>NC_051861.1:61829703-62155953 GCF_015732765.1 Culex quinquefasciatus | reverse complement strand
ATGGCGGCGATACACGTGATGGGGCGGTACCCCATACAGGAAGTGGTCTCGAGGGCGTTTGAAGGATTCGTGATCGCCAAAGTAAACGGAACCTTCTTCTGTAACTGCTATGCTCCCTCAAGATGGACCTTGGAGCAGTTTCAGCAGATGCTGGATAGTCTGACCGATGAACTGATCGGACGAAGCCCGATCGTTATCGGAGGTGACTTCAACGCGTGGGCGGTCGAGTGGGGTAGCAGATGCACCAATGCTAGGGGGCATAGCCTAATGGAAGCTCTGGCAAAGCTAGACGTTAGGCTGGCGAATCGCGGAACCAGCAGTACCTTCCGCAAAGACGGTCGTGAGTCCATTATCGACGTTACGTTCTGTAGCCCGCGACAGGCGGCCGACATGAACTGGAGGGTGAGTGAGGACTATACCCATAGCGATCACCAAGCGATCCGGTACAGCATCGGGAGACGAGCCCCTGTACCAGATAGGAGCAGCCGGTCCTACGGAAGGAAATGGAAGCTGCAGTACTTCGACGAGGGTCTCTTCGTGGAAGCGCTCCATTGGTGTGATGGTCCCCAAGAATTGAGTGCCGACGTGCTAACAGCACAACTGGTGACAGCATGCGACACAACCATGCCGCGGAGACTGGAGCCAAGGAACTGTCGTCGTCCAGCCTACTGGTGGAATGAAGAACTCGGTACCCTTCGGGCAAGTTGCCTCAGCGCCAGAAGACGAGTCCAGAGAGCAAGATCCGAAGCAACTAGAGAGGAGTGCAGAGAGGAGTACCGGTCTGCAAAGGCCGCGCTCAAGAAAGCGATCAAATGCAGCAAGACAAACTGCTTCAAGGAGTTATGCCAAGACGCTGATGCAAACCCTTGGGGGAGCGCATATCGTGTAGCGATGGCGAAGATCAGAGGCCCATCGATGGTGGCTGAAACGTATCCCGACAAGCTGAAGGTCATTGTGGAAGGGCTCTTCCCAAGACATGACCCAACGACATGGCCTCCTACACCGTACAACGACGAAGGGGGTAGCAACGCCGAAGGTCATCTGATCACCAACGAAGAACTTGTGGCAGTAGCGAAGAGATTGAAGGTGAAGAAAGCTCCCGGCCCGGATGGAATCCCGAATTTCGCCCTGAAATCGGCGGTTCAAGCATTCCCGGACAGGTTTCGAACAGTCCTGCAGAAATGCCTGGACGAAGGACACTTCCCCGACCCGTGGAAGGTTCAAAAGCTCGTGTTGCTGCCAAAGCCAGGCAAACCACCGGGGGACCCATCATCGTATAGGCCTATATGTTTGCTGGACACCCTCGGAAAGCTTCTGGAACGGATCATCCTTAACCGGCTGACCAAGTACACGGAGAGCGAGCATGGCTTAGCAGCGAGGCAGTTCGGCTTCCGTAAAGGGAGATCCACGGTGGACGCCATCCGGAAAGTGGTCGAGAAAGCCGACGAAGTGCGGAGGAAAAACGCAGGGGGAACCGTTGCTGCGCAATAGTCACGATTGACGTCAAGAACGCGTTCAACAGTGCGAGCTGGGCGGCCATAGCAGCAGCGCTGCACAAAATGAAGGTGCCTGACTATTTGTGCATGATCTTGAAGAGCTACTTCGAGAACCGCGTGCTGGTCTACGACACTGCCGATGGACAAAAACCGTTGTTGTTACCGCGGGAGTTCCACAGGGTTCTATTCTGGGTTCAGCACTGTGGAACGGAATGTATGACGGAGTGTTGACACTGGGGCTACCCAACGGCGTGGAGATCGTTGGCTTTGCAGACGACATAGTGCTGACGGTAACCGGCGAAAATGTCGAGGAGGTCGAAGTGCTGGCTATGGAGGCAATCGCAATGATCGAGAACTGGATGCTCGAGGTGAAGCTGCGGATCGCTCAAGACGGAGATGATACTGGTTAGTAACCACAAAAAGGTGCAGCAGGCCCAGATACACGTTGGAGAACACGTCGTGCACTCGAAGAGAGCGCTCAAGTACCTCGGGGTGATGATGGATGACCGGCTGAACTTCAACAGCCACGTCGATTACGCCTGCGAGAAGGCGGCTAAGGCGATCATGGCACTGTCGAGGATGATGCCGAACAACGCTGGACCCAGGAGCAGTAGGCGCCGCCTCTTGGCAAGTGTCGCGACGTCCATACTTAGGTACGGCGGACCGGTATGGTGGACGGCGCTGGGGACGAAGCGAAATCGAGCGCTGCTCGACAGAACGCAGAGACTGATGGCCATGCGGGTTGCAAGCGCGTACAGGACCATTTCGTCGGAAGCAGTGGGCGTCATAGCCGGAATGATCCCCATCGGAATCACACTGGAGGAGGACACCGTGCGCTACACCCGGAGAGGCACGAGAGGTATCCGGGAAGCTGCGAAAGCCGAATCGCTGGTAAGGTGGCAACGTGAGTGGGACACCACGGATAAAGGCAGATGGACGCATCGGCTTATCCCGTCCGTATCCACGTGGGTGAGCAGAAGGCATGGAGAGGTCACCTTCCACCTCACACAGTTCCTGTCGGGCCATGGCTGCTTCAGGAAGTACCTGCACAGGTTCGGACATGCAGAGTCTCCTCTCTGTCCGGACTGCGTCGATTGCGAGGAAACACCGGAGCACGTGGTGTTCAGCTGCCACGATGGGCGATGGGTGTCCTTTAGATCGTGTAAACTCTATCCGGGACCTAGGCGTGACCGTGGATCGTAAAATGAAGTTCAACGAACACATCGCTTTGATAACTGGAAAGGCTTTTGCGATGCTAGGCTTCCTGAAGCGCAACACCGCCCACTTCGACGACCCGTTTGCTTTGAAAGTGCTGTACGCGTCGCTGGTCAGGAGCGTCCTGGAGTATGCTGCGGTTGTTTGGGCACCGTACCACGTAACGCTGGCTGCGCGGATTGAACGAGTCCAGCGTGCCTTCGTGAGGTTTGCCTTGCGCAAGCTGCCATGGAATAACCCGCTGATCCTGCCATCGTACGAAGGACGCTGCTTGCTGTTTAGGCTGCAGTCACTTGCCGAGCGTCGGACCCTGATGCAGCGTCTTTTCGTATTCGATCTGCTGCGCGGCAACATCGACTGCCACAGCATCCGCAACAACGTACGCTTCAATGAACCGGCTCGCCAAGGACTCAGAGGGGAACGCCTCCTGCTGTGGATTCCGAGACATATATTTGACTATGGTTATAATAACCCGCTAGATGTTTGTTTCCGTCAATTTAATGAAATCTGCTCTTGTTTTGATTATGTCGTGTCCAAAACTGTGTTTAAAACTAGAATAAGTTAATGTTAGTTTTTTAAGATTATACAGCCTGAGCATTTTAGATGGAGGCGGTGAAATAAATAAATTATTCTATGCCCTCGCTTCGAGGCAGCGCGAAGCGAAATGCTGACCATTATCGGAGCAGACACCAACCCGGATAATGTGGTGCAAAGAATGTGCAGCGACATCGCCAAGTGGAATGCGGTCGTCGGAGCGGTGACGCAGATCACTTCGGCTCTCCAGCGGAGATGGAGAGACGACCAGAGGAGGAACGACTAGAAGCCTAGTCGAAAACCCACGAGTGTGACTGTGAAGGAGAGCACGTTATGATGGTCGGCTCTACCAAATCGGTACACGTCTCGATGTTCACAGGAGTTGAGAACCCACGAGTGTGGCTGTGAAGGAGAGCACGTTATGACGGGTGGCTCTACCAAATCGGTACACGTCTCGATGGTCCAAGGAGAGGGCTGCATATGACTAACCGATCAAAAGCAACGCGATTCTTGGGCGCGGTTAAACCCTCGCATGGACTCATATGCATGTAGAACAGGAAATGGTTCTAGCACCCGGCATGGATCCTGTAAGTAGACTAGTGCAGAAAATGCAACGCCTCCCCCCGAAGTTATACCGAAAGGTGGTCCCGGGGGGAAAAGGGCACGGCGTTCAAGGACTGGTTTAGTGGGTCGGGAGAACTCTTTTTGTTTTCCCAACCCCACACTACCTGAGAAATGAATTCTCAGGTGTCTGATAGCAGATTCCGACCTTGTAAAAAAAAAAAAAAACACACACACACACATCACCAAAAAGTGCTTTTTGGACCATTTTTGCAAAATTGCGTTAGCTCAAGTAGATTAAGAGCTACAAATTTGGCGCCTCCGATAAACATTCATGAAATTTTCTCCTTTGCAACTTAGCCGAAGTCACCAAAGCCCTACAACGTCATCCAACAAAGATAGTTTTGGTTGACACCCTGGAAGGTCGTCACCCTGTATGCAATAACTTTAAAAGATAGCTCTTATCAAGTACAACAACTCTTCCGAAGACACCATTTGACTAGGACGTGAAATAAAGGAGTTATCAATTTATTCCACTTAATTTTGCCATTCCGAACACTAAACCATCCACATTAACGACCCCCGGGTCTTTTGTGGTCTCTATTGCAAGTTTCTGCTCGAACCTAGGAGTCCGAAGGCTTGAATGGGGAGAGCACCCAAACCTCTTTCTACTCCAAGGAACCTTCCACCCCAGTGTTTGAACTGACGACCTTCGGATTGCGAGTCCAACCGCCGCCAGCGATTCCACCGGAGTAGGCTTGGTTTGGTGTGTTGTTTGTACTTATGGCATGGAGACGACTCCTACACCTGGAATGACTTAACGGCCTAACAACCAAGGCCGGGACCGACATTTTACTTCCTCATCCGATGGAAGGTTGCAGCAGATGGGAATCGAACCCAGAATCATCCGCTTACAAAGCGGACAGCGTAACCTTTCGGTCACGCACTGCCATCATTCATCATTCCGAACACTGTGCATTGTGATAAATGTCTTATACACAGCTGAAAGGATCCCCCAAAACTCTGTACTGCGCTAACAAAACTACTGTTAGTCTAAAGAAATAAACTGAATTGAATTGACTATTAAGGTTTTTTCGGCAACGTAGGAAATGTCTTTTCGGCAATATGGGTTTAGGGGAAATGGTTCCAATTAGCAAGTACGCAGAACTGTACAATGTCGCACGCTTAAATTTTTTTGCCACGTTTATTCATATGTTTCCAGACAGCATTTTTCACATGTTTATTGGTTTCTTAATTATTTAAAGACATTTTTTCGGCTTGTTTGTTTTAAAAAACTAAAATCGTCGCAAAGAAGACTGATTTGTCACATTCTGCTTATGGCCATCGTCTGGGATACGCACATGTAATACACTGAAAATTAAAAAGAAGTTATTAACCCTTAACAATAAATAATCATGCCCGTACGCTAGTTATTTTTTGACATTCTAGCATATAGGGTCATTCATAAACCACGTTGACATTTTGACAGTGTGGAAATAAATCTCTACAAAAAATATGTATTGTATTAAGCATGAGCAATCTGCTGAAGTTTGCACGGGTTTGTGTATGGTTCCAATTTAATATATTTTTAATGATTTGAACCAATTACCTTTTAGGGCCAGTTGTCCACAAAATGCCGTTTTGATCTACAACACAAGTTTCCATGGTCACCTGCCATTGATTTCCTAAGGATCCAAGTGAATTTTGATTCGAATGATGTAAAGATAGCAAAAATTCCCGGTCAAAAATCTCGATGAGGTTTAACCGTTTGAGTTGAAATAATCGTTTCCGAATATATCTGAAACAAAAATTTAGAAAAATATTGTTTTGCTTTTGACGACAATTTTTTTATTTGTGACATCTCATTAGATTAGATTAGTTTAATCAAAACCCTAGCGCAGCCAATCTTCCGAAGGGATTTTAAAGAAAGCCATAAGATTACGCTTAATGGGTTACATACATGTGAGCAGTTCTCTACGGAATCGGTCTTTTTTCTTTAATTTTTATTTTTGTATTTTTTAATCCGGCTGAAACTTTTTTGGTGCCTTCGGTATGCCCAAAAAAGCCATTTTGCATCATTAGTTCGTTCATATAATTTTCCATACAAATTTGGCAGCTGTCCATACTAAAATGATATGTGAAAATTAAAAAATCTGTATCTTTTGAAGGATTTTTTTGATCGATTTGGTGTCTTCGGCAAAGTTGTAGGTTTGGATATGGACTACACGGAAAAAAATTATACACAGTAAAAAAAAATGGTGATTTTTAATTTAATTTTTTGTCATTAAAACTTGATTTGCAAAGAAACACAATTTTTATTTTATTTTTTTTTATATGTTTTAGAGGACATCAAATGCCAACTTTTCAGAAATTTCCAGAATGAGCATGAGCATGAGCATGAGCATGGTTGACTGCCAAAGAGCTGCTACTCCGTTATTGACAGATCAGCTGAAGTTAAACAATGAATCAAAAATGATTAGTGGGAGCCAACCATCCGTTCACTGTTTAACCTCTGAAGATCAATACTTAGTCAATACCGGCGCCCTCCCAAGAAGCCTGCAGTTCAACGAAAGGGAGGAATGTTAGTCCGATAGTTGTAGTTGCAGACTCACACAGTTTTTCGCTATATACTTGTTGATACCGCTTGAGACCGTTGAATCCACAGCATCTCCTTCAAGCATCACGTGATTAATATTAATCTTCTCATTGAAAAGTGCCGGCGACAAAATTGGGCGAAAAGTACACCGCCCGGAGATCGCGATTTGGCGCGAGCGAATGAACACCGCGAAAAAAGATTCGGGGGTGCATTGGGGTTAAGTGATCATTTCGTCATTCGGTTTAATTAAACAATAATTATTTTTTCGTAAATATCGCTACTTTGATGCGATGTAATTCATTTTTACAGTAAATTAGGCATTGTTACATCAAATTTGACCTTTCAAACGCACTAGAATGGCCAAATTTTAAAACATCAATGTTTGCCAATTTGACCGTTTTACCCCAATTCCCTTGTAGAACAAAAGAAAAGTTCATCCGCGGTCTGTCAGCAGCGCGCTGTTTTGTTTGCTGGATCAACATTTGGAAATGTCGAACGTTGAAGGAAATCGCTCAAAAAATGGAAATTAATCGATTTCAAATGTTATGGCCGCAAATGAAAGGTAAGGGTGGCTAATTTTTTATTCCGATCTGTAAAACTAGTTCTGGGCACTGCGGCAATCGATTTTACCGGCGGGTTGCTTCCGGTTGCATTTGATTTGAGGAGAAGGTTTTTCAATCCACCAGGGGCTTATTCGGGGGCAACAGTTTCGGTAATCCGGAACTTCCGGTAAGTTTCATATTTGCAGTGTTTAGCATGAAAAACAAACTTAGACCAATCTTTCAAGTGTGCGCTCTTTTTGAGGAGGGGGCGCATCCGAAGAAGAGCGCAACTCGGGGGAGCGTTTTTTTGTGGGTTTGAGCGCAAATCGAAGGAGCGTTATTGCGGGGTTTTGGCGTAAAATTGGATTTTCTTTTTTAATTTTATTTACAATTAAACGAAACATTTATATAAGGGGTCATCCACAAAACACTGATAATGGGCCATCCTCAAATCTGGGTGTCCAAGAACTCCCGGATGTGATGGCCTAGATAGCTTACCTGATCAACGGAGGTCTATATGGGTGAATTAACCATCGGTATAGCTTCAGATAGCTTTAGTGAACCACGATGGATACCCTTCGCCATGTTGGATTATTATGGGTCCTCCAGGAACTCCCGGGAGTTATGACCTGATGATTTACCTGACTTCCGAGAGTTCCTGGGAAACCCATAACAATCAAGCATGGTGCAAAGTGTCTATCATGGTCACTAGCGTGCACAGGGTGGGGCAACATGGGGCAACTGCCCCACCATCCTCAGAAATTTGTTCTACATTTGGTCAGGGGGTGTCCACAAATGACGTATTTTTCAAAACTTCCATATTATTGCCACACCTTCCTCAAAGAGCTGGGCACGCTAGTGGTTATAAGTCTTCTAAGAACCATGTTGGATTATTATGGGTCCTCCAGGAACTCCCGGGAGTTATGACCTGATGATCCAAGGCTGTATATCATAGGTACTCACGATCTTGCTTTGCATTAGTGTGAGTGCATGACTCCGTGCCACTAAAACCAAAACAATAACAAACGAACAATGAACCGTGCCAGGAAAAGCAAAACATAAACAATGTCAGTGGCAGTGGAGTGAGAGAGTCAGATATAATGATTTTGACAACCGCACTACTACACACTCGCGAGTACCTAAGGTAGAAAGCCATGCTGATGATCTACCTAATCAACTGGGGTCTATATGCACCCAAAGTTAAAGAACGAGGGGAAAGTCCTCCCGAAAATAAACGTGAGGAAAGTACTATTTTGCGTGAGTAAAGACCTCTCGCGAGTTCATTCGTTCATTGACGAGTTCATCCAATTGAGTGGCTTATATGGGCAAATGACCACCACTTAGTCACCGAACCATGGTGGCCTATACGGCAAAGGCACGGTTCAATAAGCCGAAGGTCTTGGGTTCGAATCTCGGTACCGGTACTTTTTTGATAGATGAACTTTTTGGAAAATGAACCCATGAGTAAAGTACTCACGGCAATTTCGGGATTTATCCTCTCCGTCCGCATACAGTAGCATTTTACTACCGAATCGTGCTCTTTATCCTCTCGTATGCCGATGCCCAGTTCTGGGTGTGGGTGTATTAACCATTGTAACTATAATCTTTTTTAGACTAAAAAAAGTTTTTAATTCAATCCTGGTCATAACTTAAAACTTTGCCAATGGTTGGTATTCACAAAATCTTATCTCAAGATACAGATTTGCGAAAACATTCACAGCACTTGTGTATAGACAGACACCATTTTGTATGAAGAATATGAGGCAATAGTGCACAATAACTATTTTGGTCATAAAAAACATCAATGGACAAGGTTTCATATAAATCTGAAAATGCATTAAAAAGTCGATTTGCAATAACGAAAGGAATTAAATACTTTGTTGAATCCAAATTAGCGCCTCATTTCTCTGTTTGTTTGTTGTTGTGCAGGTTTGGTTTCAAATATTTCGTTTGATATGTTTCACACTAGCGTGCCCAGCTCTTTGAGGAAGGTGTGGCAATAATATGGAAGTTTTGAAAAATACGTCATTTGTGGACACCCCCTGACCAAATGTAGAACAAATTTCTGAGGATGGTGGGGCAGTTGCCCCATGTTGCCCCACCCTGTGCACGCTAGTGCTTATAACAATCCAACGTACCCCAGTGTCTCCATCGTTGTTCACTGAAGCTACACTCAAACCCCGATGGTTTGACACAAACTGTTGTCAGACGAACGGGGTCACTTTTAGTTTGACACCTTTTACACGGAGTTCACGCACACTACCAAACGTGTATTTTGATAGTGTGCGTGAGCGCCGTGTAAAAAGTGACAGTTCGTCACTTTTTAGTTTGACTTTGACCAACCAACGGGGTACAAACTAAAAAAGTGTCCAACGAAAAAGTGACCAACCATCGGGGTTTGAGTGTATACCGATGGTTAATTCACCCATAAAGACCTCCGTCGAGACCTCCGTTGATCAGGTAGCTTTCTAGGCCATGACATCCGGGAGTTCTTGGATACCCAGATTTGAGGATGGCCCATTATCAGTGTTTTGTGGATGACCCCTTATATAAATGTTTCGTTTAATTGTAAATAAAATTAAAAAAGAAAATCTCATTTTCCGCCAAAACCCTGCAATAACGCTCCTTCGGTTTGCGCTCAAACCCCGAAAAAACGCTCCCCCGAGTTGCGCTCTTCTTCGGTTTGCGCCTCCTCCTCAAAAAGAGCGCACATTTGAAAGATTGGTCTAAGTTTGTTTTTCATGCTAAACACTGCAAATATGAAACTTACCGGAAGTTCCGGATTACCGAAACTGTTGCCCCCGAACAAGCCCCTGGTGGATTGAAAAACCTTCTCCTCAAATCAAATGCAACCGGAAGCAACCCGCCGGTAAAATCGATTGCCGCAGTGCCCAGAACTAGTTTTACAGATCGGAATAAAAAATTAGCCACCCTTACCTTTCATTTGCGGCCATAACATTTGAAATTGATTAATTTCCATTTTTTAAGCGATTTCCTTCAACGTTCGACATTTCCAAATGTTGATCCAGCAAACAAAACAGCGCGCTGCTGACAGACCGCGGATGAACTTTTCTTTTGTTCTACAAGGGAATTGGGGTAAAACGGTCAAATTGGCAAACATTGATGTTTTAAAATTTGGCCATTCTAGTGCGTTTGAAAGGTCAAATTTGATGTAACAATGCCTAATTTACTGTAAAAATGAATTACATCGCATCAAAGTAGCGATATTTACGAAAAAATAATTATTGTTTAATTAAATCGAATGACGAAATGATCACTTAACCCCAATGCACCCCCGAATCTTTTTTCGTGGTGTTCATTCGCTCGCGCCAACTCGCGATCTCCGGGCGGTGAACTTTTCACCCAATTTTGTCGCCGGCATCTTTCAATGAGAAGATTAAGATAAGGTATTGGCTTTTCGATGCCTCCCGAGCTACGATGCTATGGGGAGGACTTTCTGATTAACACAGAAAATCACTCACTCACAATTATTTCACTCCATTATTATTTAATCCAAAATGTCAGTGCGTCTTTCGATCATTATATAGAAATGGCATTTTCACCATACCAAAAATAAAACCTTATTCGAAAAAATTATACACAATTTACCCGACGCCGTGCCTTCCGATCAACGATGATATAGGAAGGGCTTTGAAAATCACAAAACAATTAATTAAGATCACAAAAAACACCAACTACTCAACGAAAGACTCAAGACAAAAATAATTCAGTAAGGCATGCTATTATTCGATTACCACAATCACTCACCCCATACGAACAGCGACACAAAAGCACACAAAAAAAAATTAACCTGCATAATCACGACTTCGCGTCCCCACTTGCAGCGCACCAATGATGCTATTATTCGATTACCACAATCACTCACCCCATACGAATAGCGACACAAAAGCACACCAAAAAATTAACCTGCATAATCACGACTTCGCGTCCCCACTTCCAGCGCACCAATGATGCTATTATTCGATTACCACAATCACTCACCCCATACGAATAGCGACACAAAAGCACACCAAAAAAATTAACCTGCATAATCACGACTTCGCGTCCCCTCTTCCAGCGCACCAATGATGCTATTATTCGATTACCACAATCACTCACCCCATACGAATAGCGACACAAAAGCACACCAAAAAAATTAACCTGCACCTGCACACAAAAGCACACAAAAAAATTAACCTGCATAATCACGACTTCGCGTCCCCACTTCCAGCGCACCAATGATGCTATTATTCGATTACCATAATCACTCACCCTATACGAATAGCGACACAAAAGCACACACAAAAAAAATAACCTGCATAATTACGACTTCGCGTCCCCACTTCCAGCGCACCAATCTTTTCAGAAATTTCCAGAATGGGCAAAAAATCTTTGACCGAGTTATAATTTTTGAATCAATACAGATTTTTTCAAAAATCGAAATATTGGTCGCAAAACATTTTCAACTTCATTTTTCGATGTAAAATAGAATTTGCAATTAAAAAGAACTTTAGCGAATTTTTGATAAAGTGCACCGTTTTCAAGTTATAGCCATTTCTAGGTAACTTTTTTGAAAATAGTTGCAGTTTTTTTTTAATTAGTGCCCATGTTTGCCCACCTTTAAAAAAATATTTTTGAAAAGCTGAGAAAATTCTCTATATTTTGCTTTTCTGAACATTGTTGATACGACCTTTAGTTGCTGAGATATTGCCATGCAAAGGGAAGCAACAGGAAAATTGATGTTTTCTGAGTCTGACCCAAACAACTCACCATTTTCTAATCTCGATATCTCAGCAACTAAAGGTCCGATTTTCAATGATAAAATATGAAACATTCGTGAAATTTTCCGATCTTTTCGAAAAAAATACTTTCAAAAATTTTAAACCAAGACTAACATTTTAAAAAGGCGTAATATTGAATGTTTGGCCCTTATGAAATGTTAGTCTTGATTTTAAATTTTCCAAATATTTTTTTCGAAGAGATCAGAAAATTTTTCGAATGTTTCATATTTTAACATTGAAAATCGGAAAATTAGTTGCTGAGATATCGACATTAGAAAATGGTGGGTTTTTTGGGTGAGACTTAGAAAACATCAATTTTCCTGTTTTTAAACCTTTGCATTGCAATATCTCAGCAACTAAAGGTCGTATCAACAAAGTTCAAAAGAGCAAAATATAGAGAATTTTCTCAGCCTTTCAAAAATATTTTTTTCAAAGGTGGGCAAACATGGGCACTAATTTAAAAAAAAAATAAAAACTGCAACTATTTTCAAAAAAGTTACCTAGAAATGGCTATAACTTGAAAACGATGCACTTTATCAAAAATTCACTAAAGTACTTTTTGATTGCAAAATTAAGTTGAAAAATTTTTGCTACCAATATTTCGATTTTTTGAAAAATCTGTATTGATTCAAAAAATCAAAACTCGGTCAAAGATTTTTTGCTCATTCTGGAAATTTCTGAAAAGTTGGCATTTGATGTCCTCTAAAACATATCAAAAAATAAAAAAAAATAAAAATAGTGTTTTTTTTTCTAATCAAGTTTTAGTGATAAAAAGTGAAATTAAAAATCACCAATTTTTTTTTACCGTGTATCATTTTTTTCCGTGTAGTCCATATCCAAACCTACAACTTTGCCGAAGACACCAAATCGATCAAAAAATTCCTTCAAAAGATACAGATTTTCACATATCATTTTTGTATGGACAGCTGCCAAAATTATATGAACGAACTAATGATGCAAAATGGCTTCTTTGGGCATACCGAAGGCACCAAAAAAGTTTCAGCCGGATTAAAATATACAAAAAAAAAATCGAATGACCGAAATCTCAGAGAATTGCTCATGTAGAAATTCACAAAATTTCATATTTCATTAGCATTAGCATAAGCATTAGCATTTGGAGGACGCCCCACCACCGGAAGGCTCCACAACGCTTATCCCACTGTTTGGTCTGGTTGTGTTAGACCCTCATCCGGAACAATAATCCAACACGGGAGATACCATGTCTTCATCTTTTGATGAGTGTGTAGTACAGCCCAGGGCATAAGGGGGTCCACGCCGGGTCCAAGCTATCCTCGGGGAAATGAAGGAATGTTAGTAAACACCTATCTAAAGTGCGCAGGGACCCCTACGTCACCTTAGTGGTATAGATGTTTGTAGGGAGGTTTTGGACTCAATGTTAGTAGGAGAGGTAGAACCCTAGGATATACCCCGAAAGGTATTGCGGGCAAGTCAAGTATATTTAGTTTTTTGGTTATTAAACTTATACAGATGATTTTACAGTATAAAAGATGCATGATTTATATATATTCGATTTAAAGTCACGGCAGATACAACGCGACGAAGCCGTGCATGATTAAATTGTCTGTAGTATTACTAAACCAACCATTTTCTCAGGTAAAAACAATGCTGATTAAACACAGTTTTAAAATGTCTGTTGTTAAACTCAAGCTATCGACTGTAAGAGTAAAGCGAAGTTTATATATTTTTCTATAAATTATTATGTGTTTAAGCGAAATTCGAGGTTAAAGATGATTTAACGCATAATTAGAATCTTGATTTTAAACTCTTACAGCAATGCGGAGTGAACATACAATATTTATTTATTCATTTGTTTTAATTAAATGTGAGAATTAGAACTTATATTAAAACGACCGATTCAAAAAACATTTTACTAGTTAGCATTTAAATATTTTTTGTGTAATGGGTTTAATCAGCATATTTAATTTTTTAATAAATACACTAAAAAAGGATATCTACATGCGAAAAATAGGATGCAAAAATATCAATCCTGCAGAGTGCCCATGTGGCCTGCTCCCTGGAATCGAATCAGTAAACAAAATGCGCGCTTAATGTTTAATAACTACCCAAACGAGGAAAAAAATCAAGAGCGCAATTTTTAACGAAATGTGAAGGCGTCATGGCGATTTGCAGCCGACTCTAGATATCTGTAAACTTGCATACAAATTCTACTTCTGGCGACCACACGAATCAACTGTGGCAGGTGACACAGAATTCGAACTGTCATCCTGCCCTCTTACACACAAACAAGGCGTTGCTTTCTTTGGCTATTCAATACATACACAAACACAGTCAAACACACTCATACACTGCTTGTCAGACTCTAGAAACATAAAAAGGATAGATCTCACCCGAGTTCTGCAGGTCATCCGTTCATTTGGGGCTTTGTGATTTTATGCTTCTCATCTCTTCTCTTCTCTGAGGAAAAAAACATGGGAAGAGCCAGCACGCCAGTACTGCAGCAAACCAGCTAATCGTTCATCCGCCTTACCTGCACAAGTGAGAAAGCTTCTATCTCCATCCTGTTGCCTTCCAAAACCCAACACATGTATCCCTCTTGCCAGAGCAAATACTCTTCACTAGATAGTTATTATTAATACTTTAATTCGTTTATCCAGCCATGCAAAACAAACTATTGGTTTTTTCTTCCGACAATTTTCATCTTATCATGTGGATTATTTTTGGTCAGTTTCGAACCACTTTCCCCACATTCAATTCAGAATATCAATGAGATCAGTAGCTCGTTCAAATCAACTCAATTTTTCCTCTTTTTGTATCACCACGTACGCCCGGTGGCCGATGTCGTACGTGAGAAACAATTAACATTTAACAAATTAAAAGCAAGGACAAAATAAGACTTAATGTCCAACAAATAAAACAACGTGTTATCTTGTAAGTAATTAAACACGGAATGGCTTTATTGCATCCATTTGACAACCGGAACCTCCTCTACGTATGCGCTGTGGTGACGTCGTGACCTGGGCGTTCCAGACGCCAAGTTCGAGTCCAGCGGCGTGCGGACTGGTGGGGACCATCGCTGATTAGGTTGTCCCAACATCCCCCCTTCTCAATTGAGCTGGTACGAGTTGAACCGCTGAGGCTTCTTTCGAACTCGTGTAGAACGACGAAGCCCCGGTACCAGCGACGCAGGCTCGCTTTCAGGCGGTGCAACCTGCTCGGGTGATCTTGGTATGGATGGCGAGCATTCTGGGACACCAGGTGACGAGCGTTGATCCGTACTTGCTGACTGTAGTGACGCGTCCAAGACCGTCGGTGTTGTTGGGTCCGCAGCCGGTGTTGGTTTCGACAGATTCCAGGAATCAAGCAGGATGTCGAGGGGCAACTTCGGCTTCTCTGCTCCATCTGTCCTCGGATTCCAATCTGCACGACTGAGAAGCTGATTTGCGTGCGATCGGAGCATACGGCGGTCCTCGACCCAAACGGTATACATCACCTGGCCAACCCGGTCGCAAACAACGCCAGTCGCCCAGTGCCACTTGTTTCCGCTGTACAGCTTCGCGTAAACCAGGTCGTGCGGTTCAAACCGTCGCTTCCGGGAACCACCTTTCAACTCCGTTGACTCGCTTGGTGGTTTTGGTGGTGGTGGCAAGAGCAGTTCCAGATTCGTCCGGATGCGGCGTCCAAACATGGCTTCAGATGGTGACACGCCACCTTCGACCTGACGATTCGGTGTAGTTCGATACGTCATCAGGAAGACGTCTAGCGCTTCGTCGATTGAGCTCCTCCCCGCCTGAATCTTATTCACTGCTCGTTTAAACGTATCCACAAACCGCTCCGCTTGGCCATTGGACTGCGGATGAAACGGGGCCGTCGTAAGGTGCTGGATGCCGTTAGTTGAACAGAACTCCAGGAACTCAGCGCTCGTAAACTGTGTCCCGTTATCGCTGACCAGCAGTTCTGGCATACCCAGACGAGCAAAACGCTGCGGAGCATGCCGATTGTTGCTACCGAAGTGATGCGATTCGTCTTAATCACCTCCGGCCATTTGGTGTAGGCATCTACAATCAGCAAAAAGTACGCACCTTCCATCGGACCAGCGAAGTCCACGTGCACACGTTTCCAGGGTCCCGTCGGTCTAGGCCACGGAACTGGTGCTGAGTGCGGAGGGGATCGTGCCGCTGATGCGCAATGCTTGCACGCCTTCACAAGTGCCTCCACATCGTCGTCAATCGAAGGCCAGTAGACATAGCTTCGGGCGATGGCCTTCATGCGTGAGATCCCCGGGTGTCCTTGGTGCAGCTGGCGCAGACACCGCTGCCGGTGCCGTTCAGGGATGACCAGCCTTTCTCCAAACAAAACGCACCCGTCCACAGTGCTCAGCGAGTCCTGCCGAGCGAAGAAGCGCAAAATTTCCGAGTCGACGATCGTGTGCTTCTGTGGCCAGCCATTGCGCAGGTAACGGTAGATCTTCTTCAGCAACGGATCGACTTGCGTGTCCCGCTCCACAACCCTAAAACTGAGAGGAAGGGCACTTGCTACGTCAACTACTACTGACCTCAAATCGTTGTCCAGGGTGATGCTAGCAATAACGTAGTCCTCGTCAGGTTTGGCGTGGTTGCTGATGAGCCGTGACAGCACGTCGGCGTGACCGAACTTCTCAGTCGGGACGTGCTCGATGGTGAAATCGTACAGCAAAAGGGTCAACGCGTAACGCTGCAGCCGGTTCGCCGTATACACGGGAATGCCCTTACGCGACCCGAAGATCCGCAACAGCGGCGCATGATCGGTCTGGAGCCGGAACGAGCGACCGAAGATCATCTTGTGGAACTTGGTAACGGCGAAAATGATGGCTAGACCCTCTCTGTCCGGCTGGCTGTACCCCTGTTCCGCCTTCGACAGCGCCCGAGCTGCGTGCTGAACGACTTTCACCGACCCGTCGGTGTACTTGTGGCTGATGGTTGCGCCTAGCCCAACGGATGACGCATCTGCCGAGACAATAATCTCCTGCGTCGGATCGTAGTGGGCCAGCATCAAGTCGGAGCTGAGAATCTGCTTGAATCGGTCGAACGCTTGCTGGCATTCCGGCGTCCACCGAAACTTGTTCCCATCCTTCAGCAGCTCGTCGAGGGGATACCGAAGATTTCGCATGTTCGCCACAAACTTGCCGTAGTAGTTAATAGCTCCCAGAAATGACCGAACTCCACTGACATCGGTCGGAACGGCGAGGTTGGCGATTGCTTCGATCTTGGCTGGATCCGGCCGCAATCCCTGGCGATCAAGAAGATGGCCCAGGTAGCGAATTTGCGGCTGACCGAACGAACATTTTTTCGCACGAATCGTGAAACCAAACTCCTCAATGCGCTGCAGCACCGCCCGTAGGTTTTTCTTGTGGTCCTCTTCGTCCAAACCCCCGACAACCACGTCGTCGAGATAACCACAAGTCCTCACGAGCCCGGACAGCATCCCGTCGATGACTTGCTGGAAAGCTACCGTTGCTGGCTTTACTCCAGGTGCCAGGCGGTTGTACTGGTATAGTCCCCGGTGCGTGTTGACGGTGAGCATGGCACGCGAGCTCTCGTCCATCTCCACCTGCAGGTACGCATCGGTCAAGTCAATCTGACTGAAGACGGTACAACTGGCCAGACTAGCAAAAATGTCCTGGGGAAGAGGCAACGGGTACTGGTTGGGCTGCAACGCGTCGTTCAACCCCGTGGAATAGTCTCCACAGATTCGTACTGCCCCGCTTGCCTTTCGTACCACCACGATCGGAGCTGCCCACTCCGAAAAATCCACAGGAGAAATTATGTTGCAGCGCTCGAGTCGGTCCAACTCTTCATCCACAGCTTGGTACATCGCGTAAGCAACCGGTCTCTTGGGCCGAAAAACGGGTGATTTTTCCGGCTTCAACTCAAGTTTCACCTTCGTCTTCACGCACAAGCCCAACTCTCCAGAAAACAAATGTGGAAACTCCGCCTTAAGAGCATCGACATTTGTTGTTGTTGTTGTTGTTGACGTTTCAACCAGATGACAGATGGTGTCAAGCGGCACTGACCACAGCCCAAAGCTGTCAATTGTGTCAGAGCCCAGCAAATTCAGTGGTTGACATGTCACTCGAACCAGACCAGAAGACTTTCGTCCCCGACCACCATTTCGCACCAGAACTTACCGTCGATCTCCAAGGGCTTGCCCGTAGCAGTTTTCGCCACGACGGAAGTTGTTGACATTGGTGGACTTCCAATGCTGCGCCACGTTCCCGTTGAGATGATGGTGATGTCGGACCCGGTGTCGAGTTGCAGCCGCACAGAGGTGCGATTCATCACGACTGGTCGAGACGTACTTCTTCCGGACTTTCTCAGCGCTCCGGCAGTAGCCTTCTTTGTGGCCAACCAGTCCACAGTCGGTGCACTCGTGCGCCTTGAACGAGCAGTCCCGTGCGTAGTGCATCCCACCACACAACCAGCAGGCCGTGTCTGGACCACTTCTACCGGACTTCGCGCGATCACCAGACGGACCAGACTTGAACTGCTTCCTCGAGAACTTCGGCTTCGAATCCAACGCTTGCACAGCGGCTGCCTGCTCCTCAATCATCGCCGCGTCATGCCAAATGTTGAGAAGGCGTTGGCATTCTTCCGAAATCAGCTCCAGAGTTATGTCTGCTCGCTCCTCGATCCTGCACAGCAACCGCGTTCTTATTTCTGCGTCTTTCTCTGACTTCAGACCACACACAAAAACAAGACACTTGAACTGCTCCTCCGAGAGCTTGGGCAGTTCGAATTCAACGCAAGCTTTGTTGATGCGGCAGGCATAGGTGACATAGTCCTCCAAAGGTTGCTTCATGATCTGCAAGCAGCGGTACCGACTAATCACTGATTCGGCCGTTCCGAACAGTGACGTAAGCTTTGCCACGGTATCCGCGAACGAGAAAAACTTAGCTGTTTTCGGCAGTATGTAGCTCGTGTACCGCTCGTGTACCGCTCGTGTTCCGACATCCCCAGCTTCCTGAGCAGCAAGCGCACCTTGGCCGGATCGTCCAGCCGGCTAGCGTCGTTCGCAAAGAGCTCGTCATAACGATTGTACCAGGCCGCGAAGGTGACGTTGTTTTCCGGATCATACCTGAACTCCTTGATGTTGTTGGCAAGCGAGTCCAGAATGACCTCCGGGTTCGGCGGGACCTGTACATTGATCCTAGTCATGACGTTCCGTAGAAGCTGCTCCTGCTGCTCCATGAACGCTCGCTGTTGCTGCTGCATGGCCGCTTGTTGCTGCTGGAAAACCTCCTGCTGCTGGCGGAACATCTCCGACACGTAGACTTGCTGCTGCTGCGAGAACCACTGCATGTACGGATCTGCCCCAGGTCGGAATCCATGTGGTTGCTGCCCGAATTGCCCGTTCGGCGGCAACTGTCCGTTCGGCGGCAACTGTCCGTTCGGCGGCAACTGTCCATTCGGCGGCAACTGTCCATTCGGCGGCAACTGTCCGTTCAGCGGCACCTGCCCGCTCGGCGGAACCTGGCCGTTCATGGATTCGTCGCCGTCCATCGAACTCTCGGAACTTTCCCGAAGTCTTCTACGTTTCCGCGTGGGCGACGTCTTGGACCCGTAAAGATTAGGCCAAAACTAACCCGAGTCGCCACTTTTGTATCACCACGTACGCCCGGTGGCCGATGTCGTACGTGAGAAACAATTAACATTTAACAAATTAAAAGCAAGGACAAAATAAGACTTAATGTCCAACAAATAAAACAACGTGTTATCTTGTAAGTAATTAAACACGGAATGGCTTTATTGCATCCATTTGACAACCGGAACCTCCTCTACGTATGCGCTGTGGTGACGTCGTGACCTGGGCGTTCCAGACGCCAAGTTCGAGTCCAGCGGCGTGCGGACTGGTGGGGACCATCGCTGATTAGGTTGTCCCAACACCTCTTCATTTCTCGCATTTAACCGAAGCAAATTATTTTCACGGCTGACGATTTTTCTTGTGAGATAAACACTATCGGATTTATTCCTCGCGCGTAATTAGAATTCAGCCAAATTTAAAGAAATAAAAACACTAGCACCAACTTTTCACCAAATGAACCGGCCCCTTTCGAGAAAACAACAAATTTCTGCGAATGGCACTTTTCTCATTTTGCTTCCTTTTGACGTTTTTTTTTCACGTTTGACACATCCCTCTCTTCGTCTTGTTGACAACCGCTCTCTCGTGATTGCCCTGTTTGAAAAATGTCGCACGTCGTACGAGTTGTCGCACGGTTTTGATTTTACCGTTTCGATATCGATTGGTCGAAAGGACGACAAACGGACGACAAACGCTCGATATGCTCGACATTGTTTTTTCGCATCGATTTTTTGACAGATTGACGAATCGCCCGTGTCGACGAAAATACTTTGACAGTTTGAATCAAGCAAAAACATGTTATGACGAACAAAAGTGCAAGATTGTAGTTAAAAATTGCGAATAAATGCAAAACAAAATTGCAGCAAGTAAGTATAATCAGTAGTTAGTTTCGTTGCATTTAAAATTGTTCTTTTTATGTGACAGCCGGATACCAGGTCACCCGTGGAACTGTAGTTCGATGCCGGAAATAGCATCGGCCTAACCGCCGCAGTACTACAAACAGTCGGCACCGATCCTGGCCTAAGGCCAACACCATCAGGCACGACACAATCCGGCTGGGGACAACCGCGGTCTCGTAAATGTAAATACCACTAATCACTTTCATCGCCCGGTCGCGCTTCTAATACGAAAGATGCCGCTAATCCACTTTATTCAATACCGAAGATGCAGTAGGTTCCCTTGCCTCAGCAGTAGCCCCGAATCGTGCCGAGGATCGTGTCAGGGGACACATGAGGACTACTTAACAAGATTTACAAAGATTCGGCGATTCAACCTCCTCTACGACGTTCGCAGCATCTACACCCGGATCCGGAGAACGCATCCCATAGTAACCCAGGTTCCACTAAATGCCGTTGAACTAGACTGTTGTAATTACACGTCACATCATCTTCAGCAGGATGCTCCGGAAATGAGCGGATCTCCCGCCGGCATGGGACCGAAGCATTACAAATCACCACCACATCTCCACCATCCGCCTTCACTGAATCATCAGCCGCAACACGGACCGCCCGTCGTGCCCGTTCCCAAGTCCGAGTTAGACGATAACAGGCGTTGTGATGAAGACGGAACCTACGCCTAGACTGCGACGGCCGCCACCGTAGGGATGATTCCTACCAAACAGTCGTGCTAGTCCAACCTCATCGAGTACGGCGCTGACTAGTGGAGTCCGAACAATCCGTCCGGCAAGCGAAAGTACTCGCGCGATCAGCTGATACAGTTCAAGAATGCGGCAACGGTTCACGAAAAACCGGCTGGATCTTCGTAATTGTCCTAACCATGGAGGAGGTGCCCACGGGATGAGCATGGATTAGCATCTACGAGATGCTTTTGCCGACGTTCATCAAGGATTGCATGAGAGATGGGGGCGGAGGAGAAAAAGGCGGTGTGAACATGGGCCAAATGAGACAACAACACATGCCGAAACTACTGTCCGGATCGCAGCCAAACAAACAATCTCAGCAGGGCATGAATCTGGTGGAGATACTAAGCGTGAACGAGAACAAACGGACCGCCCAGATGTTGTCCCTCAGCAATTGCACTCGGCAGGGTTTTCGTCGTCGTTAATGTAGTGTAACATACTAAGAGTAAGTAAAAAATAATAACATAATTAATATTAATAATAATATGCGCTCGTCGTCAAGTAGGAAGTGCCCGTCGCTACTGAGCCTGAAACAAGAAATGAACGCCACACCTGCCTGCGCCATCAACCGAGACAACACCAAGCACCAATCCAGCAACGGCCACCACCGTAACAATGATCCCGACGTGGGCCAGAGGAGTCCAAGCAAAAGTAATGCTGCACCGGTTCGCAAAAAGTCCGTGAATCTGCGCAACAGTTTGGAAAAGAAGCTGCAGCCGATGTTGATCAAAACATTGCATGGGAGGTGGTAGCGGAAGAGGAGAAGGTGGTTGCAACATGGGCCAAATGAGACAACCAAACATGCCGTAACGAGCACCCCGCGGGTCATCAGCGGCCAAGTTCGGTTCGCAGTTCCTAGCAGGGCATGAATACTTTGAAAATTCTGGTAAGAATGGCTTAAGCCAATTGTTTGATCAATTTTATTTTTAAGGTGTTTTTCTCCTAACAGGTTCAAAGACGATGCAACCGCGCGTCGTACATCTCAACCCCCTGTAGTGGCCAGAACGCAAATCTACTCGCCGAACTGAGATGGGACCGTCGCCTTGGCGCACTCCCGGTCCCAAAACATCTGCAAACGTGGTCAAATACAATACGTAGAAGGAAACCGTGCTGGACGCCAAGAACTGGAAGCGTTCCGAAAGAACCGTCGCCGTCCGCTGTACACTCCCGGCGTCTATGACAAACTGGACAAGGCGACCCTGGCCAAAGAAACGCCAGAACCGATAGAACACCTTCTTCAATCCGCCGGCCAACTCCTTCAGCACCTTCTTGGCAACCGACCAAACTCCACTGGGAGCGTCAGCGCGTGCAAGAAAAGTAAATTTATTTTCTTCAAAAGTTCCAACCCATTGTAAAATAATCTAAATAAATTAAAATGATTAATTAATGCCTAAAAACAACTAATTTTAATTGAAACATAACCTAGAAATCCGAAATTACAGCGCACGACAAAGGCACGACATCCTAAATAACAAAACCGTGCGACGTCTTCCGAATGTCGTACGACAATGTCGCACAATTTCGATTATCGATCGCACGACACACACGACATTTTGGTGCAAAAACGTATGACATTCGCGCGAAAGTCGTACGACATTGTCGTGCGACGTCGTACAATTGCACGGACGACAAACGACGGACGTCCGACGGACTTTTCAGTCAGGGTGAAAACTCCCCAGCTGGGCTGTACTAAATATCGGTTGGTAACACTTTTCGAAGATCGACACGGCTAGCATCTCTATTCGACGGCTCCGTGCCAACCCTGACTGAAAAGTCCGTCGGACGTCCGTCGTTTGTCGTCCGTGCACTCGTACGACGTCGCACGACAATGTCGTGCGACTTTCGCGCGAATGTCATACGTTTTGCACCAAAAGTCGTGTTTGTCGTGCGATCGATAATCGAAATTGTACGACATTGTCGTACGACATTCGACCGATGTCGCACGGTTTTGTTATTTAGAATGTCGTGCCTTTGTCGTGTGCTGTCATTTGTTATATTTAGGCTTTTTTTAAAGAAAAATTCAAGTTTTTTATTATTATATAGGATTGTTATTATTTTTTTTGTAATTTAACATGATACTGGAATAACCTTCCGAACATTTTCACTATCACTGCACTTAATTTCACTGTTTTCAAAATAACTGAGATAGATCCAGGTTCTGAGGCCAGATTCTGGTTCTGATGCCGTTGGCCATCCCACGACGACCGAGTTCGATTCCGTGGGTCGTTCGTCCACCCCCATCGTCTTCTCCCGGATGTCTTTGAGCATCTGGGACCTGCGATACACATCCGGAACCATGCTGGGATTGTTTGTTTGACTGTGATCCGAACTGGCCGCTGTTGCCCTGCTAAGACGGTCGTTTTGGAATGTATCGTTGCCTCATATGGCTCATGTTGCCACCGACTCCTCTTCCTCCACCACTAGTAGCAGGCCTGGCAGCAGCATCTCGGAAATAATTTTGCAACCTTTGATGAACGGTGGCAGAAGCATCTCGGAGATGCTCGCTCATGCCTTTTCGTTTGGACCACGCACGAATAGTTCTCCAAGACGTTCTCCAATCTGTTGTGCAGATTCGCGTTTTTTTGTTTTGCATGCCGTTGCCGTATTCTTGAGCTGCATCAGCTGATCGCGCGAGTATTTTCTGCTTTCTGGATGGATTGTCCGGAACCCACTGTTCCGCGTCGTTCTCGATGAGGTTAAGCTAGCACGACTTTTTGGCAGGAATCATCGATGCGGTGGCGGCCTTCGCTGGCCTGTCGGTGGCGTAAATTCCGTCGATTCTTGCGTTTGAACCGCTCCGGCACTTCCGCTTATATTGGGTGACTTCTTGCTTCATTTCCGCGGGGCTCGGATGGCAGTTGCAAAACTTTATCTTCACAGTTTTTTTTATAAATATTTTATTTTTCTAATTAATAATGCAATGCGTGCTCCGCGGTTCGGAAAATCCGAATTTAAAGTAGTTTTTTTGTTTTGATGAAAATGTGTACAACGTGGGTGCTGATTCGGCAACCCAAACTCGCTGCGTTTCTGGTTACCGATGACACTTTAACGCTGGAAAGTGTTATTCGAAGACTCTAGTATGGTGATGGAGCGGTGTGTCAAAGCTGCAAGCAACCTAAGGCCGCTTTGTTGGAGACAAGAATGGAATGATTCCGGTGAGATTGTTCCTTTTAAATCTTAATATACTATTTTATTTGCCTACAGGTCAGTAAGATTTGGTTCTGTGCATTCAGCCGGTTCGCGTCGGGGCGTCGCGTTTGATTTTCATCGCCGTTGATTTGTTTATTTCCCCCCGTTGTGTGTATGTGCATTTTCTGGAGTGTACCTACTTTACGGGTGGTTTGCCTGAGTTGACAGTTGCTTCTGTGTACTCTACCGATTCACGTCGCGCTTGATTATGTTGCTCGGGCGGTTTTTGCAAGAAAACTGAAACGGCTAGTTAAATTCGGACGAGCTCGTTTCATGACGGTTTCTGTTAATTTTGAGAATTCTGCTAATGAAATTTGCTTATTTCCAAACCTTATCGTTGTCGCGTTATTGATTCAATACCGGACATTTTCGTTATTTTAATTTTTGTTTTCAATCAGCTCCTCACGATGTCATGAGTTGCGTTGGTGATCTTGAACGGTGCGCGTTGCGGTCGTTACGAAGGATTTTCGTTGCCGTTTCCGTCTTTGTTGTCCCACGATTGCGTGTTTTTCTATCCGGGCGGTTTCGCGTTTTCGCATATTATTTTGGTTTTATCTTTCCACAGCCGGCTGTCTAAGATTGAACCATTTATGCTAAACTCAACACCAAATAACCGGGAAAAGTCTCATCCGCAACATCCGATGTTTTGCCTTGAGAATGCATAATACATAATACTATTAAACCAAATTTATTGATTATTGGGTCGCATCATCATCCTCTATGATGAATCCTGGCCATTACCCTTACCCACTAACAAAATCCCAAGTAGAAGTAGTTTTTCCGGCACACGTGGGGGTGTGGATATCGTATAGAACCCACCCTTGGTAGCAACCTGTGTTAACTAACATTCCCGTCCCAATCCCCCCGAGTGGTCAATGACTGTTACCTATAAGCTCCAGATCTAGTTTTGATGATCTTGATGTTTTATCTTTTCAGCGCATTCATACATGCTGTTGATAAGGGAAACACCATTAGACCGTTGAAGCGTATGATCGTTGTATTGATAGGATTTTACGGTCCTGTTCAGCAACGGAGAAGGACAACCATGGGTGGTCTCTCATGCTCATGCTCATGCTCATGCTCATTTCCGCGAGGCTCGGATGGTGCGGGAGATGCTGCTGGGTGTTGAAATGATAAGAGAACATAGAGGTTCTCTAGTCCGCAGCGGTGATCGTGCGGGGACATTTGCATCTGTGGCATCTGCGGCGGTCCGTGTTGGTGAACGTGTGGCGGCGGATGGCGGAGATGTGTTGGTGTTTTATGATGCATCGGTCCCATGCCGGCGGGAGGTCCGCTCAGTTCAGGAGTAGCCTGGTGAGGATGATGTGAGGTGTTTATTATTGTCTGGTTCAACGGCTGGGTACAGTGGAACTTACATTACATTCGGAGGAGTTGTGTTGTAGGTCGGAGTTGACGGCAGGTTGAGGCTGTTGTGTGAAGCCTGCTGTTGTTGTTGTTGAGCTCCGGATCCGGCTGTAGATGTCAAAGAGGAGGTAGGAAAAGCCAAATCGTTGCATGTACGTCCTCATGTATTTTAGGATTGATGATGGAAATGGCTCGCCACGCTTCATTATGGTTTGGGGGGGTAGCGAATTGGGCAACGGAAACTACTGCATCTGCGGAGTAGGATCAAGTGGATTAGTGGCACTGTTCGTAAGAGAGGCGACAGGATGATGAAAGAATTTGGTGGTATTTACATTGAAGAGACCGCCTTTACCACCAGCCGGATGGTGTTGGCCTTGGGCCAGGATCGGTGCTGACTGTGGGAGGCCAATGCCATGCCCGGCTTCGAACCATATTTCCACGGGTGGCTCGGTATCCGGCTGTACTGCATCTGAATACACGAGGTAAAGAACGGTTCCCAATAAATATTCATAGAAATAGAAAGTAACTAACTACCTCTAACTACATAAACCAACTTACCAACCAACTTTTTGCTCCGATTTGGTTTTGCACACTACATTTTCAACCTCAATTTTTAGCTTTTGTTCAATCCAGTCTGAACAAGTTTTTGCTTGATGTAAACTGTCGAAGTTTTTTCGCCGACGCCGCCGAAACGTCAATCTGTCAGAAAATCGATGCAAAAAACGATGTCATGCATGTCGATTGTTTGTCGTCCATTTGTCGTCCTTTCGACCAATCGATATCGAAACGGTAAAATCAAATCCGTGCGACATCTCGTACGACGTGCGACATTTTTCAAACAGGGAAATTTGCACAGCACCGCAGCAGCCGGAGGGCACAGCCCGACCTTCAAGGCAAACCACTCTCAAGCTCGAATCAAGAGAAAATCACTTTTCCGGCCAACTTTCACCAAAAATTCACTCTTTCCACCATCTTCCGGCCACAATCAACGATTCCGCGAACACCACCGCCAAAAAAGTAAGCACAGACACAAAAAACAACGAAAATCCACGAAACCCGCGGACGACCGAAAAAACGTCTTCACAAAATTTCATATTTAAGAAAATTTATTGAATCCACTGAAATTTGATTTTCAATCAGCCCTGAAAGTGATCGATTTTCTCTAAACACCGAGTTGATTTACGGGTGTCAATTTCATGAGCACTACTAATAAATGTTAATGAATAAGTAACACGGTGTGTTTTTTCGAACAAACTAATGATAAAAAATTCGGTATGTCTGGTATTTGGCACCGTGAAAGAAGGGCTCTTTCCCGACATTTCATGGGGTATTTTTTATTATATGGGATATTTGTTCAAAATAATCACAGACAATCGGTGCATTCATGTTGTTATCCCTCAAATTTCTTATGATTATGCCTTGGGGACTCTAACCATCTATATTTGACCAATATTTGACCTCCAATAAAAAAAATCGAACCAAACTTACCAGATTTCTAGCTTTCTTTGAAATAACCCCAAAATCCAAGCTGGATACCCCGATACGACCAAAAGTAAATCTTTTATTTGTACAATTTGTCATGAAATTACAGCAACACATTGCCCGGATACAAATTTGAGCATTAATCAATGCAAAACATAGATTATTTATTTAATAAGCTGTTTATTACCCAATACGTTCCGAAAATTATTTTTTTTTCAATCCTCCTGATTTAATAAGCTGTTTATTACCCAATACATTCCGTTGACCTCCATTCCGTTGGCAGTGCACCAGCGTAACAGGCGATCGATGTCTTGCTGGAGTGCACAGCTGTCGAGAGGCGAGCTAACTGATCGGAAAACTTTCAGGTCGTCTGCGTACATCAGCTTGTCCGACTCGAGGACACTGCACAGGTCGTTCACGAACAAAATGAAAAGTAAGGGTCCAATCACGCTGCCTTGCGGGACTCCGGAAGGAATTGCGAGGAGATGAGAGGAAGTGCATCTTACTTTGACGAAGGCTTTGCGATCGGCAAGGTATGAATGAATCCATCGGACGATCCATTCTGGAAGGCCATAGCGTCTCAGTTTCTCCAGTAAGAGAGCATGCGGTACCTTATCGAAGGCTTTAGATAGATCCACGTAAACAGCGTCAATTTGTTGGCCTTTTTCAATGTTCGTCAAGAGTGTTGAAGTGAAGAGGAGAAGGTTGGACGTTGTTGAGCGTCGCTTAACAAACCCGTGTTGTTCGTTGGCGATGATTGGCTTCAATACTGGATAGAGTGCTCCATGTACCAGGTGTTCAAACAGTTTAGCAAAACAACTCAAAATTGAAATTCCTCGGTAGTTCTCGACTTTGTGAACGTTGCCGGCTTTATGTATTGGCGTAATACTAGCCAATTTCCAAGCAGTGGGAAATGTGGATTCTACGAGCGAGCGGTTGAAAATGAGAGTTGTGGGAAGAGCGAGAGAAGCCGCACAATTTTTCAAGAAAGATGGATGGATACTGTCCGGGCCGGGACCTTTAGTAACATCAACATCATCAAGGGCTCTTAATACATCTTCTGTCGAGAAATGTACTACTGGCAGATGCAAATCATGAGTTGGTATGTGATCTACAACTTCATTGCACGGTGCAGGGAGAGAGGTAGAGTAAACCCCGCTGAAAAAGTCAGCAAATAAGCTGGCTTGCTCTTCCACAGAGTTCGCCTCTACGCATCCGTTCGAGATTTCAGTTGGAATCCCACTACCTTTTTTTCTACTCTTCAGGAATGTCCAGAAAGAGCGAGGGTTTTGCTTAACGTCTGTTTCGATGCGATGAATGTACTCACTAAAAGCTGCATTTTGTTGGGATTCGTAGAGCTCTTCCAATTCACGCACTTCTGCTATATTTGGTTGACAGCGTCGCTTGTGGAGTCGGGTCCTTGCTTTCCCTGTTTGAAAAATGTCGCACGTCGTACAAGCTGTCGCGCGGTTTTGATTTTACCGTTTCGATATCGATTGGTCGAAAGGACGACAAACGTACGACAAACACTCGACATGCCCGACATTGTTTTTTCCATCGATTTTCCTTCAATTCGACGTCACGATTTTCGTCGACGCAAACAGTTTGACAGTTCTCTTCAGCTGGTCTTGTTTGGACTTGATTGCAACCGAATCGAACCCGTTATTGTTGATGTTGAGCTTCGGAAGGATTTTGACCGGTTGATAGGAAAGTTGTGCTTCTTTTTCTGTCGGAAAGTTCCGGCCGGAGTGGGCAAGTGGCCAAATTATAGTTTCTTATGTTCCAGATATTCAGAATTCTGTCTTCGTGGCGGTGGAGGAGGAGGACGAGACGCATGAATCCGGCGGGCCAGGTCTTCGTGGCGGAAGACGGGACCGGAAGGAACCGAGCTTATGGAGGATATGGTTCATTCCAAAGGAGGAGGAGGATGAAACACCGAGTGTCAAAAGTTCTACCCAAGGTAAGAGAAAAGGGGTACAGAATAATCATCTCGTGGTGGTGTTTCTGATCCACCGGAAGTTTTTATCAATAGAACTGTTGCTTTAAGTCATTGAAATGATGGAAGAGACGCATTTCAAAGTATCGGGAGTGAGCTTGGAAGACGGAAAGTATGAGGGCTAATATTGGGTGTTATGATTAGTGGACTTCAGAATTGTACAATAAAAAAACTCTAACATAAGTGCGCCGCCAGGATTATCTCGATGATGAGTTTCAAAATTTAAAAACTACCAACATCCTGAATAATATTTTACAGATGTTTTTTATATTTTTTATATTTTTTTAGGCCGTTGCAAATATTTTTTGAAGTTTATGTCCCTCGCCTCTGACCAAAGTCGAGGGGGGGGGGGGTTCCATGGTTTCAACATTTCAATGAAAAAAGTGTTTTAAAATGCATTATACACCTATCCAGTTGTTTTGCAATCATCAGTTTTCAAAGGGACCATCCATAAACCACGTGGACACTTTAGGGGGGGGGGGGTTGGCGATTGTCCACGATCCATACATACAAGATTTTTTTCGTATGGACAATTGTCCACGAGGGGGGGGGGTTACAGATTCCCAAAAAAGTGTCCACGTCGTTTATGGATGGTCAGATTGACGAATCGCCCGTGTCGACGAAAATACTTTGACAGTTTGAATCAAGCAAAAACATGTTATGACGAACAAAAGTGCAAGATTGTAGTTAAAAATTGCGAATAAATGCAAAACAAAATTGCAGCAAGTAAGTATAATCAGTAGTTAGTTTCGTTGCATTTAAAATTGTTCTTTTTATGTGACAGCCGGATACCAGGTCACCCGTGGAACTGTAGTTCGATGCCGGAAATAGCATCGGCCTAACCGCCGCAGTACTACAAACAGTCGGCACCGATCCTGGCCTAAGGCCAACACCATCAGGCACGACACAATCCGGCTGGGGACAACCGCGGTCTCGTAAATGTAAATACCACTAATCACTTTCATCGCCCGGTCGCGCTTCTAATACGAAAGATGCCGCTAATCCACTTTATTCAATACCGAAGATGCAGTAGGTTCCTTGCCTCAGCAGTAGCCCCGAATCGTGCCGAGGATCGTGTCAGGGGACACATGAGGACTACTTAACAAGATTTACAAAGATTCGGCGATTCAACCTCCTCTACGACGTTCGCAGCATCTACACCCGGATCCGGAGAACGCATCCCATAGTAACCCAGGTTCCACTAAATGCCGTTGAACTAGACTGTTGTAATTACACGTCACATCATCTTCAGCAGGATGCTCCGGAAATGAGCGGATCTCCCGCCGGCATGGGACCGAAGCATTACAAATCACCACCACATCTCCACCATCCGCCTTCACTGAATCATCAGCCGCAACACGGACCGCCCGTCGTGCCCGTTCCCAAGTCCGAGTTAGACGATAACAGGCGTTGTGATGAAGACGGAACCTACGCCTAGACTGCGACGGCCGCCACCGTAGGGATGATTCCTACCAAACAGTCGTGCTAGTCCAACCTCATCGAGTACGGCGCTGACTAGTGGAGTCCGAACAATCCGTCCGGCAAGCGAAAGTACTCGCGCGATCAGCTGATACAGTTCAAGAATGCGGCAACGGTTCACGAAAACCGGCTGGATCTTCGTAATTGTCCTAACCATGGAGGAGGTGCCCACGGGATGAGCATGGATTAGCATCTACGAGATGCTTTTGCCGACGTTCATCAAGGATTGCATGAGAGATGGGGGCGGAGGAGAAAAAGGCGGTGTGAACATGGGCCAAATGAGACAACAACACATGCCGAAACTACTGTCCGGATCGCAGCCAAACAAACAATCTCAGCAGGGCATGAATCTGGTGGAGATACTAAGCGTGAACGAGAACAAACGGACCGCCCAGATGTTGTCCCTCAGCAATTGCACTCGGCAGGGTTTTCGTCGTCGTTAATGTAGTGTAACATACTAAGAGTAAGTAAAAAATAATAACATAATTAATATTAATAATAATATGCGCTCGTCGTCAAGTAGGAAGTGCCCGTCGCTACTGAGCCTGAAACAAGAAATGAACGCCACACCTGCCTGCGCCATCAACCGAGACAACACCAAGCACCAATCCAGCAACGGCCACCACCGTAACAATGATCCCGACGTGGGCCAGAGGAGTCCAAGCAAAAGTAATGCTGCACCGGTTCGCAAAAAGTCCGTGAATCTGCGCAACAGTTTGGAAAAGAAGCTGCAGCCGATGTTGATCAAAACATTGCATGGGAGGTGGTAGCGGAAGAGGAGAAGGTGGTTGCAACATGGGCCAAATGAGACAACCAAACATGCCGTAACGAGCACCCCGCGGGTCATCAGCGGCCAAGTTCGGTTCGCAGTTCCTAGCAGGGCATGAATACTTTGAAAATTCTGGTAAGAATGGCTTAAGCCAATTGTTTGATCAATTTTATTTTTAAGGTGTTTTTTCTCCTAACAGGTTCAAAGACGATGCAACCGCGCGTCGTACATCTCAACCCCCTGTAGTGGCCAGAACGCAAATCTACTCGCCGAACTGAGATGGGACCGTCGCCTTGGCGCACTCCCGGTCCCAAAACATCTGCAAACGTGGTCAAATACAATACGTAGAAGGAAACCGTGCTGGACGCCAAGAACTGGAAGCGTTCCGAAAGAACCGTCGCCGTCCGCTGTACACTCCCGGCGTCTATGACAAACTGGACAAGGCGACCCTGGCCAAAGAAACGCCAGAACCGATAGAACACCTTCTTCAATCCGCCGGCCAACTCCTTCAGCACCTTCTTGGCAACCGACCAAACTCCACTGGGAGCGTCAGCGCGTGCAAGAAAAGTAAATTTATTTTCTTCAAAAGTTCCAACCCATTGTAAAATAATCTAAATAAATTAAAATGATTAATTAATGCCTAAAAACAACTAATTTTAATTGAAACATAACCTAGAAATCCGAAATTACAGCGCACGACAAAGGCACGACATCCTAAATAACAAAACCGTGCGACGTCTTCCGAATGTCGTACGACAATGTCGCACAATTTCGATTATCGATCGCACGACACACACGACATTTTGGTGCAAAAACGTATGACATTCGCGCGAAAGTCGTACGACATTGTCGTGCGACGTCGTACAATTGCACGGACGACAAACGACGGACGTCCGACGGACTTTTCAGTCAGGGTGAAAACTCCCCAGCTGGGCTGTACTAAATATCGGTTGGTAACACTTTTCGAAGATCGACACGGCTAGCATCTCTATTCGACGGCTCCGTGCCAACCCTGACTGAAAAGTCCGTCGGACGTCCGTCGTTTGTCGTCCGTGCACTCGTACGACGTCGCACGACAATGTCGTGCGACTTTCGCGCGAATGTCATACGTTTTTGCACCAAAAAGTCGTGTTTGTCGTGCGATCGATAATCGAAATTGTACGACATTGTCGTACGACATTCGACCGATGTCGCACGGTTTTGTTATTTAGAATGTCGTGCCTTTGTCGTGTGCTGTCATTTGTTATATTTAGGCTTTTTTTAAAGAAAAATTCAAGTTTTTTATTATTATATAGGATTGTTATTATTTTTTTTGTAATTTAACATGATACTGGAATAACCTTCCGAACATTTTCACTATCACTGCACTTAATTTCACTGTTTTCAAAATAACTGAGATAGATCCAGGTTCTGAGGCCAGATTCTGGTTCTGATGCCGTTGGCCATCCCACGACGACCGAGTTCGATTCCGTGGGTCGTTCGTCCACCCCCATCGTCTTCTCCCGGATGTCTTTGAGCATCTGGGACCTGCGATACACATCCGGAACCATGCTGGGATTGTTTGTTTGACTGTGATCCGAACTGGCCGCTGTTGCCCTGCTAAGACGGTCGTTTTGGAATGTATCGTTGCCTCATATGGCTCATGTTGCCACCGACTCCTCTTCCTCCACCACTAGTAGCAGGCCTGGCAGCAGCATCTCGGAAATAATTTTGCAACCTTTGATGAACGGTGGCAGAAGCATCTCGGAGATGCTCGCTCATGCCTTTTCGTTTGGACCACGCACGAATAGTTCTCCAAGACGTTCTCCAATCTGTTGTGCAGATTCGCGTTTTTTTGTTTTGCATGCCGTTGCCGTATTCTTGAGCTGCATCAGCTGATCGCGCGAGTATTTTCTGCTTTCTGGATGGATTGTCCGGAACCCACTGTTCCGCGTCGTTCTCGATGAGGTTAAGCTAGCACGACTTTTTGGCAGGAATCATCGATGCGGTGGCGGCCTTCGCTGGCCTGTCGGTGGCGTAAATTCCGTCGATTCTTGCGTTTGAACCGCTCCGGCACTTCCGCTTATATTGGGTGACTTCTTGCTTCATTTCCGCGGGGCTCGGATGGCAGTTGCAAAACTTTATCTTCACAGTTTTTTTTATAAATATTTTATTTTTCTAATTAATAATGCAATGCGTGCTCCGCGGTTCGGAAAATCCGAATTTAAAGTAGTTTTTTTGTTTTGATGAAAATGTGTACAACGTGGGTGCTGATTCGGCAACCCAAACTCGCTGCGTTTCTGGTTACCGATGACACTTTAACGCTGGAAAGTGTTATTCGAAGACTCTAGTATGGTGATGGAGCGGTGTGTCAAAGCTGCAAGCAACCTAAGGCCGCTTTGTTGGAGACAAGAATGGAATGATTCCGGTGAGATTGTTCCTTTTAAATCTTAATATACTATTTTATTTGCCTACAGGTCAGTAAGATTTGGTTCTGTGCATTCAGCCGGTTCGCGTCGGGGCGTCGCGTTTGATTTTCATCGCCGTTGATTTGTTTATTTCCCCGTTGTGTGTATGTGCATTTTCTGGAGTGTACCTACTTTACGGGTGGTTTGCCTGAGTTGACAGTTGCTTCTGTGTACTCTACCGATTCACGTCGCGCTTGATTATGTTGCTCGGGCGGTTTTGCAAGAAAACTGAAACGGCTAGTTAAATTCGGACGAGCTCGTTTCATGACGGTTTCTGTTAATTTTGAGAATTCTGCTAATGAAATTTGCTTATTTCCAAACCTTATCGTTGTCGCGTTATTGATTCAATACCGGACATTTTCGTTATTTTAATTTTTGTTTTCAATCAGCTCCTCACGATGTCATGAGTTGCGTTGGTGATCTTGAACGGTGCGCGTTGCGGTCGTTACGAAGGATTTTCGTTGCCGTTTCCGTCTTTGTTGTCCCACGATTGCGTGTTTTTCTATCCGGGCGGTTTCGCGTTTTCGCATATTATTTTGGTTTTATCTTTCCACAGCCGGCTGTCTAAGATTGAACCATTTATGCTAAACTCAACACCAAATAACCGGGAAAAGTCTCATCCGCAACATCCGATGTTTTGCCTTGAGAATGCATAATACATAATACTATTAAACCAAATTTATTGATTATTGGGTCGCATCATCATCCTCTATGATGAATCCTGGCCATTACCCTTACCCACTAACAAAATCCCAAGTAGAAGTAGTTTTTCCGGCACACGTGGGGGTGTGGATATCGTATAGAACCCACCCTTGGTAGCAACCTGTGTTAACTAACATTCCCGTCCCAATCCCCGAGTGGTCAATGACTGTTACCTATAAGCTCCAGATCTAGTTTTGATGATCTTGATGTTTTATCTTTTCAGCGCATTCATACATGCTGTTGATAAGGGAAACACCATTAGACCGTTGAAGCGTATGATCGTTGTATTGATAGGATTTTACGGTCCTGTTCAGCAACGGAGAAGGACAACCATGGGTGGTCTCTCATGCTCATGCTCATGCTCATGCTCATTTCCGCGAGGCTCGGATGGTGCGGGAGATGCTGCTGGGTGTTGAAATGATAAGAGAACATAGAGGTTCTCTAGTCCGCAGCGGTGATCGTGCGGGGACATTTGCATCTGTGGCATCTGCGGCGGTCCGTGTTGGTGAACGTGTGGCGGCGGATGGCGGAGATGTGTTGGTGTTTTATGATGCATCGGTCCCATGCCGGCGGGAGGTCCGCTCAGTTCAGGAGTAGCCTGGTGAGGATGATGTGAGGTGTTTATTATTGTCTGGTTCAACGGCTGGGTACAGTGGAACTTACATTACATTCGGAGGAGTTGTGTTGTAGGTCGGAGTTGACGGCAGGTTGAGGCTGTTGTGTGAAGCCTGCTGTTGTTGTTGTTGAGCTCCGGATCCGGCTGTAGATGTCAAAGAGGAGGTAGGAAAAGCCAAATCGTTGCATGTACGTCCTCATGTATTTTAGGATTGATGATGGAAATGGCTCGCCACGCTTCATTATGGTTTGGGGGGGTAGCGAATTGGGCAACGGAAACTACTGCATCTGCGGAGTAGGATCAAGTGGATTAGTGGCACTGTTCGTAAGAGAGGCGACAGGATGATGAAAGAATTTGGTGGTATTTACATTGAAGAGACCGCCTTTACCACCAGCCGGATGGTGTTGGCCTTGGGCCAGGATCGGTGCTGACTGTGGGGAGGCCAATGCCATGCCCGGCTTCGAACCATATTTCCACGGGTGGCTCGGTATCCGGCTGTACTGCATCTGAATACACGAGGTAAAGAACGGTTCCCAATAAATATTCATAGAAATAGAAAGTAACTAACTACCTCTAACTACATAAACCAACTTACCAACCAACTTTTTGCTCCGATTTGGTTTTGCACACTACATTTTCAACCTCAATTTTTAGCTTTTGTTCAATCCAGTCTGAACAAGTTTTTGCTTGATGTAAACTGTCGAAGTTTTTTCGCCGACGCCGCCGAAACGTCAATCTGTCAGAAAATCGATGCAAAAAACGATGTCATGCATGTCGATTGTTTGTCGTCCATTTGTCGTCCTTTCGACCAATCGATATCGAAACGGTAAAATCAAATCCGTGCGACATCTCGTACGACGTGCGACATTTTTCAAACAGGGAAATTTGCACAGCACCGCAGCAGCCGGAGGGCACAGCCCGACCTTCAAGGCAAACCACTCTCAAGCTCGAATCAAGAGAAAATCACTTTTCCGGCCAACTTTCACCAAAAATTCACTCTTTCCACCATCTTCCGGCCACAATCAACGATTCCGCGAACACCACCGCCAAAAAAGTAAGCACAGACACAAAAAACAACGAAAATCCACGAAACCCGCGGACGACCGAAAAAACGTCTTCACAAAATTTCATATTTAAGAAAATTTATTGAATCCACTGAAATTTGATTTTCAATCAGCCCTGAAAGTGATCGATTTTCTCTAAACACCGAGTTGATTTACGGGTGTCAATTTCATGAGCACTACTAATAAATGTTAATGAATAAGTAACACGGTGTGTTTTTTCGAACAAACTAATGATAAAAAATTCGGTATGTCTGGTATTTGGCACCGTGAAAGAAGGGCTCTTTCCCGACATTTCATGGGGTATTTTTTTATTATATGGGATATTTGTTCAAAATAATCACAGACAATCGGTGCATTCATGTTGTTATCCCTCAAATTTCTTATGATTATGCCTTGGGGACTCTAACCATCTATATTTGACCAATATTTGACCTCCAATAAAAAAAATCGAACCAAACTTACCAGATTTCTAGCTTTCTTTGAAATAACCCCAAAATCCAAGCTGGATACCCCGATACGACCAAAAGTAAATCTTTTATTTGTACAATTTGTCATGAAATTACAGCAACACATTGCCCGGATACAAATTTGAGCATTAATCAATGCAAAACATAGATTATTTATTTAATAAGCTGTTTATTACCCAATACGTTCCGAAAATTATTTTTTTTTCAATCCTCCTGATTTAATAAGCTGTTTATTACCCAATACATTCCGTTGACCTCCATTCCGTTGGCAGTGCACCAGCGTAACAGGCGATCGATGTCTTGCTGGAGTGCACAGCTGTCGAGAGGCGAGCTAACTGATCGGAAAACTTTCAGGTCGTCTGCGTACATCAGCTTGTCCGACTCGAGGACACTGCACAGGTCGTTCACGAACAAAATGAAAAGTAAGGGTCCAATCACGCTGCCTTGCGGGACTCCGGAAGGAATTGCGAGGAGATGAGAGGAAGTGCATCTTACTTTGACGAAGGCTTTGCGATCGGCAAGGTATGAATGAATCCATCGGACGATCCATTCTGGAAGGCCATAGCGTCTCAGTTTCTCCAGTAAGAGAGCATGCGGTACCTTATCGAAGGCTTTAGATAGATCCACGTAAACAGCGTCAATTTGTTGGCCTTTTTCAATGTTCGTCAAGAGTGTTGAAGTGAAGAGGAGAAGGTTGGACGTTGTTGAGCGTCGCTTAACAAACCCGTGTTGTTCGTTGGCGATGATTGGCTTCAATACTGGATAGAGTGCTCCATGTACCAGGTGTTCAAACAGTTTAGCAAAACAACTCAAAATTGAAATTCCTCGGTAGTTCTCGACTTTGTGAACGTTGCCGGCTTTATGTATTGGCGTAATACTAGCCAATTTCCAAGCAGTGGAAATGTGGATTCTACGAGCGAGCGGTTGAAAATGAGAGTTGTGGGAAGAGCGAGAGAAGCCGCACAATTTTTCAAGAAAGATGGATGGATACTGTCCGGGCCGGGACCTTTAGTAACATCAACATCATCAAGGGCTCTTAATACATCTTCTGTCGAGAAATGTACTACTGGCAGATGCAAATCATGAGTTGGTATGTGATCTACAACTTCATTGCACGGTGCAGGGAGAGAGGTAGAGTAAACCCCGCTGAAAAAGTCAGCAAATAAGCTGGCTTGCTCTTCCACAGAGTTCGCCTCTACGCATCCGTTCGAGATTTCAGTTGGAATCCCACTACCTTTTTCTACTCTTCAGGAATGTCCAGAAAGAGCGAGGGTTTTGCTTAACGTCTGTTTCGATGCGATGAATGTACTCACTAAAAGCTGCATTTTGTTGGGATTCGTAGAGCTCTTCCAATTCACGCACTTCTGCTATATTTGGTTGACAGCGTCGCTTGTGGAGTCGGGTCCTTGCTTTCCCTGTTTGAAAAATGTCGCACGTCGTACAAGCTGTCGCGCGGTTTTGATTTTACCGTTTCGATATCGATTGGTCGAAAGGACGACAAACGTACGACAAACACTCGACATGCCCGACATTGTTTTTTCCATCGATTTTCCTTCAATTCGACGTCACGATTTTCGTCGACGCAAACAGTTTGACAGTTCTCTTCAGCTGGTCTTGTTTGGACTTGATTGCAACCGAATCGAACCCGTTATTGTTGATGTTGAGCTTCGGAAGGATTTTGACCGGTTGATAGGAAAGTTGTGCTTCTTTTTCTGTCGGAAAGTTCCGGCCGGAGTGGGCAAGTGGCCAAATTATAGTTTCTTATGTTCCAGATATTCAGAATTCTGTCTTCGTGGCGGTGGAGGAGGAGGACGAGACGCATGAATCCGGCGGGCCAGGTCTTCGTGGCGGAAGACGGGACCGGAAGGAACCGAGCTTATGGAGGATATGGTTCATTCCAAAGGAGGAGGAGGATGAAACACCGAGTGTCAAAAGTTCTACCCAAGGTAAGAGAAAAAGGGGTACAGAATAATCATCTCGTGGTGGTGTTTCTGATCCACCGGAAGTTTTTATCAATAGAACTGTTGCTTTAAGTCATTGAAATGATGGAAGAGACGCATTTCAAAGTATCGGGAGTGAGCTTGGAAGACGGAAAGTATGAGGGCTAATATTGGGTGTTATGATTAGTGGACTTCAGAATTGTACAATAAAAAACTCTAACATAAGTGCGCCGCCAGGATTATCTCGATGATGAGTTTCAAAATTTAAAACTACCAACATCCTGAATAATATTTTACAGATGTTTTTATATTTTTATATTTTTTAGGCCGTTGCAAATATTTTTTGAAGTTTATGTCCCTCGCCTCTGACCAAAGTCGAGGGGGGGGGGGGTTCCATGGTTTCAACATTTCAATGAAAAAAGTGTTTTAAAATGCATTATACACCTATCCAGTTGTTTTGCAATCATCAGTTTTCAAAGGACCATCCATAAACCACGTGGACACTTTAGGGGGTTGGCGATTGTCCACGATCCATACATACAAGATTTTTTTCGTATGGACAATTGTCCACGAGGGGGGGGGGTTACAGATTCCCAAAAAAGTGTCCACGTCGTTTATGGATGGTCCCAAAATATCTAAGTATTGATGAAAATTTTATTTTTCGCGAAAAAAAAAGTTTTTTGCGGCTCTGTGCATTGGAACTCCATAAAAATTCAAAATATTGTAATTCTAGCCCAAACATGCTAAATATGATTATCAATGCAGAAAAATGCATTTTAGATTGTTTTCAGTTGATTTAACTTTTGTTTTTATTGAAATTTTGAAGTATTTTGAAAAAATATTTTTTTGCCCCTGATTTTTCGGACAAATTTTGAAGGGGGGGTGGGCGACATAAACTTTGAAAAATATTTGCAACGGCCTTACTGAAAAAAATAAAATTAATTAAAAAAAAGGTTGAAAACAAAGTAGATTACAAAAAAAATTAGGTATTTTTTTAAAAGGTTTGCAGAAATATTTTTTTTTAAATAAAAATATATTTATATTAAAATTATAAAAAAATTCAAAAATTTAAAAATTCTAAAATTCTGAAATTCTAAAATTCTAAAATTCTAAAATTCTAAAATTCTAAAATTCTAAAATTCTAAAATTCTAAAATTCTAAAATTCTAAAATTCTAAAATTAAAATTTAAAATTCTAAAATTCTAAAATTCTAAAATTTAAAATTCTAAAATTCTAAAATTCTAAAATTAAAATTTAAAATTCTAAAATTTAAATTTAAAATTTAAAATTTAAAAATTCTAAAATTCTAAAATTCTAAAATTTAAAATTTAAAATTCTAAAATTCTAAAATTCTAAAATTTAAAATTCTAAAATTTAAAATTTAAAATTTAAAATTTAAAATTCTAAAATTTAAAATTTAAAATTTAAAATTCTAAAATTTAAAATTTAAAATTCTAAAATTCTAAAATTTAAAATTCTAAAATTCTAAAATTCTAAAATTCTAAAATTCTAAAATTCTAAAATTTAAAATTTAAAATTCTAAATTCTAAAATTTAAAATTTAAAATTCTAAAATTTAAAATTCTAAAATTTAAAATTTAAAATTTAAAATTTAAAATTTAAAATTTAAAATTCTAAAATTCTAAAATTTAAAATTCTAAAATTCTAAAATTTAAAATTCTAAAATTCTAAAATTTAAAATTTAAAATTCTAAAATTTAAAATTCTAAAATTTAAAATTCTAAAATTTAAAATTAAAAAAATTCTAAAATTTAAAATTTAAAATTCTAAAATTCTAAAATTTAAAATTTAAAATTTAAAATTCTAAAATTCTAAAATTCTAAAATTCTAAAATTCTAAAATTAAAATTTAAAATTTAAAAATTTAAAATTTAAAATTTAAAATTCTAAAATTCTAAAATTTAAAATTTAAAATTCTAAAATTTAAAATTCTAAAATTAAAATTCTAATTTAAATTTAAAATTCTAAAATTCTAAAATTCTAAAATTCTAAAATTCTAAAATTCTAAAATTCTAAAATTCTAAAAATTTAAAATTTAAAATTCTAAAATTCTAAAATTTAAAATTCTAAAATTCTAAAATTCTAAAATTCTAAAATTCTAAAATTTAAAATTCTAAAATTTAAAATTCTAAAATTCTAAAATTCTAAAATTCTAAAATTCTAAAATTCTAAAATTCTAAAATTTAAAATTTAAAATTCTAAAATTCTAAAATTCTAAAATTCTAAAATTCTAAAATTCTAAAATTCTAAAATTCTAAAATTCTAAAATTCTAAAATTCTAAAATTCTAAAATTCTAAAATTCTAAAATTCTAAAATTCTAAAATTCTAAAATTCTAAAATTCTAAAATTCTAAAATTCTAAAATTCTAAAATTCTAAAATTATCAAATTTTAAATTTTAGCATTTTTTATAATTTTAGGATTTAAAAATATTTTTTTTGAATTTTAGAATTTTAGGATTTTAAAATTTTAGACTTAAAGATTTATAGAATTTAAGAATTTTAGTTTTTCATAATTTTAAAGTTCTAAAACTCAAAATTCTAAACATTTTATAATTTTGAAATACTTAGGTTCCACAATTTTTAATCTCTTAAATTTTTATATTGTATTACACTCAGCCCCCGGTGGTTGGTCACTTTTTCGTTTGTAAAATGGGTGTCAAACTAAAAAGTGACCCCTTTCGTTTGACAACAGTTGGTGTCAAACCATCGGGTTTTTGAGTGTATTCTTATAATTCTTGATATTTGCAAATTTCAAAAATGTCAAAGATTAATTTTCTTTTTTAAATTATTCAGATATTTTAAATTTTTACGATTAATTTAAACATTCGAACATTTTAAAATTGTTTAAAGTCTTTTAAGTTCTTAGCATCCTCAAAGCATAGACTTTGGGGTCTTCAGAAACACATGCACTTTAAATTTAAAAAAATCTAAAATATTTAAACAGGTCCAGATGGGTTTTCTCCATAAAACTTTGGAGAAAACCCATGCGTTGATGTTGATTTTTAATTTAAAATTTAAAATGTTAGAATTTTTTGTTGTCTTAAACTTTCTTTTATCTTTATTTCCTAAAAAAATTATAAGTTTTAATCAACTGCTTTTTTAATTTTTTTTCAAAATTTTACATTGAAAGTTAAATTTTTGAATATTCCACAATTAATTATTTTATGAATTTTCACAGATTTTTTGAGTATAATATCTGTCATGAGATTCCCTTTGTTTCAACAACAAAACTCTAGGTATGATTTGGATATGATGATTCAGCCGAATGACGTTATCTTTTTTCAGGTAACCAAACATTTTCCAATCTGATCCTGCTAACAAACCAGCGTCTTTGTGTTGTCCCACGCAGTTTGTTGAACGGAAGCTGTAACGACCGCATAAACATCTGCTCCGGAAGTACGTAAACCGACGTTGTCCCGTACTCCGGTGGCCATCAATCCATGGGACATAAACGGTGGCGGTCGGCTCGAAATGATGGCTGGCAAATTCCGGACCCGGAAGACAACGCCAAAAACTTCCGGCCAAGATGCCGAGCGATGAGCTGAAAGACCAACTGGAAGACAACGCCAAAAACTACGTGGAGATCGCGACACCCAAGTAAAATTAATGAATGTATTTTAAATCGAGTGAAAAAGTGAAATTTACAATAAAAATACATCTAAAAAAAAATAAAAAATAAAAATATCTATTTTTTACTGCAACATAACCTAAAAACCCGAAATGACATCACACGACAAAGGCACGACATCCTAAATAACAAAACCGTGCGACGTCGGTCGAATGTCGTACGACAATGTCGTACAACTCGATCATCGATCGCACGACAAATACGACATTTTGGTGCAAAAACGTATGACATTCGCGCGAAAGTCGCACGACATTGTCGTGCGACGTCGTACGATTGCACGGACGACAAACGACGGACGTCCGACGAACTTTTCAGTCAGGGTTCCTGAGCCGGTTTCGTAGATTTCGAAGTGTAGCGTCCCTGACTGAAAAGTTCGTCGGACGTCCGTCGTTTGTCGTCCGTGCAATCGTACGACGTCGCACGGCAACGTCGCGCGACTTTCGCACGAATGTCAGACGTTTTTGCACCAAAATGTCGTATTTGTCGTGCGATCGATGATCGAAATTGTACGACATTGTCGTACGACATTCGACCGACGTCGCACGGTTTTGTTATTTAGAATGTCGTGCTATTGTCGTGTGCTGTCATTTCGGAATTTTGAGGTTATTTTGAAAATAAAATTCACTTTGTTGAACTTATGGATTATTTTTATTCATTTTTAATAGTTTGCACTAGCATGGCACAATGTTTTGAATTATTCACTATCACTGCAGTCACAGTTTTCCAAATTTCGCTCAATGGCGGCTAATCCGGTTGCCCTCGATTCCGATGGACTGTCCTAGGTCTGTTAAGGTCGTTTGGTTCGACGATGGCCAACTGCTGTGGGAAGGGTAATTCGTCCACCTCCATCGCCTTCACTTGGAGGATATTATCGACCGAAAGTATCTCCAGGAAGAAGAATAAGTTCTTGATAATGGCGCTTTTGGCATTCCGCTAGAAGTTCAACACCACCAACGCACTTTAATTGTCTTTCTCTATTTGCTGGCCCACGTCCAGCAAAAGCACTCTGGAACGAATCAAGAATTTTAAGATACCTATTATGTGTTTTATAAAATATTTAGAGTAGTGCAAAAAACATAAAATTTAAATTAATAGCCAAGTATTTTATCTTATAGAATTACAGACTTAAAAAGATATTAAGGATTCGAAAATTTCAAAATTTTAGAATGTTAAATTTAAAAAATAACCTTCAAAATATTTACAATTTCAAAAAATTTAAAACTTCTATAGTATATTAGAACTCGAAGAATAAAAAAAAAGATTTTATTGAAATTTGGAATATTAGCAATTATTTTGTACAATTAGATTTTAAGAGTTCTGTAAAGCTGAGAATTTAACAATCCAAGAATTGAACAATTCTAGATAACTTTTTCAAAACAACCATTAAGCCATGGGTTTCCTATGAACATAGGACATTTTGAAAAAGTAAGCGAGAATTAAAGAATTACATAATATAATTTAACAATTAAAGAATTTTAGAACTTTGGAATTTAAGAATTGTAGAATTGAGAATTTCCTAATTTAAGAATTTAAAAATTGAAGAATTTAAGAATTTAAGAATTTAAGAATTTAAGAATTTAAGAATTTAAGAATTTAAGAATTTAAGAATTTAAGAATTTAAGAATTTAATTTAAGAATTTAAGAATTTAAGAATTTAAAATTTAAGAATTTAAGAATTTAAGAATTTAAATTTAAGAATTTAATTTAAATTTAAGAATTTAAGAATTTAAAATTTAAGAATTTAAAATTTAAGAATTTAAAATTTAAGAATTTAAATTTAAGAATTTAAAATTTAAGAATTTAAGAATTTAAATTTAAGAATTTAAGAATTTAAGAATTTAAGAATTTAAAATTTAAGAATTTAAGAATTTAAGAATTTAAGAATTTAAGAATTTAAAATTTAAGAATTTAAATTTAAGAATTTAAGAATTTAAAATTTAAGAATTTAAATTTAAATTTAAGAATTTAAAATTTAAGAATTTAAATTTAAGAATTTAAGAATTTAAGAATTTAAGAATTTAAAATTTAAGAATTTAAGAATTTAAGAATTTAAATTTAAGAATTTAAATTTAAGAATTTAAGAATTTAAAATTTAAGAATTTAAGAATTTAAGAATTTAAAATTTAAAATTTAAGAATTTAAGAATTTAAGAATTTAAAATTTAAAATTTAAGAATTTAAAATTTAAGAATTTAAAATTTAAGAATTTAAGAATTTAAGAATTTAAAATTTAAGATTTAAATTTAAGAATTTAAGAATTTAAGAATTTAAAATTTAAGAATTTAAGAATTTAAGAATTTAAGAATTTAAGAATTTAAGAATTTAAGAATTTAAGAATTTAAGAATTTAAAATTTAAGAATTTAAGAATTTAAGAATTTAAGAATTTAAATTTAAGAATTTAAATTTAAGAATTTAAGAATTTAAATTTAAAATTTAAGAATTTAAAATTTAAGAATTTAAGATTTAAGAATTTAAAATTTAAGAATTTAAGAATTTAAGAATTTAAATTTAAAATTTAAATTTAAGAATTTAAGAATTTAAATTTAAGAATTTAATTTAAGAATTTAAATTTAAGAATTTAAGAATTTAAGAATTTAAAATTTAAGAATTTAAATTTAAGAATTTAAGAATTTAAGAATTTAAGAATTTAAATTTAAGAATTTAAATTTAAAATTTAAGAATTTAAGATTTAAGAATTTAAATTTAAGAATTTAAGAATTTAAATTTAAATTTAAAATTTAAGAATTTAAGAATTTAAATTTAAGAATTTAAGAATTTAAGAATTTAAAATTTAAGAATTTAAGAATTTAAGAATTTAAAATTTAAGAATTTAAGAATTTAAGAATTTAAGAATTTAAGAATTTAAATTTAAATTTAAGAATTTAAATTTAAGAATTTAAGAATTTAAAATTTAAAATTTAAAATTTAAAATTTAAGAATTTAAGAATTTAAATTTAAGAATTTAAGAATTTAAGAATTTAAGAATTTAAGAATTTAAGAATTTAAGAATTTAAGAATTTAAGAATTTAAGAATTTAAATTTAAGAATTTAAATTTAAAATTTAAGAATTTAAGAATTTAAGAATTTAAGAATTTAAGAATTTAAGAATTTAAAATTTAAGAATTTAAAATTTAAGAATTTAAGAATTTAAGAATTTAAGAATTTAAGAATTTAAGAATTTAAGAATTTAAATTTAAGATTTAAGAATTTAAGAATTTAAGAATTTAAAATTTAAGAATTTAAGAATTTAAGAATTTAAAATTTAAGAATTTAAGAATTTAAATTTAAGAATTTAAGAATTTAAGAATTTAAGAATTTAAGAATTTAAGAATTTAAGAATTTAAGAATTTAAGAATTTAAAATTTAAGAATTTAAGAATTTAAAATTTAAGAATTTAAAATTTAAGAATTTAAGAATTTAAGAATTTAAGAATTTAAATTTAAAATTTAAGAATTTAAGAATTTAAGAATTTAAATTTAAGAATTTAAATTTAAGAATTTAAATTTAAGAATTTAAGAATTTAAATTTAAATTTAAAATTTAAGAATTTAAAATTTAAGAATTTAAAATTTAAGAATTTAAGAATTTAAAATTTAAAATTTAAAATTTAAGAATTTAAGAATTTAAATTTAAGAATTTAAAATTTAAAATTTAAATTTAAGAATTTAAGAATTTAAGAATTTAAATTTAAGAATTTAAGAATTTAAAATTTAAAATTTAAATTTAAGAATTTAAAATTTAAGAATTTAAGAATTTAAATTTAAATTTAAATTTAAGAATTTAAATTTAAGAATTTAAAATTTAAGAATTTAAAATTTAAGAATTTAAGAATTTAAGAATTTAAAATTTAAGAATTTAAGAATTTAAATTTAAAATTTAAGATTTAAAATTTAAGAATTTAAGAATTTAAGAATTTAAGAATTTAAAATTTAAATTTAAGAATTTAAATTTAAGAATTTAAGAATTTAAGAATTTAAGAATTTAAATTTAAGAATTTAAGAATTTAAGAATTTAAATTTAAGAATTTAAATTTAAGAATTTAAGAATTTAAGAATTTAAGAATTTAAAATTTAAATTTAAAATTTAAGAATTTAAAATTTAAGAATTTAAGAATTTAAATTTAAAATTTAAGAATTTAAGAATTTAAGAATTTAAGAATTTAAGAATTTAAGAATTTAAGAATTTAAATTTAAGAATTTAAAATTTAAGAATTTAAGAATTTAAAATTTAAATTTAAGAATTTAAGAATTTAAGAATTTAAGAATTTAAATTTAAAATTTAAGAATTTAAGAATTTAAAATTTAAGAATTTAAGAATTTAAGAATTTAAGATTTAAGAATTTAAATTTAAGAATTTAAGAATTTAAAATTTAAGAATTTAAAATTTAAGAATTTAAAATTTAAATTTAAGAATTTAAAATTTAAGAATTTAAGAATTTAAATTTAAAATTTAAGAATTTAAGAATTTAAGAATTTAAGAATTTAAGAATTTAAGAATTTAAGAATTTAAGAATTTAAGAATTTAAAATTTAAATTTAAGAATTTAAGAATTTAAGAATTTAAGAATTTAAGAATTTAAGAATTTAAGAATTTAAATTTAAGAATTTAAAATTTAAGAATTTAAAATTTAAGAATTTAAGAATTTAAGAATTTAAGAATTTAAGAATTTAAGAATTTAAATTTAAGAATTTAAGAATTTAAAATTTAAGAATTTAAATTTAAAATTTAAAATTTAAGAATTTAAAATTTAAAATTTAAGAATTTAAATTTAAGAATTTAAAATTTAAGAATTTAAGAATTTAAATTTAAGAATTTAAAATTTAAGAATTTAAAATTTAAGAATTTAAGAATTTAAGAATTTAAGAATTTAAGAATTTAAAATTTAAGAATTTAAGAATTTAAATTTAAAATTTAAGAATTTAAAATTTAAGAATTTAAAATTTAAGAATTTAAAATTTAAGAATTTAAGAATTTAAATTTAAGAATTTAAGAATTTAAAATTTAAATTTAAGAATTTAAAATTTAAGAATTTAAGAATTTAAGAATTTAAATTTAAAATTTAAATTTAAATTTAAGAATTTAAAATTTAAGAATTTAAATTTAAGAATTTAAGAATTTAAAATTTAAGAATTTAAGAATTTAAGAATTTAAGAATTTAAATTTAAATTTAAGAATTTAAGAATTTAAGAATTTAAGAATTTAAGAATTTAAGAATTTAAAATTTAAGAATTTAAAATTTAAGAATTTAAGAATTTAAAATTTAAGAATTTAAGAATTTAAGAATTTAAAATTTAAGAATTTAAATTTAAATTTAAAATTTAAAATTTAAGAATTTAAGAATTTAAGAATTTAAAATTTAAGAATTTAAGAATTTAAGAATTTAAAATTTAAGAATTTAAGAATTTAAGAATTTAAGAATTTAAGAATTTAAGAATTTAAGAATTTAAGAATTTAAATTTAAGAATTTAAGAATTTAAGAATTTAAATTTAAAATTTAAATTTAAATTTAAGAATTTAAATTTAAGAATTTAAGAATTTAAATTTAAGAATTTAAAATTTAAGAATTTAAAATTTAAGAATTTAAGAATTTAAATTTAAGAATTTAAATTTAAGAATTTAAGAATTTAAATTTAAGAATTTAAGAATTTAAGAATTTAAAATTTAAAATTTAAGAATTTAAGAATTTAAATTTAAGAATTTAAGAATTTAAGAATTTAAGAATTTAAGAATTTAAGAATTTAAGAATTTAAAATTTAAGAATTTAAGAATTTAAGAATTTAAGAATTTAAGAATTTAAGAATTTAAGAATTTAAGAATTTAAGAATTTAAGAATTTAAATTTAAGAATTTAAGAATTTAAGAATTTAAGAATTTAAGAATTTAAGAATTTAAGAATTTAAAATTTAAGAATTTAAGAATTTAAATTTAAGAATTTAAGAATTTAAGAATTTAAGAATTTAAATTTAAAATTTAAGAATTTAAGAATTTAAGAATTTAAGAATTTAAGAATTTAAATTTAAGAATTTAAGAATTTAAGAATTTAAGAATTTAAGAATTTAAGAATTTAAGAATTTAAGAATTTAAGAATTTAAATTTAAGAATTTAAAATTTAAATTTAAGAATTTAAATTTAAGAATTTAAAATTTAAGAATTTAAATTTAAAATTTAAGAATTTAAGAATTTAAGAATTTAAGAATTTAAGAATTTAAGAATTTAAAATTTAAATTTAAGAATTTAAAATTTAAAATTTAAGAATTTAAAATTTAAGAATTTAAGAATTTAAGAATTTAAAATTTAAGAATTTAAAATTTAAGAATTTAAAATTTAAATTTAAGAATTTAAGAATTTAAATTTAAGAATTTAAGAATTTAAGAATTTAAGAATTTAAAATTTAAGAATTTAAGAATTTAAGAATTTAAGAATTTAAGAATTTAAATTTAAGAATTTAAAATTTAAGAATTTAAGATTTAAAATTTAAGAATTTAAAATTTAAAATTTAAAATTTAAGAATTTAAATTTAAGAATTTAAATTTAAAATTTAAGAATTTAAGAATTTAAGAATTTAAGAATTTAAGAATTTAAGAATTTAAGAATTTAAGAATTTAAGAATTTAAAATTTAAGAATTTAAAATTTAAGAATTTAAGAATTTAAAATTTAAAATTTAAGAATTTAAAATTTAAATTTAAAATTTAAATTTAAGAATTTAAAATTTAAGAATTTAAAATTTAAGAATTTAAATTTAAGAATTTAAGAATTTAAATTTAAGAATTTAAGAATTTAAGAATTTAAGAATTTAAGAATTTAAAATTTAAAATTTAAGAATTTAAGAATTTAAAATTTAAGAATTTAAATTTAAGAATTTAAGAATTTAAGAATTTAAGAATTTAAATTTAAGAATTTAAGATTTAAGAATTTAAGAATTTAAAATTTAAGAATTTAAGAATTTAAGAATTTAAGAATTTAAGAATTTAAATTTAAGAATTTAAGAATTTAAAATTTAAGAATTTAAATTTAAAATTTAAGAATTTAAAATTTAAATTTAAGAATTTAAGAATTTAAAATTTAAGAATTTAAAATTTAAGAATTTAAGAATTTAAGAATTTAAGAATTTAAATTTAAGAATTTAAATTTAAGAATTTAAATTTAAGAATTTAAGAATTTAAATTTAAGAATTTAAGAATTTAAGAATTTAAGAATTTAAGAATTTAAAATTTAAAATTTAAGAATTTAAGAATTTAAGAATTTAAATTTAAAATTTAAAATTTAAATTTAAGAATTTAAGAATTTAAGAATTTAAGAATTTAAATTTAAGAATTTAAAATTTAAGAATTTAAATTTAAAATTTAAGAATTTAAGAATTTAAATTTAAGAATTTAAATTTAAATTTAAGAATTTAAGAATTTAAATTTAAATTTAAGAATTTAAATTTAAGAATTTAAATTTAAGAATTTAAGAATTTAAGAATTTAAGAATTTAAGAATTTAAGAATTTAAGAATTTAAATTTAAGAATTTAAATTTAAATTTAAATTTAAGAATTTAAGAATTTAAGAATTTAAGAATTTAAGAATTTAAAATTTAAAATTTAAGAATTTAAGAATTTAAAATTTAAGAATTTAAATTTAAATTTAAGAATTTAAAATTTAAGAATTTAAATTTAAGAATTTAAGAATTTAAGAATTTAAATTTAAGAATTTAAAATTTAAGAATTTAAGAATTTAAGAATTTAAGAATTTAAAATTTAAGAATTTAAATTTAAGAATTTAAGAATTTAAATTTAAGAATTTAAATTTAAGAATTTAAATTTAAGAATTTAAAATTTAAGAATTTAAGAATTTAAGAATTTAAATTTAAGAATTTAAGAATTTAAGAATTTAAAATTTAAATTTAAATTTAAAATTTAAGAATTTAAGAATTTAAGAATTTAAGAATTTAAGAATTTAAGAATTTAAATTTAAGAATTTAAGAATTTAAGAATTTAAGAATTTAAATTTAAGAATTTAAAATTTAAGAATTTAAGAATTTAAGAATTTAAAATTTAAAATTTAAGAATTTAAATTTAAGAATTTAAGAATTTAATTTAAAATTTAAGAATTTAAATTTAAATTTAAGAATTTAAAATTTAAGAATTTAAGAATTTAAAATTTAAGAATTTAAGAATTTAAAATTTAAGAATTTAAGAATTTAAAATTTAAGAATTTAAATTTAAGAATTTAAAATTTAAGAATTTAAGAATTTAAGAATTTAAGAATTTAAATTTAAAATTTAAAATTTAAATTTAAGAATTTAAGAATTTAAAATTTAAGAATTTAAGAATTTAAGAATTTAAGAATTTAAAATTTAAGAATTTAAGAATTTAAAATTTAAAATTTAAGAATTTAAGAATTTAAGAATTTAAAATTTAAGAATTTAAGAATTTAAGAATTTAAGAATTTAAATTTAAGAATTTAAGAATTTAAGAATTTAAGAATTTAAATTTAAGAATTTAAGAATTTAAAATTTAAGAATTTAAGAATTTAAGAATTTAAGAATTTAAGAATTTAAGAATTTAAAATTTAAAATTTAAGAATTTAAAATTTAAGAATTTAAGAATTTAAGAATTTAAGAATTTAAATTTAAGAATTTAAAATTTAAAATTTAAAATTTAAATTTAAGAATTTAAGAATTTAAGAATTTAAGAATTTAAGAATTTAAATTTAAGAATTTAAGAATTTAAGAATTTAAGAATTTAAGAATTTAAAATTTAAGAATTTAAGAATTTAAGAATTTAAAATTTAAGAATTTAAGAATTTAAGAATTTAAGAATTTAAGAATTTAAGAATTTAAAATTTAAGAATTTAAGAATTTAAAATTTAAGAATTTAAGAATTTAAGAATTTAAGAATTTAAAATTTAAGAATTTAAGAATTTAAATTTAAGAATTTAAGAATTTAAGAATTTAAATTTAAGAATTTAAGAATTTAAAATTTAAGAATTTAAAATTTAAGAATTTAAGAATTTAAGAATTTAAGAATTTAAAATTTAAGAATTTAAGAATTTAAGAATTTAAAATTTAAAATTTAAGAATTTAAGAATTTAAAATTTAAAATTTAAGAATTTAAGAATTTAAGAATTTAAGAATTTAAGAATTTAAAATTTAAGAATTTAAGAATTTAAGAATTTAAGAATTTAAGAATTTAAGAATTTAAGAATTTAAGAATTTAAGAATTTAAATTTAAAATTTAAGAATTTAAGAATTTAAGAATTTAAGAATTTAAGAATTTAAGAATTTAAAATTTAAAATTTAAGAATTTAAGAATTTAAGAATTTAAGAATTTAAAATTTAAGAATTTAAATTTAAGAATTTAAAATTTAAGAATTTAAAATTTAAAATTTAAGAATTTAAGAATTTAAGAATTTAAGAATTTAAATTTAAAATTTAAGAATTTAAGAATTTAAGAATTTAAGAATTTAAGAATTTAAGAATTTAAGAATTTAAGAATTTAAGAATTTAAGAATTTAAGAATTTAAGAATTTAAGAATTTAAGAATTTAAAATTTAAGAATTTAAGAATTTAAGAATTTAAGAATTTAAAATTTAAGAATTTAAGAATTTAAGAATTTAAATTTAAGAATTTAAGAATTTAAAATTTAAGAATTTAAGAATTTAAGAATTTAAGAATTTAAGAATTTAAAATTTAAGAATTTAAGAATTTAAGAATTTAAAATTTAAGAATTTAAGAATTTAAGAATTTAAGAATTTAAGAATTTAAGAATTTAAGAATTTAAGAATTTAAGAATTTAAGAATTTAAGAATTTAAGAATTTAAGAATTTAAGAATTTAAGAATTTAAGAATTTAAGAATTTAAGAATTTAAATTTAAGAATTTAAAATTTAAGAATTTAAGAATTTAAGAATTTAAGAATTTAAGAATTTAAGAATTTAAGAATTTAAGAATTTAAGAATTTAAGAATTTAAGAATTTAAGAATTTAAGAATTTAAGAATTTAAGAATTTAAGAATTTAAGAATTTAAGAATTTAAGAATTTAAGAATTTAAGAATTTAGGAATCCAAAATTAAAGAATTTAATAATTTTAGAATTTAGGACTTTAAGAATATTATAATTTAAGAATAATTCTAAAATTATTTTTGAATGTAGGATTTTAGGAATTTGAGATTTTTTTTTATAAAAAATTAAATGTTAATATTACTTATTTTTAAACTTTTAAACTTTTAGAATTTTAAAATGATAAAATTTTAGAATGTGAAGATTTTGAAGATTGTACAATCTTCGTAACTGTAGCATTTTAGAAAGTACAGAATTTTTTAATTTGTGACATATTGGATGTTTAGAATTCTTGAAATTTCATCCAAATGCACTCCTGGTACAACTCCGCCAAAACACTACTCACCAGTTCCATTGATAACAATTTTTGGCGGATCAGGATCGCTGCCGGGAGTTTTTTTTTATTTCGTCCTCCTCCACCTTTTTATTACTTGACGTTTCATTCTCCTCCGCAAGGAGGATTGCTTCCGCGATCGCTGACCGGTTACTTGCCCTCCCATTTTCCGGCATAGCCTGCCGGGTTCACGATATTTTCCGTCCGCCTTCTCCTCCACCGACCGAAATCTGGAACAGCAGAAACTTTGATTAGATTCCTCGCTCATTCCGGCCGTAATCGGATGACGTGGACTAATGGTACTGACCGGATGATAAATGTGGTTGCTAGTATTTACAATGACAAGATCGGTGCCATGCCCGGCGTCGAACCATGTTTCCACAGTTGGGCCGGTACTCGGCGTATGGCATCTGAAAAATAAACAAAGAACAGTGCCCAATGCTCTTGAATCAAAATTGAAAAAAAAAACAAATAACTACTCAAACAAACTTACTTTGTTTTGCTCCTATTTGATTTTGTATTTTTTCAACACTTTTAACTAATTCTTGGATCCAGTCAGAACATGTTTTTGCTTGTCAGAGTACTTCTGTCGACATCGCCAAATCGTCAATCTGTCAAAAAATTGATGCGAAAAATGATGTCATGCATGTCGAGCGTTTGTCGTACTTTCGACCAATCGATATCGAAACGGTAAAATCAAAAGCGTGCGACAACTCGTACGACGTGCGACATTTTTCAAACAGGGGTTCCACCAAGGCTTACGGTTCGATGGAGGATGTAGTCGTCCCAGTGGCGTGTGGAGTTGGATAACGTCGAATAGTGCATCGTAAAAACGGGAAACTGCTTCATCCAGTGAGCAATGAGCCCGGGAATAGGCAACGAGACCTCCAAGTTACTCATCTTCTGGGAAACTAAAAAGTTGCTGGTACTCATGGGCTCCTAATACACCAAATCCACACATAGGGTCCCAAGCGACATCTAAGTACAGCGCCCCGGGTCCAAAGGTGAAAAACAACAATGGAAATTTCCACTAACTTGATCGTGGGAAAAGTCCAAAGAGTGGAAATTTCCGATACCTTTGGAATGTCCACGCGCTCGCGGTTTTTTGACCGGAACCAAGGTCACTTCCCCCCTCCAATTATTGAGAGAACCGATATTTTAGTACAAAGGAGTGGGGATGGAATGCTAATCTCGACCTTATTATAAATAGTGATCGAAAGGACTCCATTATTCAGTTATTCAGTTATTGAGTTATTCGGTTATTCAGTTTATTCAGTAGGCTAGTTCTGATCCTTAAATTGTGGAAACAGTAGATCCTTAAATTATGGAAACAGTAGATCCTTGAATTGTGGAAACAGTAGATCCTTGAAATTGTAATTGTATTTGTGCATCAATAAAATAGAAGAGGAAAGTTGAGTGTGTAAAGTGTAGAACACTTCACTTTACACACTCAACTTTCCTCATCTATTTTATTGATGCACAAATACAGTATAATCTCACACCCAAACGACCCCTCGGAACGAAGGTCCTGGCTAGAACCAGTATCTACACATGCTAGCCAATCACAGCGCCGGCCACGACCAGTGGTAAGACACGGGGAAGTGGATAGGAATTTTAGTCCGATATTTGAGTGATGAAGACCGCTAAATCGGCTGTGTCTTCGACAAAGTATCACGTGAGGTTTGAGGGTGTTAGTATCACACAAAGAAAAATTACTCTTAATTTAAAAAGATCGTTCGTTGGATTAAAAGTTCGCGTTGGTGAATATTCGTAGAAAGTTCAAACTATTCAATTTAAAAGTTGGAAAGTTTTTGATACTACTATGCATTTATGGAACAAAATCGTTGTATTGGTAAAAGTATTTTACTTTTAATTGGAAAAGAAACCTTTTATGGCAAGAATACACAACATTTAGCACTACAGGGATAATTTCAGAAAAATATGCTTAGTTTTTTCACATTTATAAAAAAAAAAATAAACTGTATGTTAAAAATATTTTTTATTGTATTTAACGCTTCTCCGCTAGCTTCAGCTCATGGTAGGCCAATATCCGAGTCCAAGCTTTACCGATTCATACGGTACGCCACCGGTCACTTCCGAATACCCTAGGACGATTCCGGATGGAGGTTTCGACACGCGACAGCAGTGTAACACGTTTCCGGCCTCAGGAAAGTCTTGGAGGAGTTGGCCGTTGATTCGGGAAGGGTGGTCGACGTTTTCCGGCTGGAAAGTAAAGTGCCTGAACGGGGAGTTCCCGATCCTGGAAGCGCATCCGGAACATGGAGTTGATGAGGCCCTCGGAACGGAATTCGATTTTGAGCACGTAATCCTACTTCGGGAATGACACAGATTTTTTTTGGCTCACTGTCCAGGTTCATTCGGCTGAAGCTGCGCCATCGCGATGTGAGCGTTTGTGGGTGGGAAGTTGCTAAAAGAGATGGAAAGTAAGGGAAGTTGGCTAGCCACTGCACACATACTCAATACTCAATACGGTGATGTGAACCGCCGACATCGAGTGCAACATCCGCGCTGACCACCACCGATTATGCCGATTCTTGCCGTCCTCCTTCGGATCTTTTCTCGTACTTGTCCAAAAATCGGATGTTATTCTTCTTCAACGCAATCTCTTTGTTCAAGCAACGCGTTGACAGCGCCATCTCCTCGATGATCTCGTCCCAGTCCTCGCGGGAATCGACCTTCAACCACCAATCCCGGCACACCACCACCGAATACAACCGGTTCGAATCCACATTCCTCCTAGGAGGTCCCACCCTACAAAAACAAACAAAATCAATCATAAAACACCCAAGCTTCCTTCTAACACATTCCGGTCGTGAAACAGCTGCAGGGCCTGCAGGAAGCTGCAGGGCCTGCAGGAAGCTGCAGCCATGGCCTTTTCAAACCCTCGACCTCGTCCCGCACAAGCACAACCAAAGCACCACCCTCCTTCGCCGGCGTTTCGCTGCTGCTGTTTGGTTTACGAAGGTGTCCGCACCCGAGTCCTGGCTGCTGCCGCGGTCGGCTTTGATTCGCGTTCTGGACTCACCAGGCACCACCAGACCCACCAAAATGTTCGTTTACATTTGGAACTTAGGCGTACACGGTTGCACGAGAACGTCGGAATGAAAGAAATTATACAGTCGTATTAAAAATTAAGACTTTTAAATCAGTTAGTAAGGAGAAGAAAACTGTAGCAGTACAAGTTTTCATTTTTTAAACAAGAAAAAAACTTTCCATTCAGCAAATTTTGGCAACTTTTTAATTCATAAGTAAGTTACTTTTGTCATTACAGTAATATTGTTTTATGTGTAAGATGGGTGTGAAGCCAGGATTCACAGTGGTAAGTGATGCGGCCGGTCAAATCTATTTATAGTCCTTAATTCTTCGTATGTTCTTGGATTCATTTTGGAAGCTTTCCAATACGGTTCACCAAGCTTTTGTGGTGAATTCTGGTCGTGTTGAAAGTTCAATATTCGCCTAACAATTATGCAACCAGTAAGTGTCCTTGAATTCAACTTGCATTCAATATTGCATTTCCTGTTCTTAGGTACACAGATTACAATCAAGTTTCTTGTATTCTTATAGCATTCCTAATCCTTCTAGTCAACTAAGCCTCGATGGTCTGGTGGTTAGCATTTTTGTCTGCTGACCCAAAGGACGGTGGATCGAACCCCGCCGCGAGGTATAATGAATTTTTAGTTCATATTCAAGTGTTCAGAATTCCTTCTTTCCATAATTTCTCGATAGGAGCAGATGGGAATTGAACCCAGAACCCTTCCGCTTACCAAGCGAACAGCGTAACCTTTCAGCTACGCCTACCCCTAATTGCGACATCGCTCAACAAAATTTAACATTAATTCGTTTTCAACTAAATTTGCAATCCAGAGGTCGTGAGTTCGATTCTCATACCGAGATGATGATGATGTTAAAAATAGCTCTAAAACTAATTAAGACACAGCTGAGAATCTTCAAAGTTACCTTCACATCATTGGGCCTTGTTGGCATCGGCTGGGACGATAACGTAAGTTGGACTGACTCTATTGATCTATATACTGATGGTTTCTTTCCATGATGTTGAATAACACCTGTAAAATACTTATTATTTTCTGAAAATTGCAAACTGCAGAAAAAACATGACCTTCAACTTTAACAACTAAGTTACTGCTCAGTTGGACAAAAATTGGCTCTCCAATGACCCTTGGTTGAGGAGTGAGTGCTAGTTTGACTGAAGTATTCTGAAGAACCTGAAAGAAAAAACGAGGCAAGCAAAATGGAGCCTTGATCGCGAATTCAATTTGTTTAAGCAGCAAGTCCATGTGTCTATTCGTAATCGACTTTGTAGCACTGGTTTCATTTAACGGCGATTGCTGTTGCTTCAAAATAGTTTTGCAAACAGTGAGTAAATATTTTGTTTCCGGATGAGAACACGTAGGAACATTTTTCAATGAGTCCGTCACGGTTGTGAACGAAATATTTTCTATGGACGATTGAAAAACAGCACAAGCGTACTGAGAGCTGAAAAAGTAAAAGGGCAAAGTTAACTTATATAAAATTGAAGAAACGTAGTAACAGTTCAATAGAGCTAATCTGCGTTTGTAAACAAGCAGTCTATCCCCCCCCCCCCCACTTGACGTGAACTGTCACTTGAGCGAAAGGGATAGACTGCTTGTTTACAACCGCAGATTCGCCCTATTGAACTGTTGGTACGGAAATAACTTGAGTCGGGTTTGGGTCTCTCGATCGTACAGCCCTAATTGTCCGTGCAGGTCTCCAAGTTCGTCCAGGCTCCAGCAAGCTCTCCGTCAGCAACATAGTCCCGGACAAGTAAGCGCTCTCCAAGATCTCCTCGAAGAACAGTCAGCCAGAACGCCTCGGCTTCGCAGGTAGGTGTGGCCAACCCGGTTCCGAGGGTTCACGTTTCTTCGCTGCCAACGTGTATTGATCTTCATGTCCAGGTAGGAATAGACTTCACCGCGACCTGCCAACTTCAATGTGTGGATAGTCTTTTCCCGATCACCTATAATCAGCAGGTCATCAACGTACAGCACAAGGACAACATCATTCAAGTTTAGGTGCGATCGACAGGTCTCAGTCATTAAGTCTTGAACACTCATACGAGCAAGACGTGCAAATAAAGAACCCTTTACTTAACCCAAGCCCGACTCAAGTTATTTCTTCAAAAGGGAGCGTTCTTTTATTACGTAACGCAGTAGGGGAGGGGGTCGGAGGCCGTGTTACGCTCCATACAAAATTTTTAAAATTTGTATGGAAATTTTGTTACGAGGGGGGGGTCTAAAAGTCCGATTTTTTGCGTTACGTAATAAAAGAACGCTCCCAAAAATATATTTGACTTTCATCCTACCATTTCAAGTATTCCAGTGTACACGGATCAGCATCAAATGAACTTTTATACAGTTTTGCGTATGCGTCCTCACATGCCTTCAATATTTTAATATCTTTCCTAAGTTGATTTGTAACATGACCAAACTTTTGCAAAGGATCACGAAGGTTTTGGGCTAGGGTACTTGATATAGCTGAAGGCGGCGCTATACATAACGTGTTCCTAGATATTACGATGCTATGCAAAACTTGCAAAAATTGGCATCTTAGATTTGTTATTTCCGATTGGAACGTCATTGGATTTTGCGGTGAAGAAGTTGCCTGCACATTGAAAATAAAAACATAGTGTAAGTGTAAAAAGTACAATTCTACAGTTTTATTTGAAAAAGTTCCATAAACATAGAGAATCCCTTAGCTTATAGGACCTGTCCAAAAAGGACATTAGATGTTTTTTTATGGAAACGAAATTCAAAGTTATTGTTTATTTCGAACGAACCTTCAATGTGGAAAAGGCCATGCTGTACAGGTTAATCGCGGAATTTAAACGTTCCAATAAAGTCATTTGTGGTATACCTAACAGTATCAAATCTGGAAATGCATTGAGAAGCTGATCGTAGTCTATCCCATGGATTAAAATACACTCTGCTTTAGATATTTGGCTCATAGCCACCAAATAAAAATGCAGTTTCTCAAGAGAAACGTGCTTGGATAGTGATTGATATATCATAGCCGCAAGAAAGTGTTGCCCGTATCTGTAAAAGAAAAAAACAATACATGTCCGATCACATTCACACAGCATTTTTTTTTTTGTTTTTTTTATTGATTATTTTTATTAGTATAGGTCCTTTAGGGTTCTGAACCAGATTTGGACCGGGGATCATGAACAGTTACAAAAATACAATAAAAAATAAACACATACAGCACTTTAACCTGTTCCGTCCGTGTCTTGCACCGGGTGCAGAGTTCGGAGAAGATTCTCCACACTTCCACAGCCTCCTCAACTTTTTCCTTCGTGCCGCCAGTTTCGGTTTCGACGACTGCTGGCGCCTCCAGATGAAGCTGCACTGGTCCGTCTAATGGGGACCCCCACAGTTGTTGCACCTCCCCTTAAGGTAGCAGATCCTGGTTCCATGACCCAGCTGCAAGCAGTTCCTGCACAGGGTCGGCTGCTTGTTCCAGTAGCATTCCCACCGGATGTGAAATGCTTTCAAGCGCTTGATTTTACTCAGCTGCTTGAGGTTGGTGTACCCTTTGGGGAACGTAACAATGCCAAGGAGGCGAACGTACACGGAATTGGTTGTTGCGTTTAAAACGAAATACGTAAACTTTCTAGGACATCAAATTAAGAAGTTCAATTTTCGAGTGATTTTAAAGCCTTTTCTCAGTACGCTGAGGAAGGCAAAAACGTTTCAAGGTACCGATTTTCTACATTTGTATGGCACTTTTCCTGCACTGCTGCCAAAGTATATAAATTTTTGTTTAGACTTATGATGCAAACAGATTTTTTTGGTTAAAAAGAAAGTATTCACATATTTTAGTCAAAAAAAAATCACAAAAATTGATAATTCTTGGAAGAATCGTTCTTCTTTGATTCACAAAACTTTTTTTGAAGAAAATTTGTGAGAATTCACATAAATGTTGATAACAATGTATTTTTGCTAATCTTTTCTGCAAAATTAATAAATTGTAAATGCCATTTCCTGCTTTCTCGTAATAGTTTATGTTATTCAAAAAAAAATCATATTTTTTTATTTTGAGTTATTAAAATCTGTAGAGCATGATTATGAGAAATCCCAATCATTAGAGAAAATTAGATGTTTGGATTGGAATCATATAAAAACGGGTTTGTTTCTTGGTTTGTTTACAACTTACTTATGATAGGTACCGCCCTATCATTAAAATGTCATTTGACGTTCTCTTTACTTGTAACGGTATTAGTGAAATGAATGCTATGAAGGATGAATAAAAGAGCTCGCACGTCCGGCTGCGGCTTTCTTTACGTGCTGAGCATCGAGACAAACAACGACTCCTGTTTTACTCTTCCGAGTGGCTTACTCTTCCCTTCTACGAAAACTTGAGACAGTTTAGTTGGCGACGGGGAAATTGGACGCGTCCGTAGTGCGTGCAATATTTTTTTTTTGTTCGGTTATAAAAAGTTCGTTTTTCCTCACGGAGAACGATTGGCCGGAGAGGCTTCCAAAACACTGATAAAAAATTGTGCGTGAGTCGGTCGTGAGAAGAAGGAGAATCTAAGCAAAACGCGGTGAATTTGTTGCTTGAAAAAGCCTCGTGCGGCGTTGGCAGCAGCCATTTTGTTCACTCCGACGACTACGCACTATGGGCCATCTCCATACAAACAGGCGGCCAAATTATTTTTTTGCTTTTTAAATGTTTTTTCATACAAATTTGGGTAATTGTATTGAAATGATATACGTCCATTTTTATGACTTTTCATGTTTTTCAATAGTTGATTGTTTATAATAAATAGTCTTTTCATATATTTGCAAGTGCAACATAGTTGCGTATATATTGTATTGCAAGTTTATATTATTAAATTATGGATAATCTAATACATCCCCACTTTAAGGACACAACCCCTCCCTCCTCTTTCTTTCACCCCCTCCCCTCCTCACCAACAACCAAATTTTGTTAAGCGTAATAAATTCATTTTTAGTCAAATATTTATTTTTTACTGCTGTGTGTTTCTTTTTGTGAGTCCATGCCATATAACGGGCATAAATTGCGAAAATTTTAATTGTTAAATCAAATAACAGAAAAATTAATTTTATCCAAAATATTAATTATGAAGTAAAACGATACAATACAAAACATATTCTAAATAATCCTAATGTTCTTGTTCATGAAAATTCTTTTGATTATTGAGTTTCTGACGGCTTCAGGATATGTTAAAGGTACTTTTTATGATGTTTTGTACTAACCAACATAGAACTTAAATGTGGATCAGTTTCATGGATTGATCGCAGAAATTCATCATGCTAAGTCAATATTTTGCTAAATACTTTTTTCGGTATCAAACTGAGATTATCCAGTTTCGCTTGAGAAACTTCGGTACGAATACCTTATTTTGAATAAGGTACTCAATATTAAACTGAGGCAACAGAAAATTCCAATAAAGTCATTTCGAACTTCTTGAAACCAGGTATTGATTTTTGAAGCGACGATGCCCACGAAGTAGGTAGCAAAGCAAGTGAAATAAACGGGCGCATATGGGTCATTCCATCTCAACTGTGCACGAAAAAGTGCAAATTTGAAAATTACCCTCTCCGATCCTGCTCAAATTTGGCAGAGCTGTTGATACTATCAAAACATGCAAGAATCCCGAATTTCATCCAAATCGGACCACCCCCTCTTTTTTTGTACCTCCCCAAAAAATGGACTTTTTGGCGATTTTTGGCCAAACCTCCTAGTTTCAAACGGCGATAGCTCAGGAACCACAAATCTCAGAAGGTCGTTCTTGGACTCAATTTTGAAGGAAATCGGACGTAGAATCCATTTCCGTGATCAAAATATTGATAAATTTATTTTTTCTACCTGTATTGCGCAATTGAAAACATTAAACGGCCGTATCTCAAAACACCCCAACTTATTTTTTTTATTTGACCTCACCATCGTGTTCTCCGGCCAATTTTACATAAGAATCACCTATCGACAGAAATGAATATGTTTCGTTCCAGAGATATCGAATTTTAAAGTTTTGTGTTTTCGAGATTACCTGCATCAGCTTCATTCGCCGCATCTGCTAGAAGCACACAGGCGGGCTGATCAATAACTGCTAACTGGCCATTTATTGAAATAATATTTCATCATATCCCGCCCGTGTGGATCAATCGGACCGCGCACTGGACTCACAATCCAGAGGTCGCCGGTTCGAATCCCGCGGCGGGCGCTCTAAAATTCTTTGTGTAAATATGGGTATTCGGCGCCGTCGCTCCGTGCCATACTCTCATACACTTAGGAGCCCAGGGCGGCGAAGTCCTTGAAGATAAAAGGAAGACACTAGTGGTTGGTACTAGCAATGGTGGCCGACAGCTATAAAGTCAACTTCGTTTTTTCATCATAAATAATCTTCATCAAATTGAGCAAAAATTAACTGTATAATACTGTAGGAAACTGAAGTTTAATCGCAAATGTTTATCTGCTCAAAAAAATTAATGAAGTGGAGCAAAATAGTGCCATTCAGCAAAAACCCCAAAACCTGCTTTATTATTATTATTATTATAGTTTATTATTGACACTTTACCATAATTCTGATTTATGGTTTAGATTGATCATATTAAATCAATTTTTATATAGTGAGCCAGCTCCATTTCATTAAAATATGATTTTGGTCAAGGTACATTTGATTAAAAAAATCCTTATACGTGAGGACAGCAGCCGTATTGTGTTCCAAGAATCCAAGAATGATAGATGAAAAAAAAACACTGTTGTTCGGACGGTGTCGAAATCATCGCAACTAAATTTGGAGAATTAGCCGCTTTGCAGCAGATCAAACTTTGTGATTTTCTTACATTTTTCAGTTTTATACATTCCAGAAATCCTTTTCCTACTCTTTGTTATCGTCCTTCACTAGAGTACAACGTATCAACAAATTTTATTCATTTTAATTCATATTTTTACTCAATAATGTATCGTGCACTTATTTTTCAGTGTTACTAACAAGATTAATTCTCGGGTGAGTTTTAAAAAGCCGTAAGAGCCATTGTGACCTCTGACACTAATTTTCGTTTTTCTAGAAAATGAAACAAAATTTCATTTATTTTAAGTTTGGGGCACTTAAAGGACGTGTAGATGAACAATCTCGAGCATTTTGATATTGGTTTTTCGTAAGTAGGTCGAATACCGATGCAAAAGGACTTTGTTTAACAATGGCTCTTACGGCTTTTGAAAACTAATCCGAGAATTGCATTTTCCTCTCGCTCCAATTCTGCCCTTTACTGTGTGTCGTCATTGCTCTGTCCAGTGGGTTAACACAGAAATTCACTTCATTAATTTTTTTGAGCAGATAAACATTTGCGATTAAACTTCAGTTTCCTACAGTATTATACAGTTAATTTTTGCTCAATTTGATGAAGATTATTTATGATGAAATATTATTTCAATAAATGGCCAGGTAGCAGTTATTGATCAGCCCGCCTGTGTGCTTCTAGCAGATGCGGCGAATGAAGCTGATGCAGGTAATCTCGAAAACACAAAACTTTAAAATTCGATATCTCTGGAACGAAACATATTCATTTCTGTCGATAGGTGATTCTTATGTAAAATTGGCCGGGAACACGATGGTGAGGTCAAATAAAAAAATAAGTTGGGGTGTTTTGAGATACGGCCGTTTAAAGTTTTCAATTGCGCAATACAGGTAGAAAAATAAATTAATCAACATTTTGATCACGGAAATGGATTTTACGTCCGATTTCCTTCAAAATTGAGTCTAAGACCGACCTTCTGAGATTTGTGGTTCCTGAGCTATCGCCGTTTGAAACTAGGAGGTTTGGCCAAAAATCGCCAAAAAGTCGATTTTTTGGGGAGGTACAAAAATGGAGGGGGTGGTCCGATTTGGATGAAATTCGGGATTCTTGCATGTTTTGATAGTATCAACAGCTCTGCCAAATTTGAGCAGGATCGGAGAGGGTAATTTTCAAATGCTGTTCCGCTTCAGATGGAATGACCCATATGTAGATTGCAGCAAATTTTGATAAAACGTAATTGTTCAAAATGGCATATCTCCGAAAACGCAAAAAATCGCAGGCTGGAAATTTCAGCAATGTTAGATTATGATCCAATCTTTCAAGTGATCTTAGTTTCATGTTTAGCATCGTTTAGCAAAAAAGTACTCGATTAACAAACACAAAAAATAAGTTTTGTCAAAAAAATGCTTCAGTTATTCGATGAAAACTTCAGTTTTTGGTATGGAAACAACATTTTATCTATTAATAGTTTCAAAGCTTATCTCATTACCTTTCCAACGATGTATAATTGTCCTAATGAAATATTTAAAATGGCTGAGCTATGTTAAAATTAAACAATCAGCCTTTTTTACGAAAAATACTAGTTTTTTACTCCATTTTTTGACTTTCAGCTTGCGTATCTCTGTAATGAACAAACTTAGAGCTTTGAAAATTTGGATTTTTCTTAGTTAGAATGTTTACTTTTGAGAAAAAAATACCAAAAAATATTTGGAGAAGGTAACTTTTTTTAAACTTTTCCACCCAATGTACCATAGTGCTACGCCGGGTGTGTGTGTGTGCAACTGTAGCGGATCGGAGGAGCGGAGCTTGTGTTCCTGTTTGCCGCAGGTGCCGTGCCGCAACCAAGAGGATCGAGAGCGTAAATTCTTCGGGTAGTTCCTGGTGCCGGGATTTGCAACCGGTGGGAGGATTTCGGCTGGATTCGGCTGATTGGCTGCGGAGGTGCGGTAGTCGGTGGAATTTCATCGTAGGACGCCATTTTGGACGCTAACTGGGCGGCGATGCGACGCGGCGAGCGTTGATTTTCTTTTGTTGTTGGAGGAGATGAAACGCAAGGTAAGGGCGATTGGGGTCAAACAAGCTCTTTTTGCCTTTTTTTATTTAAAAAAAGTGAAATTTCCTAGGCAGTATCACCAAGGAAATTTTTGTTTCGACAGTTTGGTGTACTAATAATTAACATTTTGCTTTGTGACAGTAAGTGTGTGTGTGTGTGAATCTTTTGTTCAATTGAACAAAGGGTTTCGTCATTTTATTTATTGGTTCACTAAGAGTTTTTCTTTTTCTTTTTCTTTAATTTAGTGAGGCCAAATCGCCACGGTGTAATTCAGCTGTTTGAGCCGGTGCACAAACTTTTGATTTGCTGATCGACGTGACGTGGTGCACGGTGCGCACGATGAGTTAGTGCAGGAGGTTAAGTTTGCTTGCTGGCAAAGGCCGGGTGCGAGATCGGTGAGTAGCAAGCTTTTCCTTGTTTTGATCCCTGGATTTGCAGTAATAGAGATTTTTGTATGTGTTTTCTTTTTATTTTTTCTTTGGGAAATTTGGAATTTGATTTTTATTACCTGATTTTTGATATCAAGACATGTGTTCGAACGGGTTAGCTACCTCTATTGAGATGTTTAGGAAGGGTACGTCATTTACGGACTGGTCCGATCGACTGGCCTATACCTTTCACGCAAATCAAGTTGCGGCTGATCGCCAAAAATCGCATTTCATGACGATTTGCGGACCGTTTCTTTTTTCTCAATTGAAGCTGCACTTCAGCAAAGATGAGCTGGAAAAAGCCTCTTATGCTGATATTGTGTTAAAATTGAAACAAAAATTGAACAAAACGGAGCCGGAATTAGTCCAACGCTTTCGTTTTAGTCAGCGAAACCAGCAACCTGATGAATCCAATGAGGATTTCGTGCAGACGGTCAATCTGCAGGCGGAATTATGTGGTTTTGGTGCGTTTAGGGACGTGGCCATAATGGACAGAGTTCTGGCGGGTCTTCTTGACGAAAATTTGAAGGAGAATTTGTTGAAGGAGGAGGGGTTGACTTTGGACAAGATGGACAAGTTCATCACAACATGGAACATAGCAAAACGTTACGTGAGTGCACTTAACAAACAAAACTCTTGTGCTAATTTTGAGCATGAGCATGAGAGCATGAGCATGGTTGACTGCCAATGAGCTGCTACTCCGTTATTGACAGATCAGCTGAAGTTAAACAATGAATCAAAAATGATCAGTGGGAGCCAACCATCCGTTCACTGTTTAACCTCTGAAGATCCCTACTTTATTAGTCAATACCGGCGCCCTCCCAAGAAGCCTGCAGTTCAACGAAAGGGAGGAATGTTAGTCCGATAGTTGAAGTTGCAGACTCATCAAGCACACAGTTTTTCGCTATATACTTGTTGATACCGCTTGAGACCGTTGAATCCACAGCATCTCCTTCAAGCATCACGTGATTATGATTTTTTTGGGTTAGTAGGATAAAGTATTGGCTTTTCGATGCCTCCCGAGCTACGATGCTATGGGGAGGACTTTCATAACAGACCCGTCGGCGAGCCTTCCGAGCAACGATGCTATGGGAAGGTCTTTTTGGTTAACACACAAAGTCACTCACACACAATTATTTCACTCCACTATTAATTAATCCAAAATGTCAGTGCGTCTTTCGATCATTATATAGAAATGGCTTTATCACCATTAAAAATAAAACCTTATTCAAAACATTATACACAATTTACCCGACGCCGTGCCTTCCGATCAACGATGATATAGGAAGGGCTTTGAGAATGACAAAACAATTAATTAAGATCTCAAAAAAAAATCACAAAAACACCAATTACTCAACGAAAATTACGCTCAAGCAAAATAATTCAGTAAGTCATGTTATTATTCGATCACCACAATCACTCACCCCTAACGAACAGCGACACAAAGCACACAAAAAAAATAACCTGCATAATCACGATTTCGCGTCCCCACTTCCAGCGCACCAATGATGCTATTATTCGATTACCACAATCACTCACCCCATACGAATAGCGAAACAAAAGCACACACAAAAATTAACCTGCATAATCACGATTTCGCGTCCCCACTTCCAGCGCACTAATGATGTTATTATTCGATTACCACAATCACTCACCCCATACGAATCACAGCGACACAAAAGAAATGAAAATGAGCATGCAAAAACAAGACAACGCGTCCCCGTGGTCAGCGCACTAATCTCAAAACTCTTGTGCTAATTTTGGACAATTTAACTACCCTCCACCTGAAATGGTCAACCAAGTTCGAAGACCGGAGGGCTTTTGTTAATTTGATTTGGTTAACCGCGGTGGATTTTCTTGAAATAATTCAAACTGTCAAAAATCCACCAAAGCATCTACCGGTGGATACTTTTCTACCATAGATTTTTGTGCGATCAATGTGGTAGATGCTTTGGTGGATTTTTGACAGTTCGAATTATTTCAAGAAAATCCACCGCGGTTAACCAAATCAAATTAAAAAAAGCCCTCGGTGCACGAGAGGTTAGGTTCACATCCCTACAATAATAGACAACATTCAAACACACATAACAACAATTACAGATCGGGCTTCAATAGAAACAGTAATAGATACAACAACAATAGATCGGGTCAAAATAATCATCAACAGCGCGCACAAAACACACAAAATACACATAACACACAACGTTCAGTCAGATTTCAAGGTGATAACCGTAATGACAATCAAAGAAACACAAACTACAATAACAACAACAACAACAGATTCAATTTTCGAACTGAGAGGGTTAAGCCTGATTATTCTGAGACTGTTTGCGATTATTGTGGGAAACTGGGGCACATTAAAAAGAGGTGCTTCACCTGGAAAAATTTGCGACGTGATGCTGTGAATTTCGTCGAGATGGCGCGACCGGGAACCAGTGCTGAGAGAGAGCTGGCGGATCTATTGGGGCGTATGAACAGGAGGGAAAATCCGAATGAGGAGAATTCGGATGCGGAAAGCTACTCCGAGTGGAACCAAGGTAGTTTGAAATGCATGTGTGTGGAGTATATTAATAAAATCAGTGAACCGTGTCTGATAAATGTCATGATTGATAATGATTTCGTCCAAATGGAGATTGATTGTGGGTCTACTGTGACTGTGATTGGAAAAGTTCAGTATTTTTAACTTTTTGACAAACCTTTGAACAGGTGTGATAAGCAACTTTTGGTGGTTAATGGTAATCAACTCAAAATTGAGGGAGAAACAGATGTTTGGGTTAAACTTAATGGTTTCGAGCATAAATTGAAGTTGCTTGTATAAAATTCTGATTTCAAATTTATTCCGCTTTTTGGCAGGAATTGGATAGATGTTTTCTTTCCTCAATGGAGGCAATTCTTTTCAAACAATGCAAATATTGATGAACAAGTTAACAGCGTGAGTGTGCAAAAGAGTGATCAATGGATTGAGGAGATTAAACGAAATTTTTCTCAGGTTTTTGTTAAAGATTTTTCAACCCCAATCAAAGGATTTGAGGCGGAATTGGTTTTAAAAAGTGATGTCCCAATATTTAAGAAAGCTTATAACGTTCCGTACCGTTTAAGGGAGAAAGTTTTAATTTATTTGGATAGGTTGGAGAAAGAGAATGTGATCACTCCAATTGAGGCCAGTGACTGGGCTTCTCCGGTGATTGTTGTTATGAAAAAAGACAATAAAATAAGGTTAGTTATTGATTGTAAAGTGTCAATTAACAAAGTTTTGGTGGCTAATGCTTACCCTTTGCCAGTTGCTAGTGATCTTTTTGCCAACTTGGCTAATTGCAAGGTTTTTTGTTCGTTAGATCTCGAAGGAGCTTATACTCAACTTGCATTATCGGAGAGGTCTAGGTAGGAGGTAATTCATGGTCATCAATACAATTAAAGGTTTATTTACATACAATCGTTTACCACAGGGGGCTTCTCCTAGAGATCCTTAATAGGGAGACTGGTCGAAGTGAATTTGACGTACCCAAACAGACACGAGTTTGACGTATCCAAACGAGCATTTGCCTTTACGCCCAGCAAAACTTATCAGTGTTGCCAAGCTCAAAACATACGTTGCCAGATCGATTTAGCCAGCTTAGACCAGTCTCCCTATTTAGGGTCTCTAGCTTCTCCTAGTGCGTCTATTTTTCAGCATATTATGGATCAAATTTTGGGCGGAATTGAAAATGTGTTTTGCTACTTGGATGATGTTCTAATAGCAGGTGAAACTGTTGAGGGTTGCAAAAGCAAATTGTTGATTGTTTTAGAAAAACTTGCAAAGGCAAATATTAAGGTTAATTTGGGAAAAAATGCAGATTTTTTGTTACAGAACTTCAGTATTTGGGACATATTATTACGGACAAAGGTTTATTGACCAGCTCTGACAAAATTTCAACGATTCAAAAAGCAAAAGTGCCTACAAATGTACATGAACTAAAATCCTTTTTGGGTTTTGTATAATTTGTTGAGAAAAAATGTGAGGTTTGTTTGGAGTCATGATTGTGACAAAGTAAAAAATCTCTCATTTCAGCCAATATTTTGGAGTTTTATGATCCTTACAAGCCTATTGTGGTAGTTTCTGACGCATCAGGTTATGGCCTGGGTGGAGTGATTGGTCATGTTGTTGATGGTGTTGAAAAATCCATTTGTTTTACATCTTTTAGTTTAGATGACGCGCAAAAGAAGTATCCTATTCTTCATTTAGAGGCTTTGGCTTTAGTTTGCACTATTAAGAAATTTCATAAGTATTTATTTGGACAAGATTTCATTGCTTACACTGATCACAAGCCATTGCTGAGAATTTTCGGCAAGGAAGGCAAAAACTCAATATTCGTTACTAGACTCCAGCGTTATATTTTGGAATTGTCCATTTATAAGTTTGAGCTTCGGTACAGGCCGTCTGCTAAGATGGGAAATGCGGATTTTTGTTCGAGATGTTTTGGTATCGGACGGTGGTCCTCCTTTCAATTCTCATTACTTTACTTCTTTTCTTAGTCGGCAAGGAATTAAGGTAATGAAAAGTCCTCCTTACAACCCGCAGAGCAATGGCTAAGCGGAGAGATTAGTAAGAACAACGAAAGACGTTTTGAAAAAGTTTTTGATTGATCTGGAGTTGGACAATATTGATTTGGAAGATCAGATTAATTTATTTTTAATGAACTTTAGAAATAACATTGCGACGAGTACAGGGCAATTACCCTCGGAGAAAGTGTTCTCATACAAACCAAAAACTATGCTAGATTTATTAAATCCTAAAAGTAATTATAAAAACTATTTATCTGTTCAGCATGCCTCTGATGATAAGGTACAAGTACCTACAGCAGGGGTGCTCAAAGTTTTTGGATGCCGGGCCAAATTTGAAGCTCAAATGAGCTTGCGGGCCTTACGTACAAAATTTGTTTTTTTTTATAATGAAAAAAAAAAACGATTTATAAATTTAAAAGACTAAAAAATACATGTATTCTTAAAATTTCTCTTTTTTAACATTTTCGTAATTGAAAAATAATAGAAAATGGAAAATGACAGTTTTTCTTCAGTTTTGTTGATATTATTATTGTTTTCGGTATTTGAAAAAAGGTATTTAGTTGTATGTACTTGTGTTTTCATTGAAATTTAACGTTTTTTTTCTATATTTTGAAAATGGGAACATGAAATTGGAACAATTTATGTTAAGGCATAATTTTGTTTTTAAATTGACTGTAACAAATGAAAAGTTGTTGGATTTTTATTTAACAATTAGGCCGATGCACACATTTAAAAATAGATTTTGTTCTTCAACTCTGGCCATGGTCGAGGAGAGGCAAAAAAATAAACGAAATACATAAAATTGATTGATGCCAGGATATTCAATGAAAAAAATGTTGAAAATGATAATAAAACACATTTTGATTTGCAACCATAATTTTTAAAATATAAGGCTTTCTAGTCAGAAATTTACCAACACATTCAAAGTATGTTTACATGACAGCTGGACGTTTGTTTGCATCAGGTTTCCTATCTCTTTCTAGCAAAATTTTTTTGTCAGGCGACTTCTAGCTGGTTTTTTTGACTGACTGCCCGATATGTCAGCCAACATACTTCACAGGGCTGTGACAGCTACAGCTCGATCATTGTTTGCATCAGGACACTGTGACGAGGAGTTCATCATTTTTGAGTTAAATTATATTTTTTTCACTGGGCCTAGAAAGCCTTATGTAAGATTCGACAAAAAAAAACATTTTAGCGAAAAACACTTTTTGTTGTTCATTCAGAGTTCACTAAAATTCATAGCTTTTTTCAATAAACCCTAAGCATGCCCAAAATTATTAAAAACGCAGAGGAATGTATTTAAAATGGATTTCAGCTGATTGCACTTAAACAACAAAAGCTTTGAACTATATTTGCAACCGCTTTATTCCTCTGATTTCAAAATTTAGTCTGTCTGAATGAGATGGTAGTCAATCAGATTCGTTATCCAACTGTCATGAGTTTGAATCCCAAGGTGGAATGTTCTAAGTGCAAAGAGAGTTTGAGGCCCAGTTTATTGGTCATAATAACTGTTAAATTAATATGGAATGCTTATATTTTCGCTTTTATTACAGTTTTATACCTTAGTCAAATTAGAAAGTTTCATAAACATTTCCAAAATGTTTGAGCATTTTGACAATATTTACTAGTTTCACTCACATTGGAACGTGTGAAAATGTTTCAATTAGAAAGATTTTTGAACAACATATTTGTATTGTAAAATAAGAACAAAAAAAAAATTAGTTTAATATTTACAAAAACAAAAAAAAGATTGGCATTAAAATTTTAAAATAAAGTTTCTTTTTGAAAAAAAAAAATAAAATCATTTTACAAATGGTCAACGGGCCATTTTACTTGATCATTCAAAATGAGTCCGCGGGCCACAAAATATCACCTCGCGGGCCACGTTTGGCCCGCGGGCCATACTTTGGTCACCCCTGACCTACAGTGTCTAACAAAAAGTCATCTGATGAGTTAGATAACCTGACGGCAGGTGATACCGTTTGGTATAAAAATAATAACAAAAGCATTTCAAAGAAATGGATTTTGGTATTTTTTTTTTTTTTTTTTTGCGGAGCGAGGTGGGACAGCTAGGATCAAGTCAGTCCAAGTCCGGTTGTGTCAAGGAAAGGTAATGAATGTGTTAGCCTGTGAAGTGCCACTTACACCCCATGGGGAGCGGGGAAAGAGGACATGATTGGGTAGGTTATAATGAGATTGTGTATGTGAGAGTGTGTATTGTTTTAAATATTCTAATTTGATATTTCGTTCTCTATCGCCGCTCCCCACAGTGTCATAAAAACGCCGTCTGCAAGAGCCCCCCCAAAACTAGTTTTGAAGGTTCTAACTGTTAAAACTCCCAAAACCAGGATCGAGAGCACGTGCAAACGGAGTACATTTTCCATACGCTAACGGACTTTTACTGATTGACAACTTGACTGTTCCAACAAAGCAATAAACGCAAAATTAAAATCAAGGGAAAATGCCAGCAAAACTTTTTTTTAAATGGAAATTACTGTATATATTATAACCTGTAAAAGTTATAATAATTATAGTTATGAAAAATAATAAGAGTCGACTCTCTGGTTGTCATGTTGTCGATAACTAAGGGAACATCGAGACAGATGAAATAAGAATCCAAAAACCGATTCGATTAGAAAATCTAAGCAAAGCATGACCGTCATTTTGAGATTATATCAACAAAAATAAAGTTAAAATAAAATCATAAGGACCATCAAAATAGAGAAAAGTTGGGATAAAGAGAAATGGAAAAAAAGAAAGCATCGAAATATGAAATTTGAAGAATTAAATAAATCTTCTACAGAAGGAGGAATACATAGAGAGATTGACAACCAATGAGCCGACTATAAATAATAAAGACAACTAAAGTCACATACCTGATGATGGGTAATACCTTGGGTAATACCCATCTTACCGTTCGCTGGAAAAAGGCACTTTTTGCGGGAGCTGCAATTGCTTGATGGCCTACATGCCTTGGCGATCCCCAGGTTGAAGTTTCAATCGCTTACAGCCGCATGCGGAACATCAAGCAGACGCTGTAGTTTCTCATCGTCCTTTTAGTGTTCGTCTTCCTTCCTTGTGGTGTAAGCTGCTTTCTTTGGTTGTTCTTGTTCTCCTTTCTGGTATGATCTGGAACTGGTTCGAAAACAGAAAAAAAGAACAGCAGTATCTTCCGAAAAAAAAGACTAACATAAAAATGACAACAATAACATTTCGTCGCGCATCGTAGGTCGTTTTGTTCTTAAGAGAACATCTTTGTAAGCATTGCCCATAGGATAGCTTACCGTTTTGATGACTGCTGAGGATCCGGATCCCTTGCAGCCTGTCGCTACAGTTAACTCATCCCTTTAACCTCCATCCGCCACCCGGAGGCACGCGCCCTAGGGCTGCCAAAGTCCTGACGACCCACAGGACCTGGGAAAACCAATCTTATCGTCACTAAGCGACTAGCTTTCATCACCAAAGCCCACGGAATAACAAAAGCATTTCAAAGAAATGGACCTCCATCCGCCACCCGGAGGCACGCGCCCTAGGGCTGCCAAAGTCCTGACGACCCACAGGACCTGGGAAAACCAATCTTATCGTCACTAAGCGACTAGCTTTCATCACCAAAGCCCACGGAATAACAAAAGCATTTCAAAGAAATGGATTTTGGTAACTTAAAACAAAAAAAAAATTGGTGTAAATCTTTGTCGAGACAAAATGATCAATACATATTTTTTTCCAGAAGAGACGCAGACACTGCTTAAGCAATGTGGCAACCGGGCGATACGCATGCAAGGGGGTGTGGCTGCCAATCCCCCGCGTGGACCAAAATCCCTACGCATGCTGCGCGACTCTCGCGCGTAAGCAAAAAGATCCGGCCTTTGAGGTTATGCAAAAATCACCCTTTTTTGCAGCTACAAAAAAACTTTTTCTTGGCATAGCTTTAAAAGTACTTCATTAAACAGAATAAAATTTAATAGGGTCTTAGGGGACCCCAAAACGAACAGAATAAGGCGGATCCGGCCAAAATCGGTTCAGCCAGTTCTGAGATAATCGTGTGGAAAAAAAATCATGTCTACACACATCCCCACAGACATTTGTTCAGAATTTGATTCTGAGTCGATAGGTATACGTGAAGGTATATCTAGGAGTCGTATTTAAGAAGTTCATTTTTCGAGTGATTTTATAGCCTTGCCTCAGTGAGGTGAGGAAGGCAAAAATCTCTTTGAATACGTTTCACGTGTCGGCTGGAAGCGCGGTGTGGCTAGCGCATCGCGATCAGCTTAAACCACATTACCAGCAACAAGGCGAACGGCCGAACCTGATGACACCGTTCGAGAAGTCTGCGCCGGACGCGGCAGTGGTGGATTTGGAAGTTGAGATGCTGAATTTAGACGAAGATATGTTGAGGGCCGGATACGGCGGAAGCGGCTTGTTCCGGGGTTTCCCGGAAGCTGCAACGGCACGATCCAGAAGCCGGAAGCGAGACGCATCCGCGGCAGAATTGCCGGCGGTTTGCCTTCGGCGCTCGAAGCGAATTAAGAAGCCTGTGGTGAATAGTGAATTTATCTATAGATAATAATTTTACGATTTCTGAACACTTAGTTCTTTCTCATCATCTAAATAATTTGGATTATTTTCTGTGTAAATAACTACATTACCTTTGTAATTTCTTGAATGAATTTTCTTATCTTAAAACTATGTATTTTCTTTAAAGGGGAAGAACTGATAGGTACCGCCCTATCATTAAAATGTCATTTGACGTTCTCTTTACTTGTAACGGTATTAGTGAAATGAATACTATGAAGGATGAATAAAAGAGCTCGCACGTAAGGCTGCGGCTTTCTTTACGTGCTGAGCATCGAGACAAACAACGACTCCTGTTTTACTCTTCCGAGTGGCTTACTCTTCCCTTCTACGAAAACTTGAGACAGTTTAACTTACTTTGTACTCAAGATATTTGAAAGCTTTCTTGAGGAATTCAAACTTTGAACCAAATGTAGGTATGCGTTCAAAAAGTACAGTTAAACCTCTTTTTACGCGGTGGCGCTACGCTTTTTATTTCGTCGATTTCTCTGGAACGACGCAACATTTTTGCAATCTTTTAAAAGCAATTTGTAGGGTTTGTTGAGCTCTACAAATTGCTTTTTGAAGCTTGAAAAAATATTGTGTATTTTAAGAGCAATCGACGAAACAAAAAGCGTAACGCCACCGCGTAAAAAGAGGTTTCTCTGTATGTTGATACTAACGTTAGCCTACCTGGTGGCTAAGAGAGCACAAATCGGATGAAACGGCTGGGAGTTAATGATTTTTTTATTTTGAAAAATGTGGTTTCAGCGAAAATTTACGAAAATGACCATTTATGGTATCATCCGAGACAGCGTCACTCGAATGAACAAATAAAAAAAGGTTTTAACAATTTTTAGCATTTTTTTATGTCGGACGGAGAACTTTTTCTTTGGTTTATGCGCTATTCAAATGGAATTGCTACTGTATATCAACGTAGGAAGCCATCGTCAAATGTTTACTTCTAGAGTTTTTTTGAAAAAGGGGTGCGGGACATTTCGCCGAATTAAAAACGGGTTGAGAATACTTCTGTGAGTTTTGCATTCTTTCAAACATGAATCGTTCTTTGTTTTAGCTTTTGGTGGTTTTGATGTTTTTATGTTTTTGTTTACCTTTTATTTAAATCTTTTTTTTTTAATTCAGCAAAATGTCCATTCTTCGAAACGTACCAGATCCCTTTTATTTAAGTTTTTAAGTAAAAAAACAAACATACCTTGATGATGATCTGGCTATTCTATATTGCGTCCAGCAGTCAGATGTTTGCAAGATATGGCTAAACACACGCATTATCCTTTCCGTCATGTATGAGCCTAATAATGATTGTAAGCAAATAGAACAAAGTAATTCAACTATTGCCGAATCGTCACGATTGCAACCATGTAAAGTCACGTATGATTCGAGCTTTTTTAAAATCGATGGCAGTATTATCTCATATGGATTCTCGAGCTCATCAGCGCTTTGCTCAAGCGAAAAAACGTAATATCTTGCAAAACTAGAGCAAACAGCACCTAACGCTTCGCATATTAGTTTCAAATGTGCCGGTGACTGCCCTGTTGTACGAAAAATGATAAAAATAAGCACAAATAGTTAAGCTTTTACTAAAACAATAAGCACTAATTGTTAAGCTTTTCCTAAATCAATATAATTTACCTGCATCCTCTTCAATCATTTGAGCGATCATTTCACCAAATCTTTGGCCGAATTCTTTATTTATCTTGGAAAGTTGTATTCCACATTTGAGATATGTTTTCATGTCACTTAAAGGTTTTTTGGTGAGGAAAGCCGTGTAAATAAGATACTCCAAGTTCATATTAAGGTAATCGGTAAAACATGTGGGCGCTGATATGTCCTCAGTATGACTGAAATGATCAGAAGAAAGTGGTTGAATCAAAACACTACTTATAAAATAGTTGGATGGTTTTCACGCGTACCAGTACGATACTAATCTTGTTAATATAGTTAACGCCTTCCCTCCAATATTGTGGTCTAATAAAAGGCAAGCTTCACAAACGTCCAGTATTTGATTTCTTTCGTCGTTAATCATTGTATGGCACGTAGTTGGGCAAGCTGTAAGCGTTACCATAATATCCAGTGCCATGCTTGGATAGCTACATTGCATCGTCATCTTCAGTAACTTGTTGATTGACCCTTTCGGCCAAAGATGAGCACCCTTTTCAGCAACTTTGTTCAAGCTGCATAATACCGCAAATTGTATCCTCTTCCGCGGATCCTTCACATATTCCAGCAATAGATCGACTTGATCCGGTATGTCAACGCAGGTGACATATGACAAATGAGACAACGACCTGATGATTGCAATCACAAATTGTTCAGACGGATAGTTTGGTAACAGATTGCAGCATAACGATCGAACCAATGCCGCCGTATTGGCGTCATGGTACATGTAGCGTAGAACGGGTATCAACAATATTTTCATGTTTACTGGCGTTTGTAGCGATTCGATCATTGATGCTACCTTGGAGCACATTCCGATTGCAAACGACCTGAAATGTAAAAAAAATACATTGCATGAAATGTAAAAAATACATTGCATTGAGCAAAAAGTGGCTCGTGCCTCCCCTTTGTCAGATTGTTGTTATTGATTTGGAGGTCATTCACAAACACCGTAATCAACACATTTCCCATACGTGTACCCTGATGAGCATGATCACGTGATCACGCTTAAAAACTAAACTTTTCAATTATCAATGGTTCTGAAGTAATCTCGGCAAATAACTCGATAATTTTCATTCAAATTAATTATTTTAGTGAAAACGATAAATCTCTTCTTGTTTCTTCTTATTAATAACACTCAACGTCGCACCTCTGCCGCGATTGGAGGCTAAACGTTTTTTCTCCGCCGCCAGTGTGGAAGATGGGAAGACACAATACGATCCGCATCGATTATGGTGACCTACCGAACAAACCGGGAATGCCGAAGGTATAGAAATTCTGCGCCGATAAACTCGGCCTCAAACGCGGTGAATTGATCCGCATCCAGAACAGCCAAACCCTTGGTGTTACTTTTGTCACTGAACATGGCAAAGTCCATGAGCTGACCGGAAATGACTAGAGATCCTTAATAGGGAGACTGGTCGAAGTGAATTTGACGTACCCAAACAGACACGAGTTTGACGTATCCAAACGAGCATTTGCCTTTACGCCCAGCAAAACTTATCAGTGTTGCCAAGCTCAAAACATACGTTGCCAGATCGATTTAGCCAGCTTAGACCAGTCTCCTATTTAGGGTCTCTAGAAATGACTAGAAACCGAGGGGCGTGACAAAGGCCTTAATATATTAATTTTTGGTATTTAATACATTAAGGAATTAAATTCCTCATGTCATTTGAGATTTGACAGCGCCTCACCTGCTTTGAAAACATTGGTTGGCTTCGTGTCTCTTTCGCGCTCGGCTGTCAAGTTTGTTTTGGTTTCGCGCTTGTTAAAAAAATGAACTTGTTAATTATTGTAAGATCGAATATTTCGATAAATCGCTAAGTTCTAGACATTCTTGGTCGCGTTGGATAAAAAAAGAAAGATGCGGAGAAGATTCTGGAGCAGGACGGTGTAAACGTGCCATAGGCGGAAAAGAGTTGAAGCCGGCAGAATTCGATTACAACGGCCAGTAGCAAATCAAAAAGCGGCAAAAGTGCGGTTTCATCGATTACGAAGGTCCTGCGATGCGCCTTGCAGGATGCAGTTCAAGTCTAAAAACAACAATCAGACGCAAGATCAGACGTCGGACACTACCAATATTTCGTTGCAGCTGGTGGTGGCTTGTGACAGCGATGCCTTCAACAAGCCGGCACCGGAGGAAATGAAATCCTGTGCATTTACGCTTGGTCCGCCAAATGATTCATGTAGCTGGCCGCTTTAACGCTCGCAGGTTTAGGACCGGGGTCCAATGAAGAGCAAACATTACCAGGGTTAGTTTTTTGGAGTGGCATTTAGTTAGGTGATGACTTTTGGTAGATTTGATTGAAAATATACAAATAAAATAACTCAACTCTGTTGTTTCATTTATTTCAACAAAAATCGTATCAATTCTGGAACCGTGTTGAGTTGGTCATTTCTTGAAGTGTCTGGAACAGCAGCGCCGAGTTCCGACTGAGTATGGGGGCAAATTGGAGGGCAGCCTACTCGCCAAGGAAAGGGTCAAAATGGGGGAGGGCTCGGGACCTTTGCCCCTCCCCCTCCTAGGTCGGCCCCTTGGTCTGGAACAAAAATGCCACATTGCCGGTCGCTAAGGACTTTGGTGCATAAGCTGGATGTGAACAAATATACAACATTCTGTTCCCGGAAAGAGTCCTCATTACGTTCAACCGGCGATTGCTTTTCCGCCGGGTGATGGAGGTCGTCACGGGTCTAATGGAGGTCGAAGACTAGGCAGTGATGAGGGTGGCAACGGTAGCGCAACATCAGGGGAAACCACTTCTGGTGGGCCGCGTAGGACCATTTTTGCCGAAATATGTGGCCCATAGGAAGAATTGGAGTCGAGGAGCAAACGCAGCATCCAGGTGTGTCTCAATGTGCCACATGATGGCCTTCTCCAATAAATCTTCCGCCTGGGCCAGCTTCGATATCGTCCAGCACGTCCTGTTTACCATCCTGGATAGCGCTGCGTACTTTTCCGGTTCGCCTGTGCTGCGCTTGCACTTTGTTGCTCGACCTGCTCTTCGAGAACGCAAATTTTGCACCAAAAACAACAAACACGCGCGGTGTCAAACTGTCAAATCAATGTAGTGTAAGGAGAGGTGGCGATGTTTTGATCGTAAACAATCGTTAATGTATTTAATTTCTGCCGTTAATTAATTAAATAATTTAATTTCTTACTATTGTCGCGCCCCTCGCTAGAAACAACACCAAGTGACCATCACCATCGAGGAAGGAACAGTGTTGTTGAAACTGTTCGACCTTTCAGCGTCGCCAAGTTTCTCGAGCGTTACGGCGAATTTCGTGATGTTTACGAGGAGCAACTCGGCGACGACCAGGAATTTGTCGGGGTTTACACCGGTATCCGCGTAGCCAAGATGGTGGTTCGGGAGAACATTGGGTCCTGGATCACAATCAACGGCGAGGACACAAAGTGCCAGTATTATGCTCAGAAGGCCACCTGTAAACACTGCCATGACTACCTCGATATCGGCGTGGGTTGTGTGCAGAACAAAAAACTGCTTGTGCAGAAAAACTTTGCCGACGCTGTCAAGCAGCCGACGAAACCGGCGATGCCGCAGCTGCAGCCCAACCCGCAGCAGCCGCTCAACCCGCAGAAACCCAAGCCGAAACCAAATGGCGGGAAGTTGAAGCCAAGCGGCGGTAAGCCCGAGTTCGGGCAACTTCCAAGAAAAACCAACCGACGAGGGAAGCGGCTCATCTTTTTTGATGCCCTCACCCCAGGACGTGCAGCCATCGGGCAGTGTTCACACCCCCGCTGGAGGTGCAGGTTTAAAAAAATCTGGCCGTGAAAAATCCTATGGTCATGACACCGATTCGTCGACAAGCAGCAGAAAACTTCGCCCAAAGGGTAAAAAACCAAAATACGAAGAAAACGACGCCGACGACGAGAAAGGAAATATAATTTTCAATTTCTCGTCTTACAACCTAAATATTAACAACATTACTAACGCCCAAAGATCGACGCCCTGCGAAGCTTCGTCCGTACTAAAGAACTCGACATCGTATTTTTGCAAGAAATCGAAAACAAGCGTCTCACGATTCCCGGGTTCAACATTATTTGCATCGTGGACCACGCAAGGCGCGGACCCGCGATCGCTCTAAAAGAGCACATACAGCCACGTCGAAATGAGTTTGGACGGCTGCCTCATTGCGCTGCGTGTCCAAAACACAACGCTCTGCAATGTCTACGCTCCATCAAGTACCGCACTCCGTGCCGAGCGAGAGCGATTTTTCAATTGTACGCTCGCGTACTACACAGAAAAATATGTAAATTTACACAGCACGTAATTACTGTTTCTAATGTAAACTCACTCAATGTAATGTTAAAATATGATGTAAAGAGTAAACAGTCATGGAAATTTCTCCAATGTGAATCTAAATCTAATGTAAATCATGAATCTAATGGAAACGTTGAGCATGGAAACTCAAATCTGATGAATTTCTACCCGTGTTCGGCTTCCTGTAAATTCCTATTTAATGTAAATCGTATATCCAATGTATTTCTGCCAAACGTTGACTTCAAAACTACCCGAACTAAAAATAGTTATATCTGGTTCTCTTTCTATCGCTCTCATACTTCGCTGGCCCACTGCCTGAGCCTCGACCTGAACAAGTTGATGCTTTTGCCGCTCGTTTATAAAATGCGAAGATGGCTCAGTCGGCAGCGGGTAGCAGCAGTAACACCGAACATCCTACCCGTCGTCCGTTCGATTCCAGTCCAGCGTTATTCCACTTGGCCGTCGACGAGAAAGCGTCCCCTACCTGCGAAACAACTTTTTAAAATCAGAATTTCCTTTTGCTGCCCGCTTCAATCATTTTAAAATAGAACATACACAGAAAAAAATATGTAAATTTTCACGTCATGTAAATTGTGTTGTCAATGTAAACTTGCCACATGTAAATTTTAAATCAAATGTAAAGCGCTAAATCTGATGTAAAAGTCAGTTATGTAAAATCTAATTGAATGTAATTGTTATATTTCATGTAAATTGTTACCAATTTGTCAAATATTTATCAATCTGAACAGTGTAAATGTTAGAAACCATGTAAAAAAGTCTCATGTAAATGCGAAGCTAATGTAAACTACAATAATAACATTCGGTGTGACAGCAAAACAAAATAAAACAGTTCGCACCGAGATGTTGATGGAAGCGGTCGTTTTAAAATCGGTAATGTGGAATGCGCCTTTGTTTATACCATGATTAACACTCGATTCTCAATGAATTTTCAGCACCGGGCATTCCCTCGTCAACGTTTTGGACACAATCTGTCAAATCTGGCCCGTCAAAGCAAGCTTCAAAATAAACTCGCAGCGGAGTAGGATGGATGTTTCTGTTTTGATTGAAGTTTCGGACCAGTTCCTGCTCGAGCTCCAAACTCACAGCTGGATCTCCAACTGCTGCGACGGTGGTGGTGAAATCGAAGGCATCAAGGTAAGCTGTCATTTGTTTTGTTCGAGGCTGAAAAAGCGGACTGCGGGCTGCCCTTCAAGTTTTCGAATACTTTTCCTCCAGGTCATACGGCGCAGAAGTCAACGCCGGGACGACTTTTGCGATCATCGTCGTAAGAAAAACATGCCCTCACCTTTGCCACCACTGCAGCTGAAGGTGCAGATCGCAACGAATGTTTGGAACTCGAGCCGGAACTGGATAGAAAGTCTGGTCTATCGCTGGATCGACAACGGGCAAATTTTTTAGTCAGATAAGTATTTTTGTTTGTTTTTTCGTCAAGGAAATGATACTTTGTGTTCATTTTTTTTCCAGAAACGAGCAATTCCAGCCCAAAACAGTAATTTTTAGGTACTTTTTTCTCGACCCTCTCCGATTTCAATGAAACTTTGTAGACATGTTATCCCAGGCATATATAAGCCATTTTTGTGTATATTGAGCCAGTTACACTCGATAATGACATTTGAGAAGGGCGTAAGTGTTTTAAATATTTTTGTATTTCGTAATTTAAGTATTGCTGTATCTCGTAGCCGTTGCATCGTATCAAAAAGTGGTCAAAGGCAAACTTGTAGGAAATTTGACGGGCTTTCCGAAAAAAATAAACTGGAAGAAAAAAACAATCCACTTTTATGAGATTTTTTGATTTTTAAGTTTAAAAGTCAAATTTGAAGGTCAGCCCACGATTTTTTTTCGTTCAAAATTTTTGTGAAAATTGCTTAAGATGTTACAAAAAGACTCACGAAAAATGCAGGATGGAGCAACTCACCTAAAAAAATACAAAAATCATTTACTGAAACTGTTTTTTTTTAAAGTGCTCTAAACGTCAAAATTTTCAAAAACCGAATACGGGAATCGATTCTCCAGACAATTTTACATAAAAGTCTCCATATTGACCATTGTCTTAAGTCCAATCCTTGTGAAGTTACGGCGGTTTTAAAAATAAAAATGTTGAAAAAATAGGTTTTTTGGTGGTTTTTGGCAATTTCTATATGACCGACTTGATTTTTCAGTCTCGTAAATATTTTTACCGGAATGCTCGCCCAATTTCCCATAAGTTTGTCTTTGACCACATTTCTATGGGGTACATGCCACGTCGAAATTTCTCAGAGATGGCGCTGTACGAGTAGTGGTAAGAAATTTAAATTTATATGGGGAAAATCAGTTTTTTTCAAAAATCTCCGAAACCATGCAAGGTATACGAGTAAAATTTCTCCTGGTAGTAGATAAAAAAATAACCTATCACTACGTCTACTTTTCAAGCCTCAGTTCTGATTTATATTCAAAATAATTAATTTTTCATGATTTCCCCCATACATTTTAAATGCAGTTTACCACTCGCGTGACAGCTGCCGCCATGCTCATTTCTCTCTTGTTTCTCTCTCGCTCTCTCCAACTTTTGACAACTTCTGTCAGAGCAAACTGTCAAACGTCGTCGGTCAAATCGTGTGAGCTGTTCAGCAGAAGGAAAATTCTACAGTTTTTGGTGATTTTTCGGTGGAAAAATTGTTCTGCCGACGTTTGCGAATACTCCAGCTGCTCGCTGCTGGCTGGTGGCCCCATGGCTACTAATCCTTCCAGCGGGACATTTCGCTGGGCCGCCACAACTTGGAAAACAGTCTGTCACTGGCGGTTCCACTGTTCCATAAGGTAAGATTCTGTAGCGGAGCGGGGAGGAGGTTATGTTCTTACTGGCTAACATCCGAGTCATTGTCCGGGTATTTTCTCTTCTATTCGGCAGCCTGCGGAGAATCTGGTCAAACTTCAGGCCGATGGCGAATCCAGCAGCATCAAAATGGACTTTGATCACGGAACGACGACGCTCGGGTTCCTGTTCCAGGGTGAAGTTATTCTGGCGGTCGATTCCCGTGCCACCGGCGGTCAGTTTATCGGTTCGCAGACGGTGAAGAAGATTGTCGAGATTAACGAATACCTGCTGGGAACGTTGGCGGATGGTGCGGCCGATTGTGTGTACTGAGATTGGCTGCTGGCCAAGGAGTGCCGAATCTAAAAGTTGCGCAACAAGGAACGCATTTCGGTGGCCGCGACCAGCAAAATCATGTCCAACAGTGTGTACTACTACAAGGGCATGGGTATCAGCATGAGAATGATGTTGGCCGGGTACGACAAGCACGGTCCTCAGCTGTGTTACATCGATTCCGAGGGAACGCGCACCCCCGGCTGCCCGTACCCCATTGCCACCAGGTTCGCACTTGTTCAACGCCAAATCCCCCTGGCGGTAGTTATGATGAACTAAATTTATACCAACAGATGGCACCACCGTGACGTAAACAGTTACCGTATCGAGTAGTAACTCTGGATTTTAAATATTTTATTTGAAAACACTGATTTTGAACAGTTATGTTTCAATAAGTAAGAGATAATGGACAAATATGTGAATACAATATTACTCTTCTCATTGAAAAGTGCCAGCGACAAAATTGGGCGAAAAGTTCATCGCCCGGAGATCGCGAGTTGGCGCGAGCGAATGAACACCGCGAAAAAAGATTCGGGGGTGCATTGGGGTTAAATGATTATTTCGTTATTCGGTTTAATTAGAAAATAATTATTTTTTCGTACATATCGCTACTTTGATGCGATGTAATTAATTTTTACAGTAAATTAGGCATTGTTATATCAAATTTGACCTTTCAATCGCACTAGAAATTTTAAAACAACAATGTTTGCCAATTTGACCATTTTACCCCCAATTCCCCTTGTAGAACAAAAGAAAAGTTCATCCGCGAACTGTCAGCAGCACGCTGTTTTGTTTGCTAGATCAACATTTGGAAATGTCGAACGTTAAAGGAAATCGCTCAATAAATGGAAATTAACCGATTTCAAATGTTTTGGCCGCAAATGAAAGGTAAGGGTGGCTAATTTTTGATTCCGATCTGTAAAACTTGTTCTGGCGAGGGTTCTGGGCACTGCGGCAATCGATTTTAACGGCGGGTTGCTTCCGGTTGCATTTAATTTGCGGAGAAGGTTTTCAATCCACCAGGGGCTTATTCGGGGGCAACAGTCCTGTCCTATTTTTGCATTTAAATGAAAAAAGTGATCAGAGATGGTTTTTAATCTGTTTTTTACCGTTGAACATAACAATTGAATTAGGGCTTTAGGACCCTATTGTCCGCCATTACGGGGTTTGTTTTCCGGTACCCCCTGAGATCATGCGTGATCAATGGAGGTCTATATGCAGCAATTCCCCACGAAAACAGCATGGAAAAAACAAAAGTGCTCGGATCGGGCTCAAAATTTTTCTGAGGGTTCCCTGGCCGAAATAATTCGACCCGTATTTTTTTGTTTGGCCATTGGGGTGACCTGCGCCGGTGGTCTGAAAAATGGAAATTTTCGTCGATTTTCGCAAAAACCATTTTTTTCGAAAAATCATAACTCCTCGCCATTTTAACCGATTTCAATTTTCTTATACGCAAATGAAAGGTGATAAGTTGGTGATAAGAAAAATAGTAAGAAGTTTCAAAAATCTAGCCTAACATATGAAAAGGGCGTATGAAACTTTAAAATGCCGTTTTGACGGTGTCTGAACCAAAGAGCTTATGTCTGGAAATATTTTTAGCGGATTTCCCGGACATTTTACGTAACAAACCAAAAATGGGAGGAGTTCATTAAGGGACCATCCACAAACTACGTGGACACTTTTTTGAAAACCCAAACCCCCTCCCCTCGTGAACAATTGACCATACAAAAAAACTTTTTGTATGGAGCATGGACAATCGCCATACCTCCCTCCCTAAATTGTCCACGTGGTATATGGATGGTCCCTAACAGGATTCGAGATATGATTTTTGAAAATAAAATCCGTGTTTTTGACGCTCCGCGCAAAAACCGGAGAATGCCGAAATTGGCAAAAAATCAACTTTTTCACTAAAACTGCGATAACTTTAAAATTTCAGCGATGACCTATAGATGTTTGGGGATCAAAATTGTTTTAATTAAAAGACGCAACTTTTGGTACCCAGACATGTCATCGTTGAAATTTTAAAGTTATCGCAGTTTTAGTGATAAAAGATGATTTTTTGCCAAATTCGTCATTCTCCGGTTTTTGCGCGGCGCGTAAAAACACGGATTTTATTTTCAAAAAATCATATCTTGGAATCCTGTTAATGAACTCCTCCCATTTTTCAGTATGTTATGTAAAAATGTCCGGGGAATCCGATAAAAATATTTCCAGACATAGGCTCTGGTCCACCCTAGTAACATTTTTAAACTTACAGGTTTTATCATGGTTCTTAAAACCCGCATACGGCCTAAATAGGCTTTTATGGCCTACTTAAAACCTAAAATGTTACTAGGGCAGACACCGTCAAAACGGCATTTTAAAGTTTCATACGCCATTTTCATATGTTAGGCTAGATTTTTGAAACTTTTTACTATTTTTCTTTGAAAGGCTAACTTATCACCTTTCATTTGCGTATAAGACAATTGAAATCGGTTAAAATGTCGAGGAGTTATGATTTTTCGAAAAAAGTAGTTAGTCTATGTTTGTTTTTCATGCTAAACACTGCAAATATTAAACTTACCAGAAGTTCCGGATTACCGAAACTGTTGCCCCCAATAAGCCCCTGATGGATTGAAAAACCTTCTCCGCAAATCAAATGCAACCGGAAGCAACCCGCCGTTAAAATCGATTGCCGCAGTGCCCAGAACCCTCGCCAGAGCAAGTTTTACAGATCGGAATAAAAAATTAGCCACCCTAAACTTTCATTTGCGGCCAAAACATTTGAAATCGGTTAATTTCCATTTATTGAGCGATTTCCTTTAACGTTCGACATTTCCAAATGTTGATCTAGCAAACAAAACAGCGCGCTGCTAACAGTCCGCGGATGAACTTTTCTTTTGTTCTACAAGGGGAATTGGGGGTAAAATGGTCAAATTGGCAAACATTGTTGTTTTAAAATTTGGCCATTCTAGTGCGTTTGAAAGGTCAAATTTGATGTACGAAACTATTGGCACTACGCCCCCCGGGGCATGGCCTTCCTCTAACGTGGGATTTCTGCTCCAGCGCCTCTGACGAGACAGGAGAAAATTTGATGTAACACTGCCTAACTTACTGTAAAAATTAATTACATCGCATCAAAGTAGCGATATTTACGAAAAAATAATTATTTTCTAATTAAATCGAATAACGAAATAATCATTTAACCCCAATGCACCCCCGAATCTTTTTTCGCGGTGTTCATTCGCTCGCGCCAACTCGCGATCTCCGGGCGATGAACTTTTCGCCCAATTTTGTCGCTGGCACTTTTCAATGAGAAGAGTAATAACATTTTTACATTTCCTTAGCCTAAGATTTTTGAAAATAGTCAAAATCCCGGTTTCTCTGTAATTTTTTATTAGAACTGATTTACAGGGCGCAACGGTAGGAGTTGTTTTTATTTTTGTTTATGTTTTGGTATGTTCGATTAAATCGGTCAAGTGCACCGTTTCGAAATCCGATGCACAAGAACCCCGTCATCCAGATGCTGCTGCGGCTGCCGAGCGTATATATCGGGCCGGAGGTGGGCAAGCAAACGGCGAACCTCATCATCACGCGATCAACCACCAGAACTAGAAGGCATCGGACGAGGAAAAGGCGACGCACATCATCTATCCGGCGGTGGATCCGCAGCCGGAGGATTACGCCCGGCCCACTTTCCGCCGGGACCATGTTCAATTAGTACTACTTCTCGGAATCGTTCGATACGTGGGGTTCGAACACGTACGATCTGCAGAACAACATACCGGACAGTCCGCTATCGACCGGGGACCGTCTGCCTCCTCGGTCACCAACCCAGAAGAGTATTTCGTGTGAGTGGCCGAGGAAGACTATGAAGTGCAGAATGTTAGGAACCGGGCAAGTTGAAGTACCAGGAACGCAAACGTTTGGCGTATTCTTACTGATCCGTCGTCGTAATACCACACTTCACCTAAAAAATGATCTTTAAATTAACCCCGGAAACAAACATTCCCTCCTTTCAGGGTCCAACACCGCCCGGCCGGAATCTTCACACAACCGTCCTACTCAGAATCCCTCTGCGGGGTTGCTCGCCAACATCAGCAACGCGCCCTGCACCGGATAGCCGTCGTACGCAAGCAGGAGGTTCCAACCACTGCATCATGGCCAACGCTGGCGAAGGTTCCTCGTCTGGCAGTAGACAACAAATCCGATGAAGAAGTAAGAGTTCGACAAGTTCCGCGTTTCAAATGGTTCGATTTCGATTTGTTTTTATACTTTATCTTATTATGTGTAAAATTCATTTTTGAAATAAAATGTTATTCAAGTGGGTCTCGGGGTAGGGGTCATCAAAAAGACCGCTTTATCGTGGTCAGATTATATTACATTTTGAGTAATTAATCCTTGGTCTGCAGATAACAGGCGGTGTGGTCATTTCAGTCTCCAATAGGTGCAAGAAGTGCTGGGTTGTTCTGTTTCCGCACTAGGTAGGTATCGATCCATTACGGTATACAACAGGTGATGCATCAGTTTCCGCATTAGAGATTCTTCCGCAGTTGGCTTCCTTTTTTAAGGTGACGATAACGACCAACGCCCAGAAAGAGCAGAACAAAACGTTCCGGAACAACACACGGAATGACCTTGCCGAGCAGTGTCCGGGTGTAGTATGGAGACGTAAAACAAAACGACCCGAGTGTTCAAAGAAAAGGACCCGTGCTGGACGTGATTGAGCATGAGCATGAGCATGAGCATGGTTGACTGCCAATGAGCTGCTACTCCGTTATTGACAGATCAGCTGAAGTTAAACAATGAATCAAAAATGATCAGTGGGAGCCAACCATCCGTTCACTGTTTAACCCCTGAAGACCCCGACTTTATTAGTCAATACCGGCGCCCTCTTAAGAAGCCTGCAGTTCAACAAAAGGGAGGAATGTTAGTCCGATAGTTGAAGTTGCAGACTCATCAAGCACATAGTTTTTCGCTATATACTTGTTGATACCGCTTGAGACCGTTGAATCCACAGCATCTCCTTCAAGCATCACGTGATTATTTTTTTTTGGGTTAGTAGGATAAGGTATTGGCTTTTCGATGCCTCCCGAGCTACGATGCTATGGGGAGGACTTTCATAACAAACCCGTCGGCGAGCCTTCCGAGCAACGATGCTATGAGAAGGTCTTTCTAATTAGCACACCAAAACACTCGCGCACAGGTATTTAAATACTAAATAAATGTAATTTTTCATCACGATTACCCAGACGACATTGATGATATAGGAAGGACTTTTTTACAGTCATTTACAGTAATACTTAAACTTATTTTAATGCAACAATTCACACGACGTCGTGCCTCCCGATCAACGATGATGTAGGAAGGACTTGAGCAAGCCAATCAGGATGAAACACGAAATAAAATTCTTTTCTTTTCACACACAATGCCACATAATTGACCGCGCGTCACCACCCAACTAATTGAACTGATTTTCTTCTGCTTGTGGGCAAGCCAACCAGGATGAAACACGAAATAAAATTCTTTTCTTTTCACACACAATGCCACATAATTGACCGCGCGTCACCACCCAACTAATTGAACTGATTTTCTTCTGCTTGTGGGCAAGCCAACCAGGATGAAACACGAAATAAAATTCTTTTCTTTTCACACACAATGCCACATAATTGACCGCGCGTCACCACCCAACAAATTGAACTGATTTTCTTCTGCTTGTGGGCAAGCCAACCAGGATGAAACACGAAATAAAATTCTTTTCTTTTCACACACAATGCCACATAATTGACCGCGCGTCACCACCCAACAAATTGAACTGATTTTCTTCTGCTTGTGGGCAAGCCAACCAGGATGAAACACGAAATAAAATTCTTTTCTTTTCACACACAATGCCACATAATTGACCGCGCGTCACCACCCAACAAATTGAACTGATTTTCTTCTGCTTGTGGGCAAGCCAACCAGGATGAAACACGAAATAAAATTCTTTTCTTTTCACACACAATGCCACATAATTGACCGCGCGTCACCACCCAACAAATTGAACTGATTTTCTTCTGCTTGTGGGCAAGCCAACCAGGATGAAACACGAAATAAAATTCTTTTCTTTTCACACACAATGCCACATAATTGACCGCGCGTCACCACCCAATTAATTGAACTGATTTTCTGCTTGTGGGCAAGCCAACCAGGATGAAACACGAAATAAAATTCTTTTCTTTTCACACACAATGCCACATAATTGACCGCGCGTCACCACCCAACAAATTGAACTGATTTTCTTCTGCTTGTGGGCAAGCCAACCAGGATGAAACACGAAATAAAATTCTTTTCTTTTCGCACACAATGCCACATAATTGACCGCGCGTCGCCACCCAACAAATTGAACTCAAGGACCCGTGCTGGACGTGATTCTCAACAAAAACAACACGGCGACGATAGATCTCGCAGGACACTCCAGATAGTACGAGAAGCTATTCGCATCTAAGATCTGGGCAATCCGAAGTGACCGTTGAACGGGTTCCTGCTGTACTGCCAGGATCAAAAAATCTCCCCGGGACGAGTATCGATCCCAGAACAAATCCATCTCGGAGCAGTGGTGCAAGCTGAGCGAGACTCAGAAGAAAACTCCCATCGACGAGCGGCCGCCGCTGTGGCCAAGTACCGCGAAGACATGCTGAAGTGGGAGGAAAAGATGATCGCCCAGGACAACGTGGACGTTGTTCCCCGGAAGAACATGCTGATTTCACCGCAGACCAAGGACGTCGCTCTACCCCCTGACCCCCCCTCGCTGTTTTTTATTTTATTTTATTCAAAAATAAATGCAAATAGTTCTCCTCGACTATCAGAACCTAGGCCTACACTTGTTCTTCTTCCCCTATTCCAATGCATCACTCAATATTACCATTTGTTTCAAACTAACTAACTTTTTTGAATGCCATTTGTCCGAGCCATGTCTGTCCCAACTACACCTCAGACAGACGCCTTCTTCTTGGGTCCGGTCCAGCGTGTTGTTGTCCTCGATCTCTTAATCGCAGCTTCCGTCATCAGCGGGCGCTTGCTTGCGTGACAACCCACGTCATATCGATATACAATCTTGTCCTCCTTCTCGAACCGATCAATTTTCTGCAACAGGAAGCGAAACGCGGCAGGAACACGTCCTTCATGATGTCCTTGACGCCGTCTTCCTTGAAGCTGAAAGGGACATCATTATTAGCAACGACTTCTAGAGAAATGCTCAAGATATCAAACTCACCGCAAATTCTCCGCGCGCACATCCGGTGAATTGATGAGGTACAGCCTCAGCGCGTCCGCCCCGTACTTGTGCACCACCTCTATCCAGGTGCGTCACGTGGTAGATGGCGTGTCGTCCCAGATCATGCGCGTCATCATCCGACAAGTCCGACCAATCGCCGAAACCGAGCACGCCGTACGTGTAAATCGAACCACTGACACTGACCTAGAAGACCTTGCCGGGGGTGCGCGTTCCCTCGGAATCGATGTAACACAGCTGAGGACCGTGCTTGTCGTACCCGGCCAACATCATTCTCATGCTGATACCCATGCCCTTGTAGTAGTACACACTGTTGGACATGATTTTGCTGGTCGCGGCCACCGAAATGCGTTCCTTGTTGCGCAACTTTTAGATTCGGCACTCCTTGGCCAGCAGCCAATCTCAGTACACACAATCGGCCGCACCATCCGCCAACGTTCCCAGCAGGTATTCGTTAATCTCGACAATCTTCTTCACCGTCTGCGAACCGATAAACTGACCGCCGGTGGCACGGGAATCGACCGCCAGAATAACTTCACCCTGGAACAGGAACCCGAGCGTCGTCGTTCCGTGATCAAAGTCCATTTTGATGCTGCTGGATTCGCCATCGTCCTGAAGTTTGACCAGATTCTCCGCAGGCTGCCGAATAGAAGAGAAAATACCCGGACAATGACTCGGATGTTAGCCAGTAAGAACATAACCTCCTCCCCGCTCCGCTACAGAATCTTACCTTATGGAACAGTGGAACCGCCAGTGGCAGACTGTTTTCCGTTGTGGCGGCCCAGCGAAATGTCCCGCTGGAAGGATTAGTAGCCATGGGGCCACCAGCCAGCAGCGAGCAGCTGGAGTATTCGCAAACGTCGGCAGAACAATTTTTCCACCGAAAAATCACCAAAAACTGTAGAATTTTCCTTCTGCTGAACAGCTCACACGATTTGACCGACGACGTTTGACAGTTTGCTCTGACAGAAGTTGTCAAAAAGTTGGAGAGAGCGAGAGAGAAACAAGAGAGAAATGAGCATGGCGGCAGCTGTCACGCGAGTGGTAAACTGCATTTAAAATGTATGGGGGAAATCATGAAAAATTAATTATTTTGAATATAAATCAGAACTGAGGCTTGAAAAGTAGACGTAGTGATAGGTTATTTTTTTATCTACTACCACCCTGTTTGAAAAATGTCGCACGTCGTACAAGCTGTCGCGCGGTTTTGGTTTTACCGTTTCGATATCGATTGGTCGAAAGGACGACAAACGCAATATCTTTTTTTATTTCAAACACTTAGAATAAAATTCTAAAATAATTCAAAAATTCTAAAAATCTAAAATTTTAAAATTCGAAAATTCGAAAATTCGAAAATTCAAAAATTCAACAATTCAAAAATTCTAAAATTCTAAAATTCTAAAATTCTAAAATTCTAATATTCTAAAATTCTAAAATTCTAAAATTCTAAAATTCTAAAATTCTAAAATTATAAAATTCTAAAATTCTAAAATTCTAAAATTCTAAAATTCTAAAATTCTAAAATTCTAAAATTCTAAAATTCTAAAATTCTAAAATTCTAAAATTCTAAAATTCTAAAATTCTAAAATTCTAAAATTCTAAAATTCTAAAATTCTAAAATTCTAAAATTCTAAAATTCTAAAATTCTAAAATTCTGAAATTCTAAAATTCTAAAATTTTTAGATTTTTTTAGAATTTTAGGATTAATTTTTTTTAATTTTAGAATTTTGTGATCTTAAAATTTTAGAATTAAAGATTTATAGAAATTAAGAATTTTACTGTGAATACAAAGAGACGAGTTGTTCCTTTTAATTCCGCTATATAAAGGAACAACTCGTCTCTTTGTATTCACAGTAATGCATTCTGCTAAAACGCTCAACCAAACCACAATAAGAATTTTAGTATTTCAGAATTTTAAAGTTCTAAAACTCTAAATTCTAAAAAAAAAATCAATAATTTTGAATTCTTAGGTTCTACAATTTTTAATCTCTTAAATTTTTATGTTGTATTACACTCAGCCAACCACCGGGTCACTTTTTCGTTTGTAAAATGGGTGTCAAACTAAAAAGTGACCCCTTTCGTTTGACAACAGTTTGTGTCAAACCATCGAGTTTTGAGTGTATTCTTTTAATTCTTGATATTTGTAAATTTCAAAAATATCAAACATTAAATTTCATTTTTAAATTATTCAGATATTTTGAATTTTTACGATTAATTTAATCATTCGAACATTTTAAAATTATTTAAAGTCTTTTAAGTTCTTAGCTTCTTCAAAGCATGGACTTTGGGGTCTTCAGAAACACATGCATTTTAATTAAAAAAAATCAAAAATATTTAAACAGGTCCAGATGGGGTTTCTCCATAAAACTTGCGTTAATGTTGATTTTTAATTTGAAATTTAAAATGTTAGAATATTTTGTTGTCTTAAATTTGCTTTAATCTTTATTTTCTGAAAAAAATAAGGTTTAATTAACTACTTTTTTAATTAATTTGTTTTCAAAATTTTACATTGAAAGTTAAACTTTTGAATATTCCACAATTAATTATTTTATGAATTTTCACAGATTTTTTGAGTATGATATCTGTCATGAGATTCCCTTTGTTTCAACAACAAAACTCTAGATATGATTTGGATATGATTATTCAGCCGAATGACGTTATCTTTTTTCAGGTAACCAAACATATTCCAATCTGATCCTGCTAACAACCCAGCGTCTCCGTGTTGTTCCACGCAGTTTGTTGAACGGAAGCTGTAACGACCGCAAAACACCTGCTCCAGAAGTTCGTAAACCGAAGTTGTCCCGTACTCCGGTGGCCATCAATCCATGGGACATAAACGGTGGCGCCGCACCCCGCCGTATCTGCGGCTAGTCGAGGAGCAATAGTCCTTCTTGATCAAGATGCTGCCCCGCACGCTGGCGTCGGCTCGAAAAGATGGCTGACAAAATCCGGACCCGGAAGACAACGCCAAAAAATTTCGGCCAAGATGCCGAGCGACGAGGAGAACTGGAAGACCAACCGGAAGACGACACCAAGATGTACGTGAAGATCCGCGACACAACAAGTATAATGAAATAATTGATTTTTTACTGTGGGGAAATGTGCAAATTACATGAAAAATAAAATAAATTAAAAATAAACAATCATCTATTTTTAACTGCAACATAACCTAAAAACCTGAAAAACAGCACACGACAAAGGCACGACAACCTAAATAACAAAACCGTGCGACGTCGGTCGAATGTCGTACGACAATGTCGAACAATTTCGATGATCGATCGCACGACAAATACGACATTTTGGTGCAAAAACGTATGACATTCGTGCGAATGTCGCACGACATTGTCGTGCGACGTCGTACTGTTGCACGGACGACAAACGACGGACGTCCGATGGACTTTTCAGTCAGGGCAGGAGAAATTTTACCCGTATACCTTGCATGGTTTCGGAGATTTTTGAAAAAAAAAACTGATTTTTCGACGTGGCATGTACCCCATTCGGCTGCCCGTACCCCATTGGATGTACGGGCTTACAGATATAAGCTAATTTACTATCCAGGTTACTATACTACACTGAAAAAACATTATGTTTTCAGTTATGAGCAATATAATTAGCTTATATCTGTTAGCCTGTACATCCAATTGAAATGTGGTCAAAGACAAACTAATGGGAAATTGGACGAGCTTTCCGGTAAAAATATTTTCGAGCCTGAAAAATCAAGTCGGTCATATAGAAATTGCCAAAAACCACCAAAAAACCTATTTTTTCAACATTTTTATTTTTAAAACCGCCGTAACTTCACAAGGATTAGACTTAAGACAATGGTCAATATGGAGACTTTTATGTAAAATTGTCTGGAGAATCGATTCCCGTATTCGGTTTTTGAAAATTATGACGTTTAGATCACTTTTCAAAAAAAACAGTTTCAGTAAATGATTTTTGTATTTTTTTAGGTGAGTTGCTCCATCCTGCATTTTTCGTGAGTCTTTTTGTAACATCTTAAGCTATTTTCACAAAAATTTTGAACGAAAAAAAATCGTGGGCTCACCTTCAAATTTGACTTTTAAACTTAAAAATCAAAAAATCTCATAAAAGTGGATTGTTTTTTTCTTCCAGTGTATTTTTTTCGGAAAGCCCGTCAAATTTCCTACAAGTTTGCCTTTGACCACTTTTTGATACGATGCAACGGCTTCGAGATACAGCAATATTTAAATTACGAAATACAAACATATTTAAAACACTTACGCCCTTCTCAAATGTCATTATCGAGTGTAACTGGCTCAATATACGAGCAATTCCAGCTCAAATCAGGAATTTTTCTGGTACTTTTGTACCCGACCCTCTCCGATTTCAATGAAAGTTTTTAGACATGTTATCCTAGGCCTATGTAAGCCATTTTTGTGTATATGGAGCCAATAGTACTCGAAAATAACATTTGAGAAGGGCGTAAGTAGAGAGCCTGGAGCTTATTAGAGAACGGACATCTCAAACCAAAAGTACCAATCGAAGCACGAGAACTGTCAAACGGAGATACCAATCGAGCAAAATCCTTTGTCTTATGCTCGATTGGTACCTCCGTTTGACAGTTCTCGTGCTTCGATTGGTACTTTTGGTTTGAGATGTCCGTTCTCTAATAAGCTCCAGGCTCTCTAGGCGTAAGGTATTAAAATATTTTTGTATTTTGCAATTTAAAAATTACTGTGTCTCGAAGCCATTGCGTCGTATCAAAAAGTGGTCCAAGACAAACTTGTAGGAAATTGGATGGGCTTTCTGAAAAAAATACACTGAAACAAAAATACACGCCACTCCTATGAGATTTTTTGATTTTCAAGTCTAAAACTTAAATTTAAAGGTGTTGTCACGATTTTTTTTCGTTCAAAAGGAGAATGGGCAAATTTGTATGGGAGCTGGTCCAAGGATGTACACGAACGGGACCAACTTTTTTCGAAAGATCTCGCCGAGACATGAAAAAAAGTCTTCCGGACCAACTCTCTAAACCCCGGGGTTCAAAAGTTACATGTTGTTGAAGTTTGAGCATTTTGGGTAAAAATATACAAAAAATCGTATTTTTGCTAATTCTAAAATCATTTTTAAAATCTCCATTTTATTATGGATTTTGCTCATCTTGACTTCATTCGACGCGTATCAGCAAAAACTATGAGTTCTAATATGTCTTAGCATGATTGAAACATGATTTCTCTTGTTTTTATCCGTTTGAACCGTTTGTGCAAGAGGCATCCCATAGAAAAAAGTCGAAACTTCAAGGTATTGAAACCGGATCCGACCCAGACTGCTTCAGTGAGTATGGAAGGCTTCAGTGCAATGTTGTAACAACTTATTGGGATGGTCTGAGTCATCCGAGAACTCCTTGGAGTTAAGACCGGTGAGTCTACCGCCGTAACAAGCAAGATGTCGGCGGTTTTTGACCACTGATCATACCCGCATGGCTTCAGTGAGTATGGTAGACTACTATGCTGATGTGTTGGAGTGTCCTGGGTTCTCCTAGGACTCCCTGGAGTTAAGATCTGTGGGTATACTACCGTAACGAGCAAAATGTCGACCGGTTTTGACAACGGAACATACTCGCATAGCTTCAGTGAGTGTGGTAGACTACTTTGCTAATATGTTAGGATGTCCTGGGGCATCCAAGGACTCCCTGGAGTTATGATCTGTGGAACTACAGCCTTAACAAGCAAGAGGTCGAAGGTTTTTGACCCCGGAACATACCCGCATAGCTTCAGTCAGTATGGTAGACTGCTTTCTTAATGTGTTAAGATGTCTTTGGTCATCCTAGGACTCCCTGGAGTTAAGATATTTGGGTCACTGTAACAAGAAAAAGGTCTACGATTTATAACCGCGCATCATAACCGCAAAGATTCAGTGAGTATGGCAGACTGTATTGCTGTTATGTTGGGATGTTCTGGACCATTCCAGGGAGTCCTTGTAACAGCCGTAGACCTACAGATCATAACTCCAGGGAGTCCTAGGATGACCAAAGACATCCCAACACATTAACAAAGCAGTCTACCATACTGACTGAAGCTATGCGGGTATGTTCCGTTGTCAAAACCGGTCGACATTTTGCTCGTAACGGTAGTATACCCACAGATCTTAACTCCAGGGAGTCCTAGGAGAACCCAGGACACTCCAACACATCAGCATAGTAGTCTACCATACTCACTGAAGCCATGCGGGTACGATCAGTGGTCAAAAACCGACGACATCTTGCTTGTTACGGCGGTAGACTCACCGGTCTTAACTCCAAGGAGTTCTCGGATAACTCAGACCATCCCAATAAGTTGTTACAACATTGCACTGAAGCCTTTCATACTCACTGAAGCAGTTTGGGTCGGATCCGTTTTCAAAACCTTGAAGTTTCGACTTGTTTCTATGGGATGCCTCTTGCACAAACGGTTCAAACGGATAAAAACAAGTGAAATCATGTGTCAATCATGCTAAGATATATCAGAATTCATAGTTTTTGCTGATACGCGTCGAATGAAGTCAAGAAAATCGAAATCCATAATGAAACAGAGATTTTATAAATGATTTTAGAAATAGCAAAAATCCGATTTTTTGTATATTTTTACTCAAAATGCGCAAACTTCAACAGCTTGTAACTTTTGAACCCCGGGGTTTAGAGAGTTGGTCCAGAAGACTTTTTTTCATGTCTCGGCGAGATCTTTCGAAAAAAGTTGGTCCCGTTCGTGTACATCCTTGGACCAAATTCGCCCATTCTCCTTTTTGAGGAAATAGCCTAAGATGTTACCAAAAGACTGACGAAAAATGCAGGATGGTATGTCTCTCCTAAAAAAATACAAAAATCATTTACTAAAACTGTTTTTTTGAAAAGTGGTCTAAACGTCAAAATTTTAAAAAAACCCATAGTGGGAATCGGTTTCCCAGACAATTTTACATAAAAGTCTCCATATTGACCATTGTCCTATGTCCAATCCTTGGGAAGATACAGCGGTTTTAAAAATAAAAATGATTAAAAAATGGGTTTTTTGGTGGTTTTTGGCAATTTCTGTATGACAGACTTGATTTTTCAGTCTCGTAAATATTTTTACCGGAAAGCTCGTCCAATTTCCCATAAGTTTGCCTTTGACAGCATTTCAATTGGATGTAAGGGCTTACCGTTATAAGCTTAATTACATTGTTAATAACTGAAAAGAGAATATTTTTTTCAGTGTGGTAGAAACCTGGATAATAAATTAGCTTACGTAAATATCAAAACGAGTCAAATCAAAAAGCTGTCAAAGGCAAACTTATGGGAAATTGGACGAGATTTCCGGTAAAAATATTTTCGAGCCTGAAAAATCAAGTCGGTCATATAGAAAATGCCAAAAACCACCAAAAAACCTATTTTTTCAACATTTTTATTTTTAAAACCGCCGTAACTTCACAAGGATTAGACTTAAGACAATGGTCAATATGGAGACTTTTATGTAAAATTGTCTGGGGAACCGATTCCCACTATGGGGTTTTTAAAATTTTGACGTTTAGACCACTTGTTTTAGTAAATGATTTTTGTATTTTTTTAGGAGAGACATACCATCCTGCATTTTTCGTCAGTCTTTTGGTAACATCTTAGGCTATTTCTTCAAAAATTTTGAACGAAAAAAAATCGTGACAACACCTTTAAATTTAAGTTTTAGACTTAAAAATCAAAAAATCTCATAGGAGTGGCGTGTATTTTTGTTTCAGTGCATTTTTTTCAGAAAGCCCATCCAATTTCCTACAAGTTTGTCTTTGACCACTTTTTGATACGGCGCAATGGCTTCGAGACACAGTAATTTTTAAATTGCAAAATTCAAAAATATTTAAATACCTTACGCCCTTCTCAAATGTTATTTTCGAGTACTATTGGCTCCATATACACAAAAATGGCTTATATAGGCCTAGGATAACATGTCTAAAAACTTTCATTGAAATCGGAGAGGGTCGGGTACAAAAGTACCAGAAAAAATCCTGATTTGAGCTGGAATTGCTCATACACAAAAATGGTTTATATATGCCTAGGATAACATGTCTACAAAGTTTCATTGAAATCGGAGAGGGTCGGGTACAACCGATTCCCTATTTGACATGGAATTGCTCAAACATGAAAGTATCAGCGGACGGTTTAAGAGGCAGTATTTGTAAATTTTGCTCGGTTTGTTCTAGAGGTCGTATCGAGGTGCTCCGATTTGGATGAAACTTTCAGCGTTTGTTTGTCTATACATGAGATGAACTCATGCCAAATATGAGCCCTCTACGACAAAGGGAAGTGGGGTAAAACGGGCTTTGAATTTGAGGTCCAAAAAACCTAAAAAATCTTAAAATTGCTCGCATTTCCGTAAAACTTCATCAATTCCAACTTTCTTAGATGCATTCGAAAGGTTTTTTGAGGCACTTCAAAATGTGCTATAGACATCCAGGATTGGTTCGTTTTTTTCTCTTAGATTTTGCAAATTACTGTCAAAAATTGATTTTTTTAAAACCTTAATATCTTTTTGCAATAGCCTCCAACACCCATATTCCCATAGGTCAAAAGATAGGTAATTACATGGACTATAAGCCTACGGTGTTAACTTTTTGGCCAATCGCAGTTTTTCTCATAGTTTTTCGATTTTTCTAGAACAAACATTTTACAACGTTAGTTTTTGGCGTGTAGGCCGTCATAGCGGCACTTTGAGTTCGATTTGCGATGCCTTTTCGTTGGGTCGCAAAATTTTTCGCGTCCGTCGCAGTGTGTTTTTCGTTTTTTTTTTCGCGTGCGTGTGTGCGTGTGAAGGTGCGGCTGGCTTTGGCTGTCCCGATGACAGTTAGCCAGTTCGATTTGCGATGCCTTTTCGTTGGGTCGCAAAATTTTTCGCGTCCGTCGCAGTGTGTTTTTCGTTTTTTTCGCGTGCGTGTGTGCGTGTGAAGGTGCGGCTGGCTTTGGCTGTCCCGATGACAGTTAGCCAGTTCGATTTGCGATGCCTTTTCGTTGGGTCGCAAAATTTTTCGCGTCCGTCGCAGTGTGTTTTTCGTTTTTTTTTCGCGTGCGTGTGAAGGTGCGGCTGGCTTTGACTGTCCCGATGACAGTCAGTTCGATTTGCGATGCCTTTTCGTCGGGTCGGTAAATTTTTCGCGTCCGTTGTCGATGTGCAACAACAACAAAACCCTATCTCGATACATCGTAACTCGTCGTTCGCAAAGTTAATCAGTACCTCACTAAACATCAATCATTCAAAACTCGTGAAATCATCTCAAGTTAAAAATTACACTGTTTAACCCTTCAGTTTTAATTACAAATGATTTTGGTTCTATCTTTCCACAGCCGGCTGTCTAAGACTAGACCATTTCATTTAAAATTTAACAACAGATAAACGGGAAATGTCTCATCCGCAGCCTCCGATTGCTTGCCTTGAGAATAATACAAAATACCGTTCAACAAACACTATGATTTTGGGTCGCATCATCATCTTCTATGATGAATCCTGACCAAACACCCTATCCTACTAACAAGTTTTCAGGTTCCTGGCGCTCGTGGGGTGTAAGCACAGAGTAAATCAGCTGCCCTAGTAGCAACCTGCGCTAACTAACATTCCCGTCCCTTAAAACCGAGGTCTACAAACTGACATGGCGGGCGCCGTTGGTGGCCAATGACTGTTACCTATTCGCAACTGATCTAGCTTTAGCAATCATGGTGTTTTATCTTTTCAGCGCATTCATACATGCTGTTGATAAGGGAAACACCACTAGATCGTCGAAGCCTATAATCAGTAGTGCTGAAAGGATATTACGGTTCTGTTCAGCAACGGAGGGGCAACCATGGGTGATCTCTCATGCTCATGCTCATGCTCATGCTCATGCTCATGTAGGCCGTCATAGCGGCACTTTTTGGTCTCAATTTTGTCATATTCGGAATCCTCGAACAATTTTACGTAATTTAGAAGTATTGGATTTGTAAATTTGATTTAAAAAAATAATTAAATAAAACATTTTTGAAAAAAGAAATAGATCTTATTTACCCTGTGATCAATACGTCAAATGCTGTATCAAGTAGGCGAAAACCTGTTTTACCCTTAATCCAACAAATTGTTAATTTTTTTTTAATTCATTCTAAATGGCAATTTTTCCAAACAAATTTACAATTCCAATACTTCTAACTTACGTGAAATTGTCCGAGGATTCCGAATATGACAAAATTGAGACCAAAAAGTGCCGCTATGGCGGCCTACACGCCAAAAACTAACGTTGTAAAATGTTTGTTCTAGAAAAATCGAAAAACTATGAGAAAAACTGCAATTGGCCAAAAAGTTAACACCGTAGGCTTATAGTCCATGAAATTACCTATCTTTTGACCTATGGGAGTATGGGTGTTGGAGGCTGTTGCACAAAGTTATTGAAGTTTTAAAAAAATCCATTTTTGACAGTAATTTGCAAAAGCTAAGAGAAAAAGTTAAACCAATCCTGGATGTCTATTACACATTTTAAAGTGCTTCAAAAGACCATTCGAATGCATCTAAAAGAGTTGGAATTGATAAAGTTTTACGGAAATGCGAGCAATTTTAAGATTTTTTAGGTTTTTTGGACCTTAAACTTCAAAGCCCGTTTTACCCCACTTCCCTTTGTCGAAGAGGGCGCATATTTGGCATGAGTTCATCTCATGTATAGACAAACAAACGCTGAAAGTTTCATCCCAATCGGAGCACCTCGATACGACCTGTTACACATTGGTGAAAAACTCGCTCTTAACGGGCGCGGTTTTGGACTAAACAAAATTGGAAAACTGTCAGGTCAAAATAGGAAATGCGACAACGGAAAACATCAGTGTTGACGAGGTGAGTTACGAGGGTACTATCTTGTTGAAATAGGTTAATTTATTAAGTTTTATTTTGCTTCTTCAGACGATCTGATCCACACCTGTGTGGGACCGCAGGCCATACTAAAGATGCTGGTGGTCGTAATTTCGATGATTATTGAAATGCGGTCCTGCGAGATTACAGTCCAACATTCGGCGGCGAATCGAACTGCCCTCCCAGACATGGAGGTGGCGATGGAACCACCTCAGTGATAGTGCTTGCCGGCGAAATGTTGGCCGTGCTGGAGATGTTCCTAATGCAGCAAACTTATAGGAAGCTTCTCATCCGGGCGTACCAGGAGGCGTTGGAGAACATGATCAAGCTGCTTCAGGAGGATGCCAGCGTTGCGGTGGACAAGTCAAACTGGAAGTGGTTGAAAACCATCTTGGCTCGGACTAAAATTCATCAGCCGTTGGTCCCATCTGTCGGTCAAGATTGCGTTGGAGACGGTCGTGTTAACACAAAATAATGGCATCAAGTTTGCCAAGGCGGAGAAAATACCCGGCGGATCGATTGACGAGTTGTTCACGCTGCGTGGATTTTTGCTGAACAAAGACGAGAAGCCCCAAATCTTTCTGTTGGATTGTCCACTGGAAGGCGGAAAGGCCAAAGCCAAACCAACGTGGAGATTGTAGGCGATCAGGACTTAACTACGATGCTTCGGTCTACAGATGACTCTTGCGAAAAATTGCGGGTAAGTGACCAACCTAGATCTTGGATTGCTTTGTAGCTATAGTGAACTTTTTGCTTGCGATTAATAATATCCCTTTCTTATTCTTAAACCATTCAACTTGAAATTGATGAGACTTGCTTTAAATATCTGAAGTCAGTCTTTAGTGGAATATTGAATATAAACTTCATTAGAAAAGCGATCTACACAGAAAAAAATATGTAAATTTACACAGCACGTAATTGCTGTTTCTTATGTAAACTCACTCAATGTAATGTTGAAATATGATGTAATGAGCAAAAAGAAATGGAAATTACTCCGATGTAAATCTAAATCTAATGTAAATCATGAATCTAATGGAAACGTTGAGCATGGAAACTCAAATCTGATGAATTTCTACCCGCGTTCGGCTTCCTGTAAATTCCTATTTAATGTAAATCATATATCCAATGTATTTCTGCCAAACGTTGACTTCAAAACTACCCGATCTAAAAATAGTTATGTTTGGTTCTCTTTCTATCGCTCTCATACTTCGCTGGCTCACTGCCTGTGCCTCGACCTGAACAAGCAGATGCTTTAGCCGCTCGATTATAAATTGCGAAGATGGCTCAGTCGGCAGTGGGTAGCAGCAGTAACACCGAGCATCCTACCCGTCGTCTGTTCGATTCTAGTCCAGCGTTATTCCACTTGGCCGTCGACGAGAAAGCGTCCCCTACCTGTGAAACAACTTTTAGAATCAGAATTTCCTTTTGCTGCCCGCTTCAATAATTTTAAAATAGAACATAGGCCACACCCTTTTCCTACTGCAATCCAAGTCGAGCTACTCATTCCCATTGGCCAATCAGAATTAGTTGATTTGAAATAATGTAAATTCCAAAACTAATGTAAATTCCAAAACTAATGTAAATTTTCAAAACTAATGTAAATTTCCAATGAATCTAATGTAAATTTCCAATGGATCTAATGTAAATATACATCATTTATCATGATACCTTTTGGTACATGATAAATAATGTAAATTTACAGAAATATTTTTTTCTGTGTAGAAAAAAAACTATCTGTTTCTTAAATAGCGTCATCAGGGGTGATATTGGGTCTGGGGGGTGAGATTGGGTCATACAAAAATGCTGAAATTTGTATGACCCAATCTCACCCCTGATGACGGTACTGGTGTTGCTCCGTTGGATCTAGAATTCGATTTTTAAAACGAATTTTGGATCCAGCGGAGCAAAAAAAAATTCGGTTTAGGTAAATTTACATGATTTTTATTGGAAACTTACACTATTTAAAAATATTTTTATTGGAAATATTTACAATAGAAAGCATGTAAATTTCCGATACATCTCATGTAAATTTACATCATTTATCATGATACCTTTTGGTACATGATAAAGAATGTAAATTTACAGAAATATTTTTTTCTGTGTAGTCCACACCCTTTTCCTACTGCAATCCAAGTCGAGCTTCTCATTCCCATTGGCCAATCAGAATTAGTTGATTTGAACTAATGTAAATTCCAAAAGTAATGTAAATTCCAAAACTAATGTAAATTTTCAAAACTAATGTAAATTTCCAATGAATCTAATGTAAATTTCCAATGAACCTGATGTAAATATACATCATTTATCATGATACCTTTTGGTACATGATAAATAATGTAAATTCACAGGAATATTTTTTTCTGAGCAGATCAACACACTTGCTCAACAATATATTGCATGCTATTGCAATAGCGCGTGTGCTTTGTTCCCCAAATGCCCAAGAACAGCAAATTGGCAGCCTCTGCAGATCTAAAAATAGATCAGCAGGTCTACAATAGATCAAATAAATGGTCGCAGTGGACTCAAGGCAATCAAACAAAAAAAAACGAAATTTGTAATTTAAGTACGTAACATATTTTCAAGATAAATTTCAAATTTATTTATTCATTGAATTTTTCTATTCTATCCTACAATGCCTAGAAGAGGCCTCTGTTTCTGTTGTGAGTAAGCACTGGTTTCAGAGTTCATTTTTCAATTTAAAAGGGGCGGGAGACGACTAATTTGCTTCATGAATTCATACTCGGCCTTGGGACCACCTCTTAACCTTCCCTTGGTATTAAAAAAAATCACAAATCACATCCTTTTCGACCCCAAACTTTAAAAAATCGTCAAAAATCCAGTTTTTGACCGATTCCGGTTCCGGTTTGGTCACAAATTAAAGCATAGAACGTCCCCTATCCAAAACCGATCTGGAAAACCGGATTTGGTCACTGTGGCCACCGGGAATCGGCTACAACCGAAAAAAGGCCTTTTTGAGACCCCAACTTTGACGACCTTTATCTCCGGCAAATGTCAACCAATCAGGATGCTCCGGGTTGCATTCGACAGGTGTTTACCTGTACTTTGACCACAAATATTAATATCAGGGCCAGGTGACCTACAGGTTCCGGAAATCCGGAACGTCCGAAAAGTTCATATTTTACTGTTTTTCACATATATGTGATACCAATACTCGGTTGATAATTGAAATTGATCCATAAAACTTACTAAAACACAATACACGATTGCAAGAACAACTCTGGAGTGTTAGTGGCCACTTCCGGATAACCTGGAACCGGTTCCCGGGTACCCGATGAACGACCAATTTGATTTTTTTTAAAGCCATCATGTTGCATATCAAATTTCATGAAATTGAAAGATATATCCATATTTGATAATGCCGTTAATCGCTGAGCCATCCTGGCCAATCTGGAACTGGTTACCGGTGGCGCCTTGGGGACACTTCCGTAATATGAGAGAATCCATATCATCCGACATATCAAATTTCATGAAATTGAAAGATATGTCAATTTACGGTCATGCCATTGTTCGCTGACTCATTCTGGCCAATCTGGAACCGGTTATCGGTGGCCCCTTGGGGACACTTCCGGAATATGAGAGAAACCCTATCATCCGACGTATCAAACTTCATGAAATTGAAAGATATGTCAATCTACGGTCATGCCGTGTACCGATGCCTCTGTGCTCTTGTACTAAGAGCATCATTACCGGTGCGTTGCGGAAATTGTTGCTATTTTATTAACCCGTAACGCTTCTATTTTAGTTTAGTCACCCACTCGCACACCGGTCGTTGCCAAATTAGGTTGTCAATTTACTACCCGGCAACCTTACCGGTGGTTACTGAATTATTTTGTTTGGTGATTTTAATAAAAGTTTTCCCATATCAAATATCACGAAAATAAAATGTTAGAATGTCTACTTTGCGATTCCGACTGGCAGAACCGGTTTTGGGCACTGTGGCCACCGGGAACCTGCTACAACCGAAAAAAAGTCCTTTTTGAGGCCCCGACTTTGAGGACCTGTATCTCCGGAACGATAACACATAGCGGGTTGCTTCCAGTTGCACGGTTTATAACCTCAACGGTTTATAACCTCAACTTTATGCTCCCGTAGAGATGATTTGTCAAAAATGGACACCGGTTCCGTTAACCCGGAACATCCGAAAAACATGATTTTTACAGATTTTGTTATAAAATCAACACATTAGTACATTTTTTCAACCGGATTTTTTTGTAAATTATTACATACGTACACTACATACTACCCCTGACTGTTTGGGATCGTTCCGGCCAACTGTGGCCAATCCGGAACCGGTTCCAGGGTACCACCAAAACGGTTCCAATAATGGTATCGCTAGAAACCCATCATGTTGCATATCAAACTTCATGAAATTGAAAATTATGACCATCTAAGGTCATGACGATATCCTCTGACTCAACCTGGTCACTCCGTAACCGGTTACCGGTGGCCAGTGGGGGACACTTCTGGAGAATTCAAGGAAACATATCACGCGACGTATCAAACATAATGAAATAAAAAATTATCAGCATCTAAGGTCATACCGATATCCTATAACCCAACTTGGTCACTCCGGAACCGGATGCGGGTTTCCACTGGGGGACACTTCCGGAGGGTCTGCAAGTTAGGTAATTTTGGAAGGTTCAACTAAATTTATCTACTACAGAAAATTCAAACCGCCATCAATGAAATGGTTCCGGAATGGTAATCGGGCTCGGTTGTGTAGCTGCTAGTGTGATTGCTCTCACCCAGCCGGCCTGGGTTCGATCCCAGTCCCCGACCCCGTTCACATTTCTTAAGACGAGTAATGTGTCATCACACCTTCTATCGGATGGGGAAGTAGAACGTCGGTTCCAGCCTCAGTTGTTGTACGGTCATTTGATCATTCCAGATGTAGGAGTTTTCTCCCTGCTATAAGTACAAACAACACTCCAAACCAAGCCACCTCCGGTGGAGTCCCTGGCGGCGGTTGGACTCCCAATCCAAAGGTCGTCAGTCCGAACCCTGGGATGGAAGGTTCCTTGGAAAATAAGAAGGATTTTGAGCTCTTCCCATTGAAACCTTTTAAATCTTAGGTTCGAGAAGAAACTTCAAACTTGGTTCTTTGCATATTCCACAAATTTCCTCCATTCCCAACCCATTTTCGGTTCCAAATTAATCAGGATGAGACGGAGGACATCGCCATCAGCAATTGTTTCCCAGCGGCCAGGTTGGATTAAAAGACGTGGGCAATCTTCCCATGCGCCAGTGCCAACGCACACCGCGGGTTTGGTTTTCTAGCTTCGGTACGAGCCTGATCCCATTGTGTGTTGGTATTTCGATTCATCGTACCAGCGCACCACGACAATCTCATGAACCCAGCGTGCCGTGGTACGCGCCGTGGTATTGAAACCGGTTTGTACCGCCAGCGCGTACCTCGGCACGTACCTCGGCTCGTGCCGAGTGAAGCACCTTGGTTCATACGTTGGGTTCATGCCTCGGGTGAGTGCCAGACACACAACCGAGGCGACGAGCCGAGATTGTCGTGGTGCGCTGGTACGTTGAACCAAAATACCCTCGGCTCGAGAGAGTCGGGTACGGGTGTAAACCGAACAAAGCAGGCGCAAAGCAAAACCGAGGTACAAGTGAACCGCGTGTACCGCACGGTGCAAGGAAGCTTGGACGTGAGCAAGACCTTTGGTGGTCATAATTTGCAATTTCATGAAGTTTGATATGTCACATGATATGCTTCCTTGCATACTCCGGAATTGTCCCCAGTGACCAGCGGCAACTGGTTCCAGCGTAACCAGGCTGGGTCACAGGATAGCGGCATGACCTTAGATGGTCATTATTTGCTATTTCATGAAGTTTGATATTGTCATACTCTGGCAACACTGTGCGCCGGGAGTGTCACCACCAGTTTGACACCACCTTGACGGTGCGCTCCGCGACCGAGTTGCCGCGCTGACAAACGTCATTCTCACAACAACCACAAGCAGAGCAACAACGTGGAATTTACTCTTTATACTTAAACATAGTTTAATAAATGTATTAATAGTTAGTTGCTTGTTAATCTTTGCTGCCATCCGTCCCGCCTTGCCTCCGCCACCCTCGGATACAACAGTTGGCGACGAGGTAGTGGATTCGCAAGAAAAAATACGGACTTTTTTGCGGAACCTGAAAGTACAATGGTGCTGGAGGAGGAAAATGCGGCGCCTGCTGCGCCACGCACGTTCGCGTTCGAACCTTTCAACCCGGCCGCAACGAAATTCGATCGTTGGGTCAAACGGCTGGAAGTGTCGTTCCGGATCTTCAAGGTTGCGGAGGCGGACAAGCGGGACTTTCTACTGCACTTCATGGGAGAAGCCACTTACGACGTGCTGTGCAACAAGCTGAACGCCGTTGCACCGGAGGATCAAACATACGATCAGATTGTTACGCTGCTGCAGGCACACTACAGCCCGGCGCCGCTCGAAATTTTGGAGAACTTCAAGTTCAAAAGCCGGAAGCAGCAGGAGAACGAGTCGCTGCAGGATTACGTCACGGATCTTGAGAAGCTGGCCCTGACGTGCAATTTCGGCAACCATCTCGATAACGCTATCCGGAACCAGTTCGTTTTCGGAATCCAGAACCGCGTCGTTCAATCCCGGCTGCTGGAAATTCGAGACCTGACGCTGGCGAATGCGAAGGACACCGCTTTCGGTATGGAAATGTCCCACCGGGGAACAAACGAAATGCAAGGTTCCGGGACGAGCTCGGAACTGCACCACGTTGAGCATCTGGCTGCAAAGAAGAGGACGGCGAAGCAGACGGCGAATGAACCCAACAGGCAGTCTGCGAGCGATGCGAAGCTGTGTTACCGGTGCGGTGATGATGATCACCTGGCAAACGAGTGCAAGTACTATGCTACATTTTGCAACTACTGCAAGACCAAGGGACACCTGGAGAGGGTGTGCCGAAAGAAGGAGAGAGCGACGAAGCAGAACAAGGACAGGCACAACATCGACGAGGTGTTTGCAAGAGAAGAACCCATCTACGTACAGGAGATTTTTCACGTCGAGGAGGAACGAGACTCGGCGGCCAAGTTCCTGCTGCAGCTGCGGGTCAATGGGAAGCAGCTGGTTTTCGAAGTAGACACCGGTTCGCCCATTTCTGTTATCAGTGCTTCGGACCAGCAGTGCCACTTCCCGCACCTGAAGCTCGTTCCAACCAGTGACCACCTGGTAAGTTACTGCGGTGCAACCATCAACGTACTGGGGAGGTCGATGGTCGATGTAGATTCGGATGGTGATCTGTTCACATTGCCCTTGTACGTCGTCGAATCAGCGAAGCACCCACTGCTGGGGCGCGAATGGTTGCTGCAGATGCGTTGCGATCTCAATCGCATGCTCAATGCTGCGGTCGGTAAGGGTACCGACTACTAAGATGATTCTTGCGTGCGGACTACAAGACCAACTTGCGGATTGGCATTTGCGTCAAGTCCAACCGCTCACGGAGCGAAGCTACGCTGGACGTGCCAGAAACAACAACTACTACTACAAAACTACTACTACTGCTCGGGGAGCACTTGCCGCCGGACGTGCCCGGCACATTCGAGATTGCTTGATTACTGCTGCTGCTGCTTACGGAGCAAAACGACCGGATGCGTACGGTTACTTCTACTCTTGCTTCTACTACTTCATATTCTTGCCATCGAACGATACCGGAAGTCATATCGACGAGGGGGAGAGTTGTCATACTCTGGCAACACTGTGCGCCGGGAGTGTCACCACCAGTTTGACACCACCTTGACGGTGCGCTCCGCGACCGAGTTCCCGCGCTGACAAACGTCATTCTCACAACAACCACAAGCATAGCAACAACGTGGAATTTACTCTTTATACTTAAACCTAGTTTAATAAATGTATTAATAGTTAGTTGCTTGTTAATCATTGCTGCCATCCGTCCCGCCTTGCCTCCGCCACCCTCGGATACAACAGATATGTCGCATGATTTGCTTCCCTGCATACTCAGGAAGTGTCCCCAGTGGCCACCGGTAACCGATTCCGGCGTGACCAGGTTGGGTCATAGGATATCGGCATGACCTCAGATGGTCGTAATTTTCAATTTCATGAAGTTTGATATGTCGCATTATATGCTTCCCTGCATACTCCGGAAGTGTCCCCCCGTGGCCACCGGTAACCGGTTCCGGCGTGAACAGGTTGGGTCAGAGGATAGCGGCATGACATTAGATGGTCATAATTTTCAATTGCATGAAGTTTGATACGTCGCATGGTAGGGTTCTTTGCATACTCCGGAAGTGTCCCCCACTGGCCACTGGTAACCGCTTCCGGTGTAACCAGGTTGGGTCAGAGGATATCGGCATGACCTTAGATGGTCATAATTTTCAATTTCATGAAGTTTGATATGCAACATGATGGGTTTCTAGCGATACCATTATTGGAACCGTTTTTTTTTTTTTTTTTTTTTTTTTATTCCATATAGTAACTTAAGACATAGTCTTTTTATGTTACAGTGTGTGTTCTGCTGAGTTCTGCTTCAATTTAAATTAACTAACTTTAATTTATTTGGTTCTCTTATTTAACTAGTGGTTAATGTTGAGGTTGGCGAGTAAACTCTGCTTGAAATTATATTTGGAAGTATTTTGTTTCAATGTTGTCGGAAGGCTGTTCCAATTTACAATGCCCCTAGCAAAAAACGATTGACTGTAATAAAATGAGCTATGATTGGGTATTAGAAAGCTGTAAGTTCTGGTGTTACGAAACGGTACTAATTTTTCATAAAGGTATGTGGGTTTTTTGGTGTTAATAATTCTGTGTAAGACAACACATGATCTAAATTTATAGAAGTTTGAAAAACTACATCCAATAAGGTGTTTTTGTAAATGCGAAACCCTGGACATTCTATTTAAGTTGAAAACATATCTTAAACAAGCATTCAAAGCAATACGTAGCCTATCAATATGCATACCGTTGGCATTAGAGTAAATAAAATCGGTATAGATAAAGTGTGGAAAAATCAGCGATCTAAATAACTTAAGTTTAGTATTAACATCAAGATGTTTCGTTGTTAGAGTAAGTTGCTTCAAAGATATGTATATTTTTCGGCATTGAGATTTGATTTGAAGATCCCATTCTAAATTATCTCTGAAAATCAGGCCAAGATTGTTTGCTTCGTTGACGAAACAGATTTGTGCGCCATTCATGATCAAGTTAGGAAAGTCAGGTTTCGTTTTAAGTTTAGTAATTAGTAACGCTTTAGTTTTAGCAGGATTTATTGATAATAAATTAGACTCAGACCAAGTATGAATTTGATTCAAGTCGAAATTTATCTTCGAACAAATATCAGGAATGTTAAAGTTTTGATCAGAACAGAAATAAATTTGCACATCATCCGCAAAAAGATGTACTGAGCAATATTTTAAAACGTTTGGCAAATCATTTATAAACAGAGAAAATAGTAATGGTCCAAGAATAGAGCCCTGTGGAACTCCAGACTCACAAAGGATAAATGATGATAAAATACCGTTCAAAAAAACTGCCTGGTAACGTTCTGTTAAGTAACTTTTTAACAATTTCGTAGCAGCATTTGAGAAATTGTACAAAGAAATAAGTTTATTCAAAAGCTTAACATGAGAAACGCGATCGAATGCTTTGGCAAAATCAATCAGCAGAAGAACAGCGACACATTTTTATCAACAGATAACGCAATATCATCGTGAACTTTCATTAGTGCTGTTTCTGTGCTATGATTTTTTCTAAACCCAGATTGCAAGGCATGTAAGAAATTCATTTCAGTAATGTAATGTGAAATTTGGTCTTTTATTACTTTTTCGAAAACTTTTGAGAGGGTGCATAGCAAACTTATTGGTCTTAAATTGGTAATTTCTGAAGATCCACTCTTTTTGTATATTGGAATCACTTTAACACGTTTCCAAAGTGCTGGAAAATTGGATGTTTTTACGATAGTATTTAAGAGATGTTCAAAAAATGGCAGTAGAAAGGGAAGAACAACTTTTAGAAATGAAATCGGAAGATTGTCAAGACCAGCAGCATTAGACTTGATTGAGTAAACTGCATCCACTATTTCATAACTGTGGATTTGCCTAAAATGGAAACTATCTGTTGAATGAGAATAGTGAATACTAGACGAACTTCTTTCACTATAATTAGACGCAAAATAATTGTTAACTTCTTCCGCTGAATGGGTGCTATCAATGTTATTGTTTTTACTTTTAGAGACTCCTAATTTTTTTATGTTTTTCCACATTTGTCTAACTGGAACATTTAAGTTGATACGATGTCGATCGTGATTACGTTTGGCAGTTTTAGTTAAATAATTCACAACATTTCTAAGACGGTTGTAATTGGTGCGATGTTCTGGTGATTTTGATCTTTTGTAAGCATTATAAGCAATGTCTCTGTTGATTATAGCTCTTTCAATATCTGGGTTAAACCAAGATTTATAAAATGACTTCTTGAATTTTACTGGAAAAGCTTGTTCATGTAAGATAAACATATGATTGTTCAAAGTATTGAGAAGAATGTCAGAATCATCGATGCTAAGAAATTCATTAATGCTAAGACGCGATAATGCATTTTCGAAAGCATGATTGTTAAAATTATTGTAATCACGATACCAATAACCGTCTAGGTCAACACGTTTTTCAAAATCCAAAGTAGCAAACACTAGATCATGAGCCGATATTCCGGGCATGGATACTTGATTAAATTTGAGTACCAATTCTGGTGAATTTGTCAATAAAAGATCAAGAAGAGAGCAACCATCATTGTAGAAAAAAGTAGGTTCAAAATTGACACAAGAAAACGACATGCTAGCGATTGTATCTATAAAATCATTAGTTTTTCTAGTATTTTTTCGAATATCAGTGTTAAAATCGCCAATAAAAAAAGAATTTTCATATTTTAAACAAAATTGTTCAATGTGGGTGTGAAGTAGGTAAGAACAATCACTTTGTGGCGGGTTGTAGTACACAGCTAAAACAAAACGATTTCCATTAAATTGCATTTCAAGTAACAGAAAATCAGTTTCATAACGACCATTGGTAGAAATTGCACCAAGAGATTTCTTAAGAATTTTACAGCTAATATTTTGCTTAAAGTATACACATACATCCCCACCGTGCCGATTACGGTTTTGTCGAACTAAGTTGTAACCTTGTATTTCAATAGTTGCATCAGTTATGGAATCATCCAACCAGGTTTCTGTTAAACAGATAATATCCACTTTGCTTGTAATAAAGTTTAGTTTGAGTTCTTCAAATTTGGAAAAACGGCGAGCACAGAGGCTCTGAACGTTAATATGGCATATATTCAGCTTGTCATTCACCAAACAAGCATTCATTACAGCTCTTGGAATCAAGTAATTTGCAGAGGCGTCGTCATTAGAAGAATCAAACATTATTAGTGGGGAACGCGCTAAATTTCAAACAAAAGCCGCCCACCAAACCTACACCAATTGAACCATAGCATAATAAAGAGAACCATAATTTAAAACTAATTAAACAGGTTTTAGAAAACTTTTTTGTACGAGCCAGAATATAGGAAAAAAAATCAGAATTTGATCAAAACAAATATCGGCAGCAGTAAAGTTAGCAAGCACACACGTTTCTATTTGTACCATGTTCCAGTCTCGACCTGACCACAGCCATTCCATGGCACGAACAGCACCAACAGCATTTCCATAACAGCAACTTCAGCAACCAAATCAGCATCGACAGCGTTACAGTCCAGCAGAAGGCATCATCGACACGAACCAGCATGACTTTCAGGACGGATGGAGGAGACACAGGATCGAAAGGGATCGGAATCAAAGGATGATCGTGGAGGGATAAAGAATAACTTTTTGGAAAGGGTTTATCTTTGATGTTGTTGACTTTCAGGGGGGGAAGGAATCAAAGGAGAAAAGGAATGGAATCAAAGGATAAGCTTGGGAAGGAGATGAAGAGCTTTGAGGAAAGGGTTTACTTTTGCAGCGACAATTGTTGAACACACTGCACCAGCTCCGATGTTGGTTGACCCTGGCGTTTCACGTACACAGCACCATTCCTTGTGAACACTTGAGCAAAGATTCCAGCTTTTTCATCCTCAGAGCTTGACTGCGAATCTCCCGGGCCAGCTTCGTGAGGTTCTCGTTCATGAAAATCCTTTTGTCAGCATCAAAACCAATGTGTCGTAACGTCAGGTCCCGGTTGGTCATGTAGCGACGGTAGAAATCGTTACGTACGTTTCGCAGTGCAAATTGGCACAGTATTGGTGGAGCAGATCCGGCTGCAATGGGTAACTTGGCCAGTCGTTGCAGGTCAACAATCGGAGGTTGGTCATAACCGAGCACAGTAGCAATGTTTTTGAAGAACTGAGGAAGGTTCTCGGTCTGTTGATAAGGAATCCCAGAGATTATCAGCTCCGACGCCCGTTCCAGCCTAGCAACATCTTCAGCAGTTTGTTGTAATCCGAACTCGACGGAGTTCACCCGGTGGTGAACAGCCTCCATTTGCTCACCACATTCCTTCCTGAGAGCGACGAATTCCTCTTCCAAATCATCAATACTCGTTTTGCACGCATCGATTTTTCCTTCCAGACGTGAGTTCGAATTAAACAGCAGCTTCTTCATGTTGCGCCACAGGTCGGTAATGTTCTCCACTTCGTCCGGATAATCTGCAACAGTAAGATCCTCTCTCGAGCGCTTCAGAGTCTGGCTATCACCGTCCACTGCAGAGGCAGAGCGTGTTTTTGTTTTGTTTGACATCGTAAACAAACCTGACGTTTCCAGGTGTTTGACTGCCAAGAATAGTGGGAAGCAACGGTAGATTGGACGATACTGAAGGGTGCTATGGAAGCCGTGGCAATGTGCAGAAAGCCAAATTATTTCTCCAGTTTAGTGGCTTGAAAACAGGTGCACTCAAAAAGCTTGATTATCCTCAGGTTGAAACACTTTTGGCGGACCGAATGCACAACTTTTAGCGAAACGCGCAGCTCTTAGCAAGAAAAAAGGCCGATTTGTTTATGACCACGCGACACCGTTTACTCGTCACTTGCCATCCCTTCAGAACTAGTTTTGGTGGTACCCTGGAACCGGTTCCGGATTGGCCACAGTTGGCCGGAACGATCCCAAACAGTCAGGGGTAGTTTGTTGTGTACGTATGTAATAATTTACAAAAAATCCGGTTGAAAAAAATTACTAATGTGTTGATTTTATAACAAAAGCTGTAAAAATCATGTTTTTCGGATGTTCCGGGTTAACGGAACCGGTGTCCACTTTTGACAAATCATCTCTACGGGAGCTTAAAGTTAAGGTTATTACCCGTCAAATGCAACTGGAAGCAACCCGCTATGTGTTATCGTTCCGGAGATACAGGTCCTCAAAGTCGGGGCCACAAAAAGGACTTTTTTCGGTTGTAGCAGGTTCCCGGTGGCCACAGTGCCCAAAAACGGTTCTGCCAGTCGGAATCGCAAAGTAGACGTTCTAACCTTTCATTTGCGGCCAAGACATCCAAAATCGGTCAAGATTCCGAAAAAGCCAAAAACATTTCTGGGTCATAGAAATCTGGAACGATCTGGAATCTGAAGCAAACTCGCGTTTCACGTCCAAGATGGCATTCGTCACAAATCTGCTCCGGTCGGAGCAAACTCTAACGTTGCGGCCAGTACCGGTCCCGACCGCCGTACCTCCAGATGTTTTCGTCGGCGTACGTACTCCACCTCTGCGGTCCTTCATTCTGCGCTGCGTGGCCGTTATTGTGTTCAACTCGCTGCGTGATTTGAAAACACGGAAGTGCCCTGCCAGGTGAGAAGTTGAATCCGCTGCGGCCGGTTCAAAATAGCTGCTTATTCCACCTCATCCTGTTGGTTCCAGGAGCTGGGGCCACCGAAGTCACGCACGGACAATTCAAACTGCATATTCCGTCGAACCAAGTAATATTTTTCCGCCGGAACACTTCAATCCGCAATCACCGACAAAACCCGAAAAAAATCAAGCCAAACTCTATCTAGTTTGTTTTGAACTTTGACAGTTCAAAGTTTTAGTTGCGTTGCTAGCGTGTTGCCAAATATGGTAACTCGCTCCCAACCGAGGCGTTACGTTTTAGTTTAGCAACGCATTTGGCAACGACCGGTGTGGGAGCAAAGTTACTATCACGCGTTACAAAACCTTAAAACCTGCCTAATACTCACGCTGGTAAGGTTGCTCTAAGCTTACTGATTTTCCTGGAGAGCACAGTGGTATATATAAAACGTTGTCGATTTAGAAAAAAATGCATCTAAATCCAGAAAATTGTAAACGATTTTGTTCTAAAAATTTCAGCGATTTCGAAAACAACAAATGTTTTTGAGCTATTTTACGGATTCGCTTACAATAATTCTATCCGTGTGTACAAACAATGTTCCATTCAAGTTTTAGATATTGTTTTCAATTATTTCTGTGTTTTTTTTTTATATTTGAAATAAAAATATCTTTCTTCCAAAATTTCTGGGGGGGGGGCACAATGTATGGGCTGCCCCCCCCCCCCCAGCCAAATTTTAGGGCGGGGGGTAAAAAGTACCGTGCCCCCCAGAGTCGGCGCCCCTGTCTAATCTAATCTAATCGAACACAAGCGCAGCCAGTCCGAAGAAAGCATCCGGGAAGAACATATGGTTAGATTACGCCTCAAGTTCTTTCTTGTCATTATTAATGATTGCAGTACTTTCTAGAACCCCCGAAATGTATTACACTCACTAAAGCGGCCCGGCCTACTGCGTTGCATTAACCGCAAGAGACAGATTCTATGAACTGAACCCACATTTCATGTAATCATCAGGGGAAGAAGAAGAAGTGAGGACATACCGTACCAACCACTTCGAGTTATTTATAGAATATGGTGTGTAGTGTGTGTGTAGGGGAATCGATGGGAAAGGGATTGTTGTATTATATAGTAAATGACCTTGTGACATTATTTCAAGCATAACAATGTAAAGGGGCCAATGCGAGTTTGTAAACAATGAGTCTATCCTGCTCACTTCTAATGTAAACATCCACTGACGTGAGCAGGATAGACACTTTGTTTACAAACTCGCATTGGCCTCTTTACATTGTTTTGCTTGATTTCACCACTACGGATTAATTCACTCAAGAGGTGTCAACCCCTCGGTGGCCGAGTGGCTAGAGCATCCGACTACCAATCCAAAGGTGTGAGTTCGAATCCCTCCTGATTTCATGCGTTGTTTGGTCATATTCAAAGTTCGATTATAATCGAATAATTTCAAGGAGACCGGTCGGGAATCGAACCCGGAACCTTCCGCTTATGAGGCGGGAGCCGTAAGCCACGAACCGGCGCCCCTGTCAGTGATGAATAATTTGAAGATCTTCAGAAACACGTACAGGAATTGAACATACAGACCAACTGTGAAAACTAACTTCAGAAGCCAATTTAAACACTACAATAATAATAATAACGGTAATTTAGCGAATAGTGCAGAAATAATGATAACAGAAATGTTACGCAGGAAAATAATAGATTCCGGCATCAACAACAACATCATGATTTTAACCAAAATCATTCAAACAATCGACCGAACCAAACGCTAATAGCGGTATACGCACTTCGGAAGGAACCGGTCAAGAAAAAAATCAAATGGGCCGCAGCGGCAGCGCAAGCAAGTCAGAGAGGGTGAAGAAAAGCCCCAAGAAATCGCTCCCTCTCCTTTGTTCTGCTGTTCGTAAAGCTGTTTCTTGACCCCTTTCCTTCCGTTCTGCATACTAGCCTAATAGAGGAATTAGCTCTCAACAGAATAATATGTCTAATAATTCTAAAACATATTATTATTATCCACAACGAAAGAACTAATTTTTGGGATTTTCGATAGATTTGGCGTCCGAAATACCCGGCAAAATGGAAAATTTAATAGACGCTCTAATTTCCGAGCTCAAAATCGTTTTAGGAGACGGAATTGTTCGGGGCTGGCCGATATGTTTCAGTGGACTGTATGATGGATTGTGGCAGCGGGACCGCAGGAAGAGGAAAACACCGGGAACTTGGTTTTCTTTTTTTCTCCTTCTCACTCTTCCTCCTGCTGCTTCTGCTGCTGATGTTGCGTCTTTACTCTTCGACGTTCGAACTTGTTCTGACGAGCGCGCTGATCGCGCGCTCTTTTGCTGGTGACGTTTGACGTTTCTGTTCTGCTGTCAACTGTCAGTTGACACGGTGGGCGCACGGGTGTGCGCACGGTGGGGTTTCTTCGGTGAACACCGATCATACTCCCCCCGGTTGAGGTAACTCGACGACTTTCACGATCTTGTCCGGCGGAACGGTCAGCTTCCATGCTTCGCGCCGGCTCTCGATGAACGGTTCACCTTGCTGGGAACTGCAAACGACGCAGTGTTTGTCAGGAGCGAGGGTTCGCTTCCCACTTATTTCAGGAATGGCATCGATGTCGCGTGCGTTCTGGGAGGTCACTTGGATTGCCTTTATCTTGGACTGGATCTGGAAGGTGCCGACATCCGGGTGGAAATGTAATAGTCTGAACACCACTGCATTCCCAACATACCCATTCACACTTATTTTCCATTTGTATTACCATGCCCGGACCTCGCACAACAAGACCAGGTTTTGTCTTTCAAAACACAAACCTCTGCCTGGCTGTAGAGCCCACACACAGTTAGAACCACTTGGCGCAAGCATAATTGCTGATGCTTGCGTATAGCCTTTTCGAACCATATTTCGGTTCATCGACAATTGGCCGGGACGCTGACTCCTGCTGAGCCAGCGCAAGGGTTCAACCCAGTACAAGCCAACTCCAGAAGTCTATACTGTAGCACGTAAGTGTCACCACTCAAATTACATGTGATGCAACAAATTTGACTAGTATAAATACCCGAGTTCAAATAAACAAAAATGAGTCTTTTCGGCTGGAACATCAAGGCGACTTGTCTACTTTATTTCGAGCTCCGAGCTGGTTACTGCTCCTCGCAGTCTACCACAGCTTGAATAGCTCTTAATGCAAAGAAAGTCCCTGCAGGTTTCCCCGCGGTTCTTACGCCTCGTAGTGCCGAACGTTTGAGATATAATATGGCGACCGTGACAGCGGCTTCGCGTCAAAGTTTTGACAGCACGCCGTAGTGACCCGAAATGCCACCACACTGGAAAATCTTTCGTGCCGCGTTAGTGCACCGAACAGTGACCGAGCTAAGTGACCAAGTTAGCACAGTTTGATTTGTGAAAGTGTAAAAAAAAATAACATTTTAAGTTAACGATGGGTACTGAACAAAGTACACCAAAGCCGCCCTTATTGCATGAGGAGACAATACGCATCATAAACGCGAATGTGCTGCAAACAGCTCACTTGGAAAAAGTGCGAGCGCGACAACGGTGTTAGCATATGCAGCTGTAGCAGTAATTTTTATTACGCTCGCATATGTGCTATATCGTGCCATAATTAAGTTCGAACGGATGAGAACAGAGGACAGACTACGAAGAGTAGTATCGCTCTCAAGCATCGTAACGCAAAAGTGAAGTGGTGATTAAGAAAGAACAATAAGTTTCGATCAAAAAAAAAAAAAAACTGCAAAAACAATGAAAAGTGTTATAGAAAGTGCGCGCAGAAAATGACGAAAAACAATCTAACAAACGATTTACGGAAACTTCAATCAACACTAAAATCAAAGAAACCAATACAGTTGGACAACAACCAACTAAAAAGTTGTTTAATAGCGGAAAAACTAGCAAAAAATGCTGCCAACGGTGAAATAATAATAAATACGGAAGTACAAAAAATAGTGATGGTGAAGCCAACGCCTTTGAAAAAAAAAAAAAAATGTGGATTTCCTGAAAAGTAGCAGAATTTTCCCAACCATTACCGGGCATGTACTCATGTCAACAACGAGAGGACTGATGACCCACCATCAGGCCATCCAGGACCAAACCGGTGGAATCATCTTGGCGATCATGTACTAAGACGCGATCGCAACGAGCAACGAGTTGGAATCGAATGAGGTCACCAACAACAAACAACCGTAAAGGGAGCGCGCTTTTAGCGGACGCATATCCTTACGCGGTGTTTCTACACGGACTCAACATCGGTAATCATCTAGAAGGGAGTGTCGGTTGTGGGAACGGACGGTTCCAGCACAACCCGAACCGCAGACCCGCAGCAACATCAGTATCGAGACAACAAGTAACAAGAAGTAACAATTGATGAAAATTTTTGAAGCAAATAGTTTGTAATATTTTTTTTTTTAAATGAAAAATGGCCGACGAATGCCATGGAAGAACTAGATTTAAACATAAAAACCTTGCATAAGATCTTAGAAACCCTTGAAAAAAATCCTTATAGGAATTTTCTAGCACACACACCACTACTCAAACGGGAAGTAGCACAAAAAGTTACTCGAACATAGAAAAATATCTTCTTATTAACGAAGAGAAGATCGAATCAAGTAAACTTAATTTTTATATAAAAGCTTCTAGAAACACTTTTCAAAAAATCGAAGACTTTATTACACTTCGATAAAATCAAAAACAAACAAAGCGATTGTCCTTTAAGACAGTCGCAAAAATCATAATTATTTTTTATCGGTCAATCATTGCAATAAGAAGCAAAGAAATGACTTCTGCATTGGATATGATAAAATTGGTCTCCTCCCTTGTCGCTCCTTACGACGGGGAGTCGAGCAAACTTGAATGCACTTTAGATGCACTCAAGACCATTAAACCTCTGGTAACGGAGGCAAATAAAGCAGCTACCCTGCAATCTATTGTGTCCAGATTTTCTGGTAGAGCGCGTCAGTTCGTGCCAGAAATTGACAAGAACGGGGTTGGCCACGCTTGTCTGGGGCCTTCGCCACAGATGGCAGCAGCGGTTCATACTCCGTGGTGGTCATCACTTGAGGGAGGCTGTCCGGTTGGACACGACCTGGTCTGGTTGCAGTCTTAGGTTCGGGTTCATGTGCGTGATTTGGATCGGGTTCGGCCTTCGATCCACCGTCTGGGTGAAAAAGGCACGGGACTTGGCACGAGACCACTACTGGCAGGAGCTCGTTATGCTTCACGCTGGCGGTGACATCTTTCGGGCTTCCGGTAGACGCTGGATGGTCCTCCGGAGCAACCGCCTCGGCTGGTTCTTGTGGCCAGTGGTTGGCCACGATGAGAGCGTCGGACGTGGAGTCCACACGCGCGTTCTTGGCGGGTTTCTCTCTTGGCTGGGAGTTGCACGAGCTCGGTTGGTTCGAGCCGGTCGGTAGTGGGCAGTCTTGGGCGGCTACCTCTTGGGATTCCAGGGTTTGTGACCTGGCCTGCTGGGACTCGATGGTATGCTCCGGGATGTCTGCTTGGAGGGACTCCCAAGCCTTAAACTGCTGCGTCAGCCAAGCTTCGGCGGCAATCTGGTCTGCCTCGCCGGGTGGTGAAGCTGAAGATCGCTTTGCAGCAGCTAACTTCATTGCCAGGGTGTTGTTTACTTCCTTGTAGCGCATCCAAAACTTGTCCATTTCCTCCTCCACTTGCTCGATGGCTTCCGGAACAAGTGATACGAACTGTATATCTTCGCTTGTTATGTTCCCTTTTTGCTGCCCTTAGGAAGCCCTCAAGCACTGTAAGATGCGCCAACACCGGCTCCGGTAGACACAGAAACGTATTTTCTACGAAATTGACCTTCTGTTCTACCTCCTGGAGCTGCCGGATCGCATCCTCAGGATTCCGGTTGTGGATAGATCCATGGCCACTTTCCGCTGGTTCGGGTAAGCCCACGATGGCAACCTGTTCCCGGTTGGGAAGGTTCTGTTGCTTGTTCGTCTTCCGGTTGGACGACGACGCACTTTTGTTGTCACTTTGGGTGCATTTTCATAACTCCTGAATTCTTGTTTCTTGTTGCTGATTTATTGTCAAACCGGTTCCGAACCGGTGCCAACTTGCATGCAATTTTATGGCAACGCAATCAAATCGCGTTGCGTCATTTGCGTTCGGTGAACAAAAAAGCCGAGAATGTCAAATCAGCTGATGGAAAAAAATACAGGTTGGGGAAAATTTATGTTCTAGCGTAAATATTTAAGAGTTTGGTTTTCATTTTTGCTGCGATCTGGACCACGAGTGCGGGGGGAGGCAAACATGACAAAGGAGGAATCGTCTTTCAATGACTTTGGCCTAATACCGGCGGTGTTACTTCGCACAGGTACACAGAAAAAAATATGTAATTGTACACTACATGTAAGCAATGTTTCACATGTGAATTGGCTCTATGTAACATTTAAATTTAATGTAAACTGATATATCTAATGTAAAACCCGTTCATGTAAATCTAAATGTAATGTAAAGGCTCAATAACATGCAAATTTGGAATCATGTAATTTATGAATTCAATGTAAACATTTTGTGATGTAGAAAAGAATCCATGTAAATATATTCCGATTACTGTCGTGGAGGCAGTTGTCAAAACAAAACAAATTATTTTATGGTGGTTGGTGGTTACGCGCAGAGTTTGAGAGCTTAATTATTGGCCAATGTCGAAGTGTAAACCAGTAGCTCGTTCCTAATGTAATCGTCAACTGTCGTGAGCAGGATAAACTGATTGTTTACACTTCGTCTTTGATCAATTTACATTGTATTTCTTGAATAAAAAAAAATGATTTAATCATTGAGCAGAGCTTGTATAAGTTATCGCTGATTTCAAAATAATCGGCCTTTAATTAGGCAACAATCATTGTTTTGTAAATCAATTCAATTTAAAAAACCCCTCGTCGTCAGTTTTCACCGTCGAGCGTCGGCGCCGCCGGCTCGGCGGTGGCCGTGGCGGCGGAAGAAACGTCAAGCCAACCAAAACAAAACAAGGCAAAACACTGATGTTCGCGATATTTTTTCGTTCGTTCTTCAAATATTTAGGTTTACTCGCATCTTTAAGGTAAGTTTGTTGTTTATTGAAATATTTATTTAGTTTATAATTTGTTCTACTGTTTGCAGCATCTGCCGTTGTTTACGTCACCCGTTCCTTGGCAAACATTTAGCCAATGTAAGCAAGCAGAATTATGATGGAATTTTGTGCCTCCTCCACCAACGATGACGGCGTACGGCTGGATTGTTACATCCAGTGCTTGCGGTTCCGTTTTTTGAGCGATTCCATACTGGTGTACTCGCAGGGCGTGAAGGGCTTAACAGTGACCAGCGAGGTGGAGGGCGTGGATGAGAGGCAAGCGAGTTGTCTGGCGGGTATTTTGGTGAATTTACCAAGCCGGAACTGGTTCAGCTGAAGATCGAGAAGGTATCCAATAGGAAAAAACGTAGGTTTAGTTTAGAGTTAGTGAAGATTGGCCTTTACGTGACAAAGAATCTATTTTCAAGGAAATCTTCGGATCGACGCGTTTAAAATCTGGATGATTCGGTCAAGGATTGTACTGACGAGGTTGAAGGTGGATAAGGAGGAGGATGAAAAGAGGTCGAGGAACAGTACAGAGGTGCGGTAAAGAGTAAGTAAAATCGTAAATCTCCTACTGAAAGTCTCTATTTTCCTCCTCAGATTTAGCAAGCTGTCAACAGGCAACCTTCAAGAAATGGACCGACGATTTGGAAATCGATCGAGGACAACTTCTTCGCATACTCGCAGGTATGACGAACCCCCTTTTTGTGTTGACCCTCTTGGTTTCTTTTAGCTTTTGTTTTGTTAAAGCGCTGATATACAAAAGCAGTCGTATTCCTGGAGCAACATTTTAAAGGGACGGTACGACTTTGCTCTGACGGGCTTTCTTTCCACTTAACACCTAAACTCCCAAGCTCGAGAAAAAGGAGGAATTTCCATACAAATTCCCTCTTTTTCTCGAGCTTGGGAGTTTAGGCGTTAAACACATGGAATGAAAGGCAATGTTGTCTACCTTTTCAAATGTTGCTCCATATTTTCTAGAGCACTAGCTCATAATCTCTCTCATTTCCACAAACAGATCATCACGCTGCACAAGTCAATGCTGACGCACACCAATCGGGTCTGGCTGGAACAGATTAAACTAAAGTAAATCAAGACGGGCTACGATCTCAACCAGATTCTGGCCAAAGAGGTTCAAGCACCAACTGACCAGGCTGCAGAGTATGAAAGAGTTAACGCAAGTGAGTAATTTTGAAAGTAAATATATATTAAAAAGTGTTAACATCACCATGAGCTTCTTAAACCATTGTGAGAAATTAACGATTGTGGAAATGCCGATTTAAAATTGCTTCGTTGAATCTAGTATTCAAAAATTACATCGAATGCTAGATTCAACGGAGCAAAACAAATTTTAGGTTGGTGTAGATTTACATTAGATTTATTGGAAATTTACACGATTTCGAAGATTTTCAATTTGAACATTTACAATGAAAGTCATGTAAATTTCCAATGAATGTGATGTAAATATACATCATTTATCATGATACCTTTTGGTACATGATAAATAATGTAAATTTACAGGAATATTTTTTTCTGTGTAGGTAGATCCGGTTAAAATGCATTTCCTGGTGATGAAGAATTTTATCAACCTATGTAATAAGATCGAGGCGAGATGGACCAACTGCGGTCTAAACCTAGAACCCAAAAGGAAAAATAGAACGTGAGACGAACTCGATCTCTAATCCCAACCTGTGTTGTTCGAAGTGGCACCGTCGTCGATTGAGACCAAAGTCACTGAGTGGCGATTCCTGGTCATCAAGTTTGTGACTTATTCCTGAGGCCACTAGACATTTAAGTGGTTCAAATGGCAAAATCCGGGACTGGTGGTGTAGTAGTAAGCGAGATTGCCCCCAGTTGGACTGGGTTCGATCCCAGACGGTCCCGGTGACATTTTTCGAGACAAGATTTGTCTGATCACGCCTTCCGTCGGACAGGGAAGCAAATAGTGGCCCGTTCTAACCTATAGATTAGGTCGTCAATTTGATTTGATTTTTGAAATGCCAAAATAAACGAAATCTTCCCCATTTCCCCATCGCCATTCATCAAAAGTCCGAAAAGAAGACAATTATGCTCTTCTGATAACTGCAATTCTAGAAAATGATCCTTAATGGTGGCTAGAGCAATAACACCGTTTAATTTGTAATCGGGACCAACGAAACGCTCTCATTCGTGTTCCCTGCCATTCTACACAATGATTCGCCGGACCCTTCCCAGAACCGGGAAACTCCGTCGTCGACCCAGCTGCTCGGAACAAACTTGCATCCGCCCCGGTCCGGCACTTGGCGTTTTTGGAACCGACAGAATATCCTCAAGCGGACACACTCGCCCGTACCGGGGTGCGTTTTTACCCACCTTCTTCCCGCGTGTCCTTCGTCGACCAGGTTTGAAGCAAAATCAACAAATAACGTAAATGTACACAAACATCTGTCAAATCCGATTATAGCACGAATTTTTGTTCGCTATAAATCATTCTTGCTCGACATGAATTGAATTCTTGTATGACAAGAATTGAATTATTGTCGAACAAGAATTGAATTGTTGCTCCGTTCACCTCGAATTTTTAACATAAGTTTTTTCAAGTATTTTATGATGAATTCATGGAAAAAATATGTAAGTTTGTTTGTTTCGAGTAAGCAAGCATGTTTGCGAGATTTTTCCTCGAAAATAATGCGAAAGTAACAAAAAAATAATTCTTGTTAAAATTGAACCGGTAACATGAATTCAAGAACAAGAATTCAAGAGTTATGAAAATGCACCCTTTGACGTGTGACAACACTCACAAACACACACGCACACGCACACACATTCGTACGTGGTGCTTCTCAAGAAAACTCGACCGCACACGCATGGTGGGGAAGAGGAGAACACTTGCTCGGGCATCCACTCACCTGCCTTCAACAGCCACAAAAGCAGTTCGGTTGAACCACTTGGTGGAAGCTTCTGGGCGTATACTTCCGGAATCCGGATTCCGACGACGCAAGTGCGCGGACTTACGTTCAGATCCAGTTGGCTGCAGAGGTACACACAAAAAAAATACTGTAATGGCAAAAGTAACTTACTGTTGAAATAAAAAGTGGTCAAAATTTGCTCCATTAAAAGTTTTTTTCTTGTTTTGAATATGAACGAGGTCAGGGGGAAAGTTGGTTTTCGAAAAAGGAAGGCCAGCTTTCTGCAGGACCTGCAGCTGTTTCACGACCGGAGTTGGTAAGAAGGAAGCTTGGGTGTTTGGTGGCGTTTGTGATTAATTTTGTTTGTTTTTGTAGGACGCAGTTTATGCGGTTGCCGATAATCAGAGGTCGGGATGTGGATTTGCACCGGCTGTATTCGGTGGTGGTAGCCAATTCCATTTACTTTCGAACTCTTTCAGCTACTACCGCCCACAAACGCAGCTTCGGCGGGATGAACTTTGACGGCGAGTTGGAACATCTGTGTCATTCTCGAAGGAGGACGAAGTGATCGGGAACTATCCGTTCAGGTGCTTTACTTCCCAGCCGGAAAACGTCGACTTCCCTTCCCGAATCAATAACCAATGGCCAACTCCTCCAAGCCTGTCCTGATGATGGCCGGCAACGAGACCACCCTGTTCTCTACAACGCTGTCGCGCTCCAAAATGAAGGCCGCGATGTTGCTGCCCAACGAAACGTCCATCCGTAACCTGCTCAGCATGGGGCCTTCGGACGCACTATGGTACATTGGGTAGCCAAGTTTCAAAAAAGTTACCTTCACCAAATATTTTTTGGTATTTTTTGAGCATGAGCATGAGCATGAGCATGGTTGACTGCCAATGAGCTGCTACTCCGTTATTGACAGATCAGCTGAAGTTAAACAATGAATCAAAAATGATCTGTGGGAGCCAACCATCCGTTCACTGTTTAACCCCTGAAGACCCCGACTTTATTAGTCAATACCGGCGCCCTCCCAAGAAGCCTGCAGTTCAACGAAAGGGAGGAATGTTAGTCCGATAGTTGAAGTTGCAGACTCATCAAGCACATAGTTTTTCGCTATATACTTGTTGATACCGCTTGAGACCGTTAAATCCACAGCATCTCCTTTAAGCATCACGTGATTAATTTTTTTTTGAGTTAGTGGGATAAGGTATTGGCTTTTCGATGCCTCCCGAGCTACGACGCTATGGGGAGGACTTTCATAACAGATCCGTCGGCGAGCCTTCCGAGCAACGATGCTATGGGAAGGTCTTTAACACAAAATCACTCACACACAGTTATTTTGCTCCACTATTAACTCAACTATCCAAATTGTCAGTGCGTCTTTCGTTCATTATATAGAATTGGCATTTTCACCGCAAAAAAAAAATAAACCTTATTCGAAAAATTTAAACACAATCCACCCGACGCCGTGCCTTCCGATCAACGATGATATAGGAAGGGCTTTGAAAATCACAAAAGAAATCACTTTTCACTCCGCATATTTTTTACGACCACGCGCTCCCTTTGCCAATTATGCACTGATGACGCTGCATTTTCAGAGGGTAATCTTCTCCTCGCAGCACACAGTTCACGATAAAATTGCGAAACAAAAGGCACACAAAAAAAAATCACTCTTCACTCCGAATATTTTTTACGACCACGCGCTCCAATTATGCACTCTGCACTCGAACAGCGACACAAAAGAGACGGAAAATAACACGAAAAACAGGACTGCGCGTCCCACAAGCACCGCACTACTGATGCCATTGTTTAGTTATAATGACCAATCACCCCATGCACTCGAACAGCGACATAAAAGAGACGGAAAATAACACGAAAAAAAACAGGACTGCGCGTCCACACAGGCACCGCACTACTCCCAAATATTTTTTGGTATTTTTTTTCTCGAAAGTAAACATTCTAAGAAAAATCCAAATTTTCAAAGCTCTAAGTTTGTTCATTACGAATGTCAAAAAATTGAGTAAAAAACTAGCGTTTTTCGTTAAAAAGGCTGTTTGTTTAATTTTAACATAGCTCAGCCATTTTAAATATTTTATTAGGACACCCGCATAAAGATTTACTATAAACCAACAGTAGATTTTATGGTTATCACACGATAAATTCTATGGTTATTTTTACCATGATTCTACAGTAGCCTTTATGTTTTTTCACCATAGAATATATCTTATTTTGGGAATTTACTATAAAAAAGGGGTATTGTTAGGCACAGTCACCATAAAAATTTCGACTTTTCCCCATACAAAAAAACCAAATACTATACATTCTACCGTATTTTCATTGATGCCTTTTCCGTCAAAAATTGACCCAAACCATAGAAAACATCATGCATCTATAATAAATACAGTAACCATTACTATGGTTTGCACAGTAAATTCACAGTTCTTCATGGATTTTCCCATACTAAATGATATTGTAAAAACTATAATCGGACAATGAAATAAATAATAACTACAGTAAGTTTTATTGTATTTTTATGTTATTTATTTTTTCTCTCCACTAAATTGTACTGTAAAAAGAATATGGACAATGAAATATATAATTAAATACAGTATTTTTATGGTTCTTATTGTATTGGCCCAAAAAGCTGTGTACGTTTGTGTTCGTGTTGGTGCGTGTTACAAACTTTGGCTTTGGTTTCTCTTCCACCCAGTCAGTTCAATTCGAATTCTGAAACGAAATCAAATTAGATTCGAATTAGGTTCCATTTCGAACGCAACAACCGGTTCGAACACGGAACCGGTTGTTGCGTTTGAAACGGTTTCTATTTAGAATCTAATTAGATTCCGTTTCCAAATTCGAATTGAACTGCTGGGCTCTTGCAATTTTTTCAGCGACAACCTTTATGAAAATCCGTCCGCCATCATCGAATCGGCCAGGTTCGCGCGAAGGCTCCGGTTGATTTCGTCCTCTTGTCACCACCAACACCACAGGAACTCCGTCTACGTTGTCGGTCTACCCTTTTCGCATCTGTAGCAACGCCTTCCAGGAAACGGCCAGGAAAATTTGGCGATCCAAACAAGCAGCCTGCGGAATTTGAACAGTAAATACTCCGCTTTCTGTCTTCCCCCGCTCCTGCTTACCTGGTTGCAGTAGGATTGCCCTCTTGGTGATCAGTTGACCCGTGGATGAGATTGTTGCACTGTTTCCATTGATTTCATCCGGAAAGAAACTCCCCGGCAGCATTACTTGGCTCATCCTTAATCCACGATCGAAATAGTCCCTGCAATAACGAAAACAAATAATAAAAAATAGTCAGCAAAAAAAGTTTTTTTGTTTGTTTATTCTCAAGCAGGCCAAGGAAAATGTCTGCAAGTGCTGCAAAGTGAGATTCCACGAACACGGAACCGGTTGTAGCGTTTGGAACAGGATTTGTTAACTATTCGAATTGAATTTCGTTTCAGAACTCAAGTTGAACTGACTGGGTTGTTACGTTTGAACCGGAATCCGAATCGAGAACCGTTTCAGAATTGAAAATACTGGGCCGTAGCTCTGTCCTCCTCCAATAGCGTAGAAAAATGTCCCAAGAAACAACCACACTTCAAACTCACCCTGGTCCGTCACTCGGCAGAACCAACACCCGGAACGTCATGACGGCGGCCGGGAAAGTCCGCAGCTGGAGCCGGGCCTTCTTTTCCAAAACGAGCGCCTCCGTTGTGTTGAATCCCGGTAAAAGAGAAACACAAAAAGCAGGCCATGAAAATGCCTACTGCTGGGATTCCGCCCTTTCAAGTTTCACAAAACAGCAAATACTCACCCAGATTTGCTCATTCCGCCATTTAGGAGCTGTTCCGGTACGGCCACCCGCACGATTAAACGACAGAGGATCCTTTTTCACAATCACACACTACTTGACCCACGTTGAAAATCTCAAATAAATCCGCGGCCACCACCAACGTGATTGAACACGCACGCAAGTGAAAATTTTTGACAGCTCGCTGCGTTGGTCATGGTGCGTTCGTTTGGTGAGCGTTGCCAAGTTCAGTCATGGTGCGTTCGTTTAAGCTAAGTATGCAGATCGGAAGGAACGTGGTCAAGAAATCAGGGAATTAAGGAATTAGGAAATTTGTAAATTAGGAATAAGGAAATTTGGGAAACTATTAAATTATGAAATAAGGAATTAGGAAATAAGGAAATAAGAAAATTACGGAATTAAGGAATTAGGAAATTTGGGAATTAGGAAATTTGGGAATCAGGAAATTTGGGAATTAGGAAATTTGGAAATTATGATACTAGCAAATAGGTAAAATAAAGAAAATAAGAAAATTAGGTTATATGTAAATATGTTAGGAAATTAGGAAGTTAGGAATTTCGGAAGTTAGGAAATAAGGAAATTAGGAAGTTAGGAAATTCGGAAATTAGGAAATTAGGGAGTTAGGAAATTAGGAAATCAATAAATTAGGAAATTAAATTCTTAAATTCTTAAATTCTTAAATTCTTAAATTCTTAAATTCTTAAATTCTTAAATTCTTAAATTCTTAAATTCTTAAATTCTTAAATTCTTAAATTCTTAAATTCTTAAATTCTTAAATTCTTAAATTCTTAAATTCTTAAATTCTTAAATTCTTAAATTCTTAAATTCTTAAATTCTTAAATTCTTAAATTCTTAAATTCTTAAATTCTTAAATTCTTAAATTATTAAATTCTTAAATTCTTAAATTCTTAAATTCTTAAATTCTTAAATTCTTAAATTCTTAAATTCTTAAATTCTTAAATTATTAAATTCTTAAATTCTTAAATTCTTAAATTCTTAAATTCTTAAATTCTTAAATTCTTAAATTCTTAAATTCTTAAATTCTTAAATTCTTAAATTCTTAAATTCTTAAATTCTTAAATTCTTAAATTCTTAAATTCTTAAATTCTTAAATTCTTAAATTCTTAAATTCTTAAATTCTTAAATTCTTAAATTCTTAAATTCTTAAATTCTTAAATTCTTAAATTCTTAAATTCTTAAATTCTTAAATTCTTAAATTCTTAAATTCTGAAATTCTGAAATTCTTAAATTCTTAAATTCTTAAATTCTTAAATTCTTAAATTCTTAAATTCTTAAATTCTTAAATTCTTAAATTCTTAAATTCTTAAATTCTTAAATTCTTAAATTCTTAAATTCTTAAATTCTTAAATTCTTAAATTCTTAAATTCTTAAATTCTTAAATTCTTAAATTCTTAAATTCTTAAATTCTTAAATTCTTAAATTCTTAAATTCTTAAATTCTTAAATTCTTAAATTCTTAAATTCTTAAATTCTTAAATTCTTAAATTCTTAAATTCTTAAATTCTTAAATTCTTAAATTCTTAAATTCTTAAATTCTTAAATTCTTAAATTCTTAAATTCTTAAATTCTTAAATTCTTAAATTCTTAAATTCTTAAATTTTAAATTCTTAAATTCTTAAATTCTTAAATTCTTAAATTCTTAAATTCTTAAATTCTTAAATTCTTAAATTCTTAAATTCTTAAATTCTTAAATTCTTAAATTCTTAAATTCTTAAATTCTTAAATTCTTAAATTCTTAAATTCTTAAATTCTTAAATTCTTAAATGCTTAAATTCCAAATTTTTTAAGTTTAAGTTTTAAAATTGTTGAATTTTTAATTTTAAAGTTTTTTTTAATTAAATATTTAAATTTGTAAGTTTTTAAATCTTTTAATTTTTAAATTTTTGATTCTTTAATTCTAATTTTTTTTTAATTTCTAGAATCTTAATTTTTCATTTTAGATTTTATTAATTTTTTTTAATGTTCTATATTTCCGATTTTTCAAACTTTTGGAATTTCGACTTGTACATTCGTTTTGTATGTTAACATTTTTGAGCTATTGAAATTATAAAAACTTTAATATTAAAATTAGTATTCAATTCTGCATATTTCCAAATTTCAGATTTTTGTTGAAATTGTCTTTAATTGAAAAAATGTTATTTGAAATTTCTGAAATGTTTGTTTTTTCATATTTTTGAATTTGTTTTTGGTTGGATTTAATGATTTCAGATTATTATTGAATTTTCAGTAAGAACATATCAAGAGTTTTAATATTTTAATATTTTAATTTTTTAATATTTTAATATTTTAATATTTTAATATTTTAATATTTTAATATTTTAATATTTTAATATTTTAATATTTTAATATTTTAATATTTTAATATTTTAATATTATAATATTTTAATATTATAATATTTTAATATTTTAACATTTTAATATTTTAATATTTTAATATTTTAATATTTTAATATTTTAATATTTTAATATTTTAATATTTTAATATTTTAATATTTTAATATTTTAATATTTTAATATTTTAATATTTTAATATTTTAATATTTTAATATTTTAATATTTTAATATTTTAATATTTTAATATTTTAATATTTTAATATTTTAATATTTTAATATTTTAATATTTTAATATTTTAATATTTTAATATTTTAATATTTTAATATTTTAATATTTTAATATTTTAATATTTTAATATTTTAATATTTTAATATTTTAATATTTTAATATTTTAATATTTTAATATTTTAATATTTTAATATTTTAATATTTTAATATTTTAATATTTTAATATTTTAATATTTTAATATTTTAATATTTTAATATTTTAATATTTTAATATTTTAATATTTTAATATTTTAATATTTTAATATTTTAATATTTTAATATTTTAATATTTTAATATTTTAATATTTTAATATTTTAATATTTTAATATTATAATATTTTAATATTATAATATTTTAATATTTTAATATTTTAATATTTTAATATTTTAATATTTTAATATTTTAATATTTTAATATTTTAATATTTTAATATTTTAATATTTTAATATTTTAATATTTTAATATTTTAATATTTTAATATTTTAATATTTTAATATTTTAATATTTTAATATTTTAATATTTTAATATTTTAATATTTTAATATTTTAATATTTTAATATTTTAATATTTTAATATTTTAATATTTTAATATTTTAATATTTTAATATTTTAATATTTTAATATTTTAATATTTTAATATTTTAATATTTAAATATTTAAATATTTAAATATTTTAATATTTTAATATTTTAATATTTTAATATTTTAATATTTTAATATTTTAATATTTTAATATTTTAATATTTTAATATTTTAATATTTTAATATTTTAATATTTTAATATTTTAATATTTTAATATTTTAATATTTTAATATTTTAATATTTTAATATTTTAATATTTTAATATTTTAATATTTTAATATTTTAATATTTTAATATTTTAATATTTTAATATTTTAATATTTTAATATTTTAATATTTTAATATTTTAATATTTTAATATTTTAATATTTTAATATTTTAATATTTTAATATTTTAATATTTTAATATTTTAATATTTTAATATTTTAATATTTTAATATTTTAATATTTTAATATTTTAATATTTTAATATTTTAATATTTTAATATTTTAATATTTTAATATTTTAATATTTTAATATTTTAATATTTTAATATTTTAATATTTTAATATTTTAATATTTTAATATTTTAATATTTTAATATTTTAATATTTTAATATTTTAATTTTTTAATATTTTAATATTTTAATATTTTAATATTTTAATATTTTAATATTTTAATATTTTAATATTTTAATATTGTAATATTTTAATATTGTAATATTTTAATATTTTAATATTTTAATATTTTAATATTTTTATATTTTCAATACTTTTATTACATGATTCGCATTATTTAAAAAAATCGTTCAAAAAAAGTTCACACTATGCAACTATAACATTACAATTAAACTTACTGTAACAAAAATTGGAAAAAATGCGTTATGAGATTTCCAATAACAAAACCATAATATTTGCTGTGTTCATGGAATGTACAGTAGTTTTATTGTTTCAATTTATAACATTGCCAATAACAAAACCATGAAATTTGCTGTAACCATAAAATCTACGATAACTTTATCATCATTCCAATGAAGTTAAAAAAAATCAACCATAAACTTACCATAAATATTATAATATCTATTGTAACTTCATGGTTTTGACAATACAAATCATCATATAATTTTATTCGGGCAATTATACATCGTTGGAAAGGTAATGAGATAAGCTTTGAAACAACTAATAGATAAAATGTTGTTTCCAAACCAAAAACTGAAGTTTCAAGTTATATGGCATGGACTCACAAAAAGAAACACACGGCAGTAAATAATAAATATTAGACTAAAAATGAATTTATAACGCTTAACAAAATTTTGTTGGAGGGTGGGAGGGGAGGGGGGGGGGGTGATAGAAAGAGGAGGGAGGGGTTGTGTCCTTAAAGTGAGGATGTATTAGCTTATCCATAATTTAATAATACAAACTTGCAATACAATATATACGCAATTCTGTTGCACTTGCAAATATATGAAAAGACTATTAATATTTTTTTTCAATTCGGTTTTATTAGTGAATAATCATGTTACAATTAGTTCATTCGCAGTACATAACAGAGTTTTGGAGTTCCTTTCAACTGTGTGTTAAATCTCAATCCATTTTGGAACGATTATTGCTTATGACTAAGAGATTACCAAAAGTAAGAAAAAATTTAGAAAAAACTTACTGAAATTGCAAAGGAAAGGGGATAGAAATAGAAAAAGCTTAAACTAGATCACAGTTTTTATTATCTATTGTAGATGTGCTTAATCATTAGCTCCCCGAGGGCCAGAAATTGCTCCGCCTTGTTACGGCAGGTCCGGAACCGCGTCATCATCTCACCCGCTAGAGCAAAAAACTCTGGCAAGGTGAATAGATCTTCCCGGTTACTTCTTGCTGGGCCGCATCACCGCTACCGGCAGCGACCACGCTGGCGAACGATCGCCCCCATCCAGGAGGGAACGCTGAGTTGTTTACGGGAACCGTACGCTGTCCAGCTGCAGGAACGGTTGCGCTCGTATTGCGCTGAGAAGGGTGGGATGCTGCTGCTTTCTTCTTCCTCTTTTCCTGCTCCTCGAGGTACGATTTGCGCGCGACGCATCCGCGGTAATTACCGGTATGGTTGCCGTCACAGTTGGCGCACTTAATGCGCGCCTTGGTGTGCTCTGCCTTGTCCCCCAAGTCCGCCTTGCACGGCAGTGCACACTTCTCAGAGAGGAGTGTTTCACCGCACTTCACGCAGCGGGGCGGGAGGTTGCAGTTCCGCGAGCCGTGGCCGAACTTCTGGCAACGGTGGCATTGCGCTACGTCCATTGGGTTTTTGGAGTAAAACCGCCAGTTTACCCAAAAACCGTCCAACGCCTTAGTCCGTCGCAGGTCTTGGATTTTGACGGTGCCGCGGTCGAAGTACAACAGGTACAAAGTATGCGTACCTGTGACTGTTGTCTTGCGCGAGAGCACTTTTATCTCCCGTGGCGTTATTCCGGCACCCGAGAGGTGTCCCTTCAGGTCAGCGATTGGGCGGTCTTGGTAGCCCTGCAGGACTACCTTAACCGCGGTCTTCTCAACTGGATCGAATGTGTAGAACTTGAAGTTGCTACACTTCAGTTCTTTCACCACCAGGTCGAAATTCTTTTTGTTGAAAGTAATTACTTGTACTTTCGATTTTCCAATTTTCAGGCTATATTGGAGGCCTTCCAGCAACTCGTCAACATCGTCCGCCAACGTATCCAAAACAAAAATTGGAGGTGGTCGCCGTTCCTTCGGAGAATTATCTTTTTTGTCGTACTACCTTTTTTGCGTGCACGTCCATCGTCGTCGTCGTCGTCGGTAGTGCTGCTACCGTCGGTGTTGTTGTTGTTGGTTTCCTCGTCACTCAGTCTCGCGAACTTGTTACTGGTGGGAATGTTGGCGGATGTTGATGCGCCACCGGTCGACAGATTGTCGGAAGTACCTGAGCGGAGTCTGCTTCTTATAGGGCTGCGATCCTGGACACGGTAATTAGCGTGTAATAACTCCTGATTGAATCCATCAGCGCACACGCTCCCCTGCGCGATGGCGGTCGACACGGCGTTGGTTTGTTTACTTTTGCACTCGGCCGGTAGACGAACTTCGCGGGTTTTCGAGGCCGCACTCGAACTGCCACGGCCACGGCCGGCCTTCGGCATGCTGGTGGAGCAAACTCGCGGGTAATCAAAGTCGATTACGGCGGAAAATTCGAAAAAACTTTTAGAGCTCTGAGCACTTAACTGCTGCTTGCTCTGGAGGATACACGCAGAATGACTATTAATAATAAAAAATCCACTATTGAAAAACATGAAAAGTCATAAAAATGGACGTATATCATTTCAATACCATACAATTACCCATATTTGAATGAAAAAACATTTAAAAAGCAAAAAAATAATTTGGCCTCCTGTTTGTATGGAGATGGCCCATAGTGCATCGCGCGCGCTTGTAGGTAAACAGGCAGGCAGGCAGGCAGGCGAGCAAGCTCGTGAGAGATCTAATCTAATCTAATCTAACCCTAGCGCAGCCAGTCTTTCGAGGGCATCCTGGAAAATGCCTTAGGTTGATTAACGCCTAGCATCCTCTTGTCATTATTAACATTTGCAGTGCCCCATTGCAATAAATTGCATTGAAACATCACAAAACGTTAAAGCGGCCAGGCCAACTGCGTTAAGTTAACCGCAAAGATGATTCGTTGAAGTGGATTGAGTTTGAGCACGAATGTTCAAACCACAATACAATTCTGAATCTACAGGGGAGGAAGAATCAATTTCAATTCAAAATTTTTAAAAACTAAACTATTAATAGAGTGAAACTAAAATTCTGTATGATTTTACATGGACTGTACAATCCATTTTAATGCTATGAGAAAAATGAAGGCACAGCATGCTAATTCTTGTAGTTGGTATTGCTTATTGCGAGAAAAAATCACGTTTCTCCATCGCTGTGAGTGACAGGAGATTATTGCCGCCTAACTACCGCAGTGTAAAAATTAGCAAGTTGAACTGAAATTCTGCGTTGATTTGGCTGTCAACTCGGCTTGTTTTGAATATTTTCCAAAAAGTCAGATGAAAACTCAAGGCAACCTTTGACAACAGCCAAAAATTTGTTCTGCGGTTGTCATGCGACCATCGCATGATGGTCGCATGACAACCGCACTTCAACGAATCATCTTTGCGGTTAACTTAACGCAGTTGGCCTGGCCGCTTTAACGTTTTGTGATGTTTCAATGCAATTTATTGCAATGGGGCACTGCAAATGTTAATAATGACAAGAGGATGCTAGGCGTTAATCAACCTAAGGCATTTTCCAGGATGCCCTCGAAAGACTGGCTGCGCTAGGGTTAGATTAGATTAGATTAGATCTCTCACGAGCTTGCTCGCCTGCCTGCCTGCCTGCCTGTTTACCTACAAGCGCGCGATGCACTATGGGCCATCTCCATACAAACAGGAGGCCAAATTATTTTTTTGCTTTTTAAATGTTTTTTCATTCAAATATGGGTAATTGTATGGTATTGAAATGATATACGTCCATTTTTATGACTTTTCATGTTTTTCAATAGTGGATTTTTTATTATTAATAGTCATTCTGCGTGTATCCTCCAGAGCAAGCAGCAGTTAAGTGCTCAGAGCTCTAAAAGTTTTTTCGAATTTTCCGCCGTAATCGACTTTGATTACCCGCGAGTTTGCTCCACCAGCATGCCGAAGGCCGGCCGTGGCCGTGGCAGTTCGAGTGCGGCCTCGAAAAACCCGCGAAGTTCGTCTACCGGCCGAGTGCAAAAAAGTAAACAAACCAACGCCGTGTCGACCGCCATCGCGCAGGGGAGTGTGCGCTGATGGATTCAATCAGGAGTTATTACACGCTAATTACCGTGTCCAGGATCGCAGCCCTATAAGAAGCAGACTCCGCTCAGGTACTTCCGACAATCTGTCGACCGGTGGCGCATCAACATCCGCCAACATTCCCACCAGTAACAAGTTCGCGAGACTGAGTGACGAGGAAACCAACAACAACAACACCGACGGTAGCAGCACTACCGACGACGACGACGACGATGGACGTGCACGCAAAAAAGGTAGTACGACAAAAAAAGATAATTCTCCGAAGGAACGGCGACCACCTCCAATTTTTGTTTTGGATACGTTGGCGGACGATGTTGACGAGTTGCTGGAAGGCCTCAATATAGCCTGAAAATTGGAAAATCGAAAGTACAAGTAATTACTTTCAACAAAAGAATTTCGACCTGGTGGTGAAAGAACTGAAGTGTAGCAACTTCAAGTTCTACACATTCGATCCAGTTGAGAAGACCGCGGTTAAGGTAGTCCTGCAGGGCTACCAAGACCGCCCAATCGCTGACCTGAAGGGACACCTCTCTAGTGCCGGAATAACGCCACGGGAGATAAAAGTGCTCTCGCGCAAGACAACAGTCACAGGTACGCACACTTTGTACCTGTTGTACTTCGACCGCGGCACCGTCAAAATCCAAGACCTACGACGGACTAAGGCGTTGGACGGTTTTTGGGTAAACTGGCGGTTTTACTCCAAAAACCCAATGGACGTAGCGCAATGCCACTGTTGCCAGAAGTTCGGCCACGGCTCGCGGAACTGCAACCTCCCGCCCCGCTGCGTGAAGTGCGGTGAAACACACCTCTCTGAGAAGTGTGCACTGCCGTGCAAGGCGGACTTGGGGGACAAGGCAGAGCACACCAAGGCGCGCATTAAGTGCGCCAACTGTGACGGCAACCATACCGGTAATTACCGCGGATGCGTCGCGCGCAAAGCGTACCTCGAGGAGCAGGAAAAGAGGAAGAAGAAAGCAGCAGCATCCCACCCTTCTCAGCGCAATACGAGCGCAACCGTTCCTGCAGCTGGACAGCGTACGGTTCCCGTAAACAACTCAGCGTTCCCTCCTGGATGGGGGCGATCGTTCGCCAGCGTGGTCGCTGCCGGTAGCGGTGATGCGGCCCAGCAAGAAGTAACTGGGGAAGATCTATTCACCTTGCCAGAGTTTTTTGCTCTAGCGGGTGAGATGATGACGCGGTTCCGGACCTGCCGTAACAAGGCGGAGCAATTTCTGGCCCTCGGGGAGCTAATGATTAAGCACATCTACAATAGATAAAAAAAACTGTGATCTAGTTTAAGCTTTTTCTATTTCTATCCCCTTTCCTTTGCAATTTCAGTAAGTTTTTTCTAAATTTTTTCTTACTTTTGGTAATCTCTTAGTCATAAGCAATAATCGTTCCAAAATGGATTGAGATTTAACACACAGTTGAAAGGAACTCCAAAACTCTGTTATGTACTGCGAATGAACTAATTGTAACATGATTATTCACTAATAAAACCGAATTGAAAAAAAATTATTAATAGTCTTTTCATATATTTGCAAGTGCAACAGAATTGCGTATATATTGTATTGCAAGTTTGTATTATTAAATTATGGATAAGCTAATACATCCTCACTTTAAGGACACAACCCCTCCCTCCTCTTTCTATCACCCCCTCCTCCCACCATCCAACAAAATTTTGTTAAGCGTTATAAATTCATTTTTAGTCTAATATTTATTATTTACTGCCGTGTATTTCTTTTTGTGAGTCCAGGACATATAACTTGAAACTTCAGTTTTTGGTTTGGAAACAACATTTTATCTATTAATTTTTTTAAAGCTTATCTCATTACCTTTCCAACGATGTATAATTGTCCTAAAAAAATATTTAAAATTGCTGAGCTATGTTAAAATTTAACAAACAGCCTTTTAAACGAAAAACGCCAGTTTTTTACTCAATTTTTTGACATTCAGCTTGCGTATCTCCGTAATGAACAAACTTAGAGCTTTGAAAATTTGGATTTTTCTTAGAATGTTTACTTTCGAGAAAAAAATACCAAAAAATATTTGGAGAAGGTAACTTTTTTGAAACTTGGCTACCCAATGTACCATAGTGCGTCCGAAGGCCCCATGCTGAGCAGGTTACGGATGGACGTTTCGTTGGGCAGCAACATCGCGGCCTTCATTTTGGAGCGCGACAGCGTTGTAGAGAACAGGGTGGTCTCGTTGCCGGCCATCATCAGGACAGGCTTGGAGGAGTTGGCCATTGGTTATCGATTCGGGAAGAGAAGTCGACGTTTTCCGGTTGGGAAGTAAAGCACCTGAACGGATAGTTCCCGATCACTTCGTCCTCCTTCGAGAATGACACAGATGTTCCAACTCGCCGTCAAAGTTCATCCCGCCGAAGCTGCGTTTGTGGGCGGTAGTAGCTGAAAGAGTTCGAAAGTAAATGGAATTGGCTACCACCACCGAATACAGCCGGTGCACATCCACATCCCGACCTCCGATCTTCGGCAACCGCATAAACTGCGTCCTACAAAAACAAACAAAATTAATCACAAACGCCACCAAACACCCAAGCTTCCTTCTTACCAACTCCGGTCTTGAAACAGCTGCAGGTCCTGCAGGAAGCTGGCCTTCCTTTTTCGAAAATCAACTTTCCCCCTGACCTCGTTCATATTCAAAACAAGAAAAAAACTTTTAATGGAGCAAATTTTGACCACTTTTTATTTCAACAGTAAGTTACTTTTGCCATTACAGTATTTTTTTGTGTGTACCTCTGCAGCCAACCGGATCTGAACGTAAGTCCGCGCACTTGCGTCGTCGGAATCCGGATTCCGGAAGTATCCGCCCAGAAGCTTCCACCAAGTGGTTCAACCGAACTGCTTTTGTGGCTGTTGAAGGCAGGTGAGTGGATGCCCGAGCAAGTGTTCTCCTCTTCCCCACCATGCGTGTGCGGTCGAGTTTTCTTGAGAAGCACCACGTACGAATGTGTGTGCGTGTGTGTTTGTGAGTGTTGTCACACGTTAGGGTGGTCCAAATCCGGACTTTTTTGGGGCTACCCCCTGAAATCAAAGATTGACCAATCACTAGGCTAAATTCCAAATTTGAGCTCATTCTGACCACGGGAACCCCTCCCTCCAATCGCTTAAAGTTTGTATGGGAAAAATCGTCAATATGTATGGAGAAAAGAAACTGTTTTACTTTTTTACCTGTGGAAGGCGCCATAGTTATACGATTCTTACCATTTCTCAAATGTAGAACCTTCATTAAATTTAGAACAACTTTCCCGAAGGCACCATATTTTTAGGATTTTTTCCCGCGAAGTTATTAGCGCCCAAAACTGACCATTTTTGCGCGGCTAGCTGTAAGGGGCTACCTAACAACGATGTTTAATTCCAATTCGTACACGCACGTGCTCTCTCTCAGGTTCAAACTCCCTCACGAGCTTGCTCGCCTGCCTGCCTGCCTGTTTACCTACAAGCGTGCGCTGTTTCTCTGCTTGGACTTTTGTCGTCGTCGTCGTTTTCGTTAGCTATCCGCATGTTTATTATAATTTTCAAGATATATTTCGATATTTATTTCAAGATATAAAATTGAATGTAATATGTGATTAACAATAGATATCACCGTGGTGTAAGGGTAAGCGTGGTTGCCTCTCGCCCAGTCGGCCTGGGTTCGATCCCAGACGATTATTTTCGTAATTAAAAGACGCAACTTTTGATATCCAGACATGTATAGGTCATCGCTGAAATTTTAAAGTTATTGCAGTTTTAGTGAAAAAAGTTGATTTTTTGCCAATTTCGTCATTCTCCGGTTTTTGCGCGCGGCGCGTCGAAAAACACGGATTTTATTTTCAAAAAATCATATCTCGGAATCCTGTTAATGAACTCCTCCCATTTTTTAGTATGTTATGAAAAAATATCCGGGGAATCCGATAAAAATATTTCCAGACATAGGCTCTTTGGTCCAGACACCGTCAAAACGGCATTTTAAAGTTTCATACGCCCTTTTTATATGTTAGGCTAGATTTTTGAAACTTCTTATTATTTTTTTGGAAGGCCAACTTATCACCTTTCATTTGCGTGTAAGACAATTGAAAATATATATATATATATATATATATATATATATATATATATATATATATATAACCGATTTCAATTGTCTTACACGCAAATGAAAGGTGATAAGTTGGCCTTCCAAAGAAAAATAATAAGAAGTTAGCTGTAGGAAGCTAGCTGTAAGGGGCTACCTAACGGAACGGAATCGACGTAACACCTTATAATGTGGCCCTCTTAAACCTTGCGGTTTCGTCAACGGATCCACAGGCGTGTATCGTTCTTTTTGCGACAAGACTCCGCCTCCTGGGTCTCCTAAGTGTGAAGGTGTGGACACGGGGAGAGGGCACCGGATACCTATATTTACACTTAGAATTTTTTGCGTCCGCCCCGGGATTCGAACCGGCGACCTCTGGATTGTGAGTCCAGTGCGCGGTCCGATTGATCCACACAGGCTGACCTAACAACGGCTACCTAACAGGCTACCTAACAACGATGTTTAATTCCAATTCGTACACGCACGTGCTCTCTCTCAGGTTCAAACTCTCTCACGAGCTTGCTCGCCTGCCTGCCTGCCTGTTTACCTACAAGCGTGCGCTGTTTCTCTGCTTGGACTTTTGTCGTCGTCGTCGTTTTCGTTAGCTATCCGCATGTTTATTATAATTTTCAAGATATATTTCGATATTTATTTCAAGATATAAAATTGAATGTAATATGTGATTAACAATAGATATCACCGTGGTGTAAGGGTAAGCGTGGTTGCCTCTCACCCAGTCGGCCTGGGTTCGATCCCAGACGATTATTTTCGCAATTAAAAGACGCAACTTTTGATATCCAGACATGTATAGGTCATCGCTGAAATTTTAAAGTTATTGCAGTTTTAGTGAAAAAAGTTGATTTTTTGCCAATTTCGTCATTCTCCGGTTTTTGCGCGCGGCGCGTCGAAAAACACGGATTTTATTTTCAAAAAATCATATCTCGGAATCCTGTTAATGAACTCCTCCCATTTTTTAGTATGTTATGAAAAAATGTCCGGGGAATCCGATAAAAATATTTCCAGACATAGGCTCTTTGGTCCAGACACCGTCAAAACGGCATTTTAAAGTTTCATACGCCCTTTTTATATGTTAGGCTAGATTTTTGAAACTTCTTATTATTTTTCTTTGGAAGGCCAACTTATCACCTTTCATTTGCGTGTAAGACAATTGAAATCGGTTATATATATATATATATATATATATATATATATATATATATATATATATATATATATATATATATATATATATATATCTTTGATTTCAGGGGGTAGCCCCAAAAAAGTCCGGATTTGGACCACCCTAACGTGTGACAACACTCACAAACACACACGCACACACATTCGTACGTGGTGCTTCTCAAGAAAACTCGACCGCACACGCATGGTGGGGAAGAGGAGAACACTTGCTCGGGCATCCACTCACCTGCCTTCAACAGCCACAAAAGCAGTTCGGATGAACCACTTGGTGGAAGCTTCTGGGCGGATACTTCCGGAATCCGGATTCCGACGACGCAAGTGCGCGGACTTACGTTCAGATCCGGTTGGCTGCAGAGGTACACTCTGTGCTGTTTTCGTGGGAATTGCTATATATATATATATATATATATAAATATATATATATATATATATATATATATATATATATATATATATATATATATATATATATATATATATATATATATATATATATATATATATATATATATATATATATATATATATATATATATATATATATATATAGACTTTTTTATTAGATTACCCAAGTAAATGAAGCTGGCAACAACAGTGGCAACAATTTTTGCCGTTGTTGATGAGCGTTTGAAAATGGACTGTGAGGCAAAAATCAAAACAAAATAAGAGTATTATGGTATAACATTTTCGAATGTTTGTAAAGAAATGATTATGTGCACACCATGAAAGCCATGTACGAACAAAGGCAAACACAATCACATTTTTTTTCGGTGGCTCGAAGTGCGTGAAATTATGCAATTTGCGGAAAAAAGTGAGTTTTTTAAACATTCTGAATTAGCTTTTCAGGAAGTTTTCACCAAAATGCTTCTAGTGATTCATTGTGTAGCCCATCCCGTAAGCGCATCTTCTAATATAAATGAGTGAAATGCAGCGCAGTAGAGATCGTGAAAAATAAAAATAAGGTGCTGTGAAACAGGCTAAGAAGAAGCAGCGAGCTAATAAAAATTTGTGGTGGCCGATAATTTTGGAGTTTCTGGTGATTATATGTGTTTAAAAGTAAAAAAATGTATAGTAAGCATTAGTTTACGATCATATCTTGCTGAGGTTTAAATTTTCATGAAGGTAAGTCACATGATATCGATTCAAGAACGATTTCTATAAACGAGATTGTTTTGCTGCAGTCAAGGTTAGGGTTAGGAACCAAATCATTGAAGAAAGTTAAGGTCAAACAACGGCAGCCTTTTTCCGCCATTTTCTGATGTACTAAAATTTCACCTTAAGCTACCATCTATCTCCTGTTTTTATTTTGCTTAACTGATTCTCACTTCTCTGAATCTTTTATTTATTATCCATCATTTGATTTTGATTTTACTAACTTTGATTCTGTTTTTCCACTCTTTTTTTTTTAACAAATTGATACTGTTGTAACAAACTTTGTTTTTTCCCAATGATTTCCATTTATGATTTGCCTTTTCTTTGTTGATCAGCTTTTAAAAATACGAGAGTGAAGCAAAAGTTTATGTTTTCAGCGGCGGTGTTATATATTCTGTATTTAACTTTTTAAATAGTGAACCAATCTTTTCGCACTCTTCAGAAAAGTTGTTACCTGGAACACGGACTATGAGCCCATTAGGTTTTTGAAAAATGTAAAAAGTGTTAAGGGGCTCAAAAATCCAATTAAAAAATCCATTTTAAATCCTTTGCGGTCGTTCAAAGGGTCATTGTACTCAGAAAAATAGGCTTTATCATTAGGAGCAATAATATCGCAAATTTAAACTTAATTTAACGACCCAATTTTTCGAGCAATCCGATAAAAATATTTTCAGACATATGCTCTTTGGCCCAGACACGGTCAAAACGCCATTTTAAGTTTTCATACGACTTTTTCGAATGATTGGCTTGTTTTTTCGGTCCTTCCAAATATGAGCTTGCGAAAGGACCATACGCTTTGACATTGAATTTGAAATGGGATTTGGTTTTGGTTTTTGTCAGTTTTGAGCCCCTTAACACTTTTTACATTTTTCAAAAACCTAATGGGCTCATAGTCCGTGTTCCAGGTAACAACTTTTCTGAAGAGTGCGAAAAGATTCGTTCACTATTTAAAAAGTTAAATACAGAATATATAACACCGCCGCTGAAAACATAAACTTTTGCTTCACTCTCGTATTTTTAAAAGCTGATCAACAAAGAAAAGGCAAATCATAAATGGAAATCATTGGGAAAAAACAAAGTTTGTTACAACAGTATCAATTTGTTAAAAAAAAGAGAGGAAAAACATTGAGAGATAAGAGAATCAAAGTTAGTAAAATCAAAATCAAATGATGGATAATAAATAAAAGATTCAGAGAAGTGAGAATCAGTTAAGCAAAATAAAAACAGGAGATAAATGGTAGCTTAAGGTGAAATTTTAGTACATCAGAAAATGGCGGAAAAAGGCTGCCGTTGTTTGACCTTAACTTTCTTCAATGATTTGGTTCCTAACCCTAACCTTGACTGCAGCAAAACAATCTCGTTTATAGAAATCGTTCTTGAATCGATATCATGTGACTTACCTTCATGAAAATTTAAACCCCAGCAAGATATGATCGTAAACTAATGCTTACTATACATTTTTTTACTTTTAAACACATATAATCACCAGAAACTCCAAAATTATCGGCCACCACAAATTTTTATTCGCTCGCTGCTTCTTCTTAGCCTGTTTCACAGCACCTTATTTTTATTTTTCACAATCTCTACTGCGCTGCATTTCACTCATTTATATTAGAAGATGCGCTTACGGGATGGGCTACACAATGAATCACTAGAAGCATTTTGGTGAAAACTTCCTGAAAAGCTAATTCAGAATGTTTAAAAAACTCACTTTTTTTCCGCAAATTGCATAATTTCACGCACTTCGAGCCACCGTGTTTGTGCCTTTGTTCGTACACACCATGGCTTTCATGGTGTGCACATAATCATTTCTTTACAAACATTCGAAAATGTTATACCATAATACTCTTATTTTGTTTTGATTTTTGCCTCACAGTCCATTTTCAAACGCTCATCAACAACGGCGAAAATTGTTGCCACTGTTGTTGCCAGCTTCATTTACTTGGGCAATCTAATAAAAAAAAGTCTGAATGAAATTTTATTCAACCAATATATGTTTAAGTATATTTTTCAAGTTTGGAAAGTATAATAAGAATATTTTTATCATTTTTAATAGTTATTATAAATACTTGGGAAAGTTATCGAAACAAACTTAGAAACAAACTTAGATTTTATTCACCCTAGAGCTAGCATCACTGCTATCCCAGCAAACCATGAAAACCATCTGTCAAGTTCAAAGTAAACAAAGGAAGGGAAATTTTCGGAACGAGCTCACATTTTCTGGTTGGCAGCGGAATCCGAAGCCCCGGTGGCCCCAAGTTCAGAACGGAATTGATCGAGTGTCCGTCGTCGATTCCACCGGTAGTTATGGCGGAGTGGTGTCTCCGTCAATTTTGTTTAAAATCGACTAAGACGGATTTGTGCACCAGCATCGACTTGAGCGGAAGTGAAGTGATTCCGCCACAGAGGCCTGAGGGGACCGTCGGCGAAAAGCGGTCAGACGCCGTTTTTTACCATGATTCGGGCCAGATCCAGCGGGATGAATGCAGACGCGGTGGCAAGCGGGACCGTCGTGATGCGTAGCACAGAGAAAGAAGAAGACTTGTCGGTTGAAACGGGAAAAACTGGAAAGCGTGAAAATCGGATGAGTTGAACGCGTTGACCACGGAGAGGGCACCACCGTTGTAAAAAATGGCAGAGATGGCAGAATGGTAGAGATCCGGAAAAGTCTTCCCGGAAAAGCCGGCGTCGAGACCCCCAGCGCAACGATCTACAGAACCATCGCAGGGTAGAAAATAAACAAGAATGTGTTTTGCTCGGGAAGTTTACGTTGGTCTGCAGGAAAGTAACGGTGAGTTACTACAAGTTTAGCGGGTTATTTGAAATTAAATTTTTGTTCTTGTAATTCCAGCTCAAAGAACGGCGCCAGTAAAACAGTGACCAACGCCAGATAATCCTGCTACAACAGGTTCAGAAGAGTTACATCCGACTGGAAGAAAGGATCAGGATATTGCCTCACTGCGCCGTGTTATGTATATATATATATATATATATATATATATATATATATATATATATATATATATATATATATATATCGTATATATATATATATATATATATATATATATATATATATATATATGGCAGTCATATATATATATATATATATATATATATATATATATATATATATATATATATATATATATATATATATATATATATATATATATATATATATATATATATATATATATATATATATATATATATATATATATATATATATATATATATATATATATATATATATATATATATATATATATATATATATATATACAGCAATTCCCCACGAAAACAGCATGGAAAAAAACGAAAGTCCTCGGATCGGGCTCAAAATTTTTCTGGGGGTTCCCTGGCCGAAATAATTAGACCCGTATTTTTTTGATTGGCCATTAGGGTGCCCTACGGCGTGTTAGGGTGGTCTGAAAAATTGCCATTTTCGTCGATTTTTGCAAAAACCACTTTTTTCGAAAAATTATAACTCCTCGCCATTTTAACCGATTTCAATTGTCTTACACGCAAATGAAAGGTGATAAGTTGGCCTTCCAAAGAAAAATAATAAGAAGTTTCAAAAATCTAGCCTAACATATAAAAAGGGCGTATGAAACTTTAAAATGCCGTTTTGACGGTGTCTGGACCAAAGAGCCTATGTCTGGAAATATTTTTATCGGATTCCCCGGACATTTTTACATAACATACTAAAAAATGGGAGGAGTTCATTAACAGGATTCCGAGATATGATTTTTTGAAAATAAAATCCGTGTTTTTCGACGCGCCGCGCGCAAAAACCGGAGAATGACGAAATTGGCAAAAAATCAACTTTTTTCACTAAAACTGCAATAACTTTAAAATTTCAGCGATGACCTATACATGTCTGGATATCAAAAGTTGCGTCTTTTAATTACGGAAATAATCGTCTGGGATCGAACCCAGGCCGACTGATATCTGTTGTTAATCACATATTACATTCAATTTTATACCTTGAAATAAATATCGAAATATATCTTGAAAATTATAATAAACATGCGGATAGCTAACGAAAACGACGACGACGACAAAAGTCCAAGCAGAGAAACAGCGCACGCTTGTAGGTAAACAGGCAGGCAGGCAGGCGAGCAAGCTCGTGAGAGAGTTTGAACCTGAGAGAGAGCACGTGCGTGTACGAATTGGAATTAAACATCGTTGTTAGGTAGCCCCTTACAGCTAGCCGCGCAAAAATGGTCAGTTTTGGGCGCTAATAACTTCGCGGGAAAAAATCCTAAAAATATGGTGCCTTCGGGAAAGTTGTTCTAAATTTAAGGAAGGTTATATATATATATATATATATATATATATATATATATATATATATATATATATATATATATATATATATATATATATATATATATATATATATATACATATATATATACCCACCATGCGTGTGCGGTCGAGTTTTCTTGAGAAGCACCACGTACGAATGTGTGTGCGTGTGTGTTTGTGAGTGTTGTCACACGTTAGGGTGGTCCAAATCCGGACTTTTTTGGGGCTACCCCCTGAAATCAAAGATTGACCCATCACTAGGCTAAATTCCAAATTTGAGCTCATTCTGACCACGGGAACCCCTCCCTCCAATCGCTTAAAGTTTGTATGGGAAAAATCGTCAATATGTATGGAGAAAAGAAACTGTTTTACTTTTTTACCTGTGGAAGGCGCCATAGTTATACGATTCTTACCATTTCTCAAATGTAGAACCTTCATTAAATTTAGAACAACTTTCCCGAAGGCACCATATTTTTAGGATTTTTTCCCGCGAAGTTATTAGCGCCCAAAACTGACCATTTTTGCTTCCGCTCAAGTCGATGCTGGTGCACAAATCCGTCTTAGTCGATTTTAAACAAAATTGACGGAGACACCACGCCGCCATAACTACCGGTGGAATCGACGACGGACACTCGATCAATTCCGTTCTGAACTTGGGGCCACCGGGGCTTCGGATTCCGCTGCCAACCAGAAAAATGTGAGCTCGTTCCGAAAATTTCCCTTCCTTTGTTTACTTTGAACTTGACAGATGGTTTTCATGGTTTGCTGGGATAGCAGTGTTGCTAGCTCTAGGGTGAATAAAATCTAAGTTTGTTTCTAAGTTTGTTTCGATAACTTTCCCAAGTATTTATAATAACTATTAAAAATGATAAAAAATATTCTTATTATACTTTCCAAACTTGAAAAATATACTTAAACATATATTGGTTGAATAAAATTTCATTCAGACTTTTTTTTATTAGATTGCCCAAGTAAATGAAGCTGGCAACAACAGTGGCAACAATTTTCGCCGTTGTTGATGAGCGTTTGAAAATGGACTGTGAGGCAAAAATCAAAACAAAATAAGAGTATTATGGTATAACATTTTCGAATGTTTGTAAAGAAATGATTATGTGCACACCATGAAAGCCATGGTGTGTACGAACAAAGGCAAACACAATCACATTTTTTTTTCGGTGGCTCGAAGTGCGTGAAATTATGCAATTTGCGGAAAAAAGTGAGTTTTTTAAACATTCTGAATTAGCTTTTCAAGAAGTTTTCACCAAAATGCTTCTAGTGATTCATTGTGTAGCCCATCCCGTAAGCGCATCTTCTAATATAAATGAGTGAAATGCAGCGCAGTAGAGATTGTGAAAAATAAAAATAAGGTGCTGTGAAACAGGCTAAGAAGAAGCAGCGAGCGAATAAAAATTTGTGGTGGCCGATAATTTTGGAGTTTCTGGTGATTATATGTGTTTAAAAGTAAAAAATGTATAGTAAGCATTAGTTTACGATCATATCTTGCTGGGGTTTAAATTTTCATGAAGGTAAGTCACATGATATCGATTCAAGAACGATTTCTATAAACGAGATTGTTTTGCTGCAGTCAAGGTTAGGGTTAGGAACCAAATCATTGAAGAAAGTTAAGGTCAAACAACGGCAGCCTTTTTCCGCCATTTTCTGATGTACTAAAATTTCACCTTAAGCTACCATTTATCTCCTGTTTTTATTTTGCTTAACTGATTCTCACTTCTCTGAATCTTTTATTTATTATCCATCATTTGATTTTGATTTTACTAACTATCCACACACCAACGGACTTTTACTATGTGACCCTTAACTGTTCCAACAAAGGCAAAATTATTAAAATGAATTCATATGTTGAGGTTTAAACTCAATCAGCAAAGGTAATTATTTAACAAATGCAAAGAAACACACGTCGGGCAAAATTTTCCCACATAAAAAAGTCGGAACTTGTATAAAATGTTTTACAGTTTCCTGTCCTGTCACGTTCGTCAAAAGTCTTGTCAATTTTGCTGAAAATTAAAGTGGTTAGAGTTGCAGTTAATCGTATTCGACATGACCAGAAAAGGCAGGCCTGTAATACGATTATCATGCATGAGTACTTAGCTTTAAAGAGGACGACTCCGCAACCGCCGTCAGATGTCCTCGATCACCTTCGCCAGCATAAGTCGCAATTGGCCAGTAACGAGTTTGTCCTGCTTGTCCTTTGACCAGCTCCGCCGTGGGTACCATCATATCGAAATCGGAGTTCCATTACGCTACACAACCCGGCCGCTAGGTACGCTCCAGTTGCTCCGAATTTTCCGACGACAGGAAGCATTCGATCATTCGGTTCCGTCTGGATTTATTCTTCAAAACTGTGGCACTGTAAATATTCTTCAAATAACTAATAAAGAACTATTAATATTTCCAGACACCACTCGGCAAAGATCAATGTGTAACATCTTTGACTGGCGCTAGTATGGGGAACAAATGCTCCCCTGCTCTTTCCGTATTGGTAAAGTGCATAACAAGCCCTCCCATGCTTTCCATGGGGGCAAGGTCCCAGCCGTGCGGAGCTAAACTACAAGTTTAGCGGGTTATTTGAAATTAAATTTTTGTTCTTGTAATTCCAGCTCAAAGAACGGCGCCAGTAAAACAGTGACCAACGCCAGATAATCCTGCTACAACAGGTTCAGAAGAGTTACATCCGACTGGAAGAAAGGATCAGGATATTGCCTCACTGCGCCGTGTTATGTTGTGTAGATGGTGACCGATTTAACTGATAGGGACGAACATAAATGGAATATATTCGAAATTATTTCGCTGTTTCAGATTTCGGAAGATGTTGTTAATAAATAGAATAATTATTCGAAAGAACGTCTTAAACCGAAGACAAACTTTTAAAGCTTAATGTTTTTCTTGGTTTTCTTGATATTTCTGGAAGTTGCTGGGAAAACATTATCCTCCCTGCTATAGATGAATCGAAACCTAACGTATAGTTATTATTATTTTAGTATGTTTTTACGTTGAATTCTCAAACCAAACAAAAAAATGATTTACTTCCTGTAATTAAGCAAGTATTAATTTTAAACAAATTTAGAGTTATCAACGTGCGCGTACATAAAAACAAGTGAAGTTAAAATTTGTACCGGTCAGCAAAACAAATAGTGTACAAGTGTGCATGAAATCGGGCTTTGATAACTATTTTGGTGTGAGTGGTGATCTCACCAATACAGGCCTTCTGAAAATGATCAATGATTTCAATGATTGTTATCAAGAATAAGAAGAAAAAGAAGCTCAAAACGCTTTGCTCCAATTTCACCAATTTGAAAAGAAAAAGGACCCCGTTCTGCGATGTTTAGATACATCCACAACAGTTGACTACAAACACAAATTACTTCGCTTTCCCACATATTCCTCGGTCTGCAAAAAAAAAAAAATAATAAAATAAAAGCCACCAAAGTTGTATTTTTAATAATACAACTCTAGTTTAGGGCAAGTACGTAGCTCCAAAGAAAGGGGTCAAGAAACCGCGATACAAACAGAAAAAAGAGGGACCTATTTCTTGGGGCTAGTATGCATTTCTTCGCCCTCTCCGTCCCAGTCAATTCCATTCGAATTCTGAAACGAAATCTAATAAGAATTGTATACGAATTCCGTTTCAAACGCAACAACCGGTGCCGTGTTCCTTAATAAGTAAATCTTGTATGAATTCTTACTTAGATTGTGCAGCAAAGTTCACACTCGCAAAGATGGCGGCTTCTATTTCAATCCGGGAGCTGTCCAACGCGTTACGAATGGCATGATGAACCTGCTCCTTTTCCGGTATCACGCACGCTACTGCACCAATGGTTCTGGAAGAAGCATATCAAGAACAAGAAGTAGAAAAATAAAGCACATTTAAAGAGTGTCAGTGCCGGCATTCACAAAGCAGATTTAGAGACTATTTATTAACTAAACTAATATTAACATTCCATTAAACGACTTCCTAACCCTTTGTAAGTCGCGGGTTTTGACGATACTTAGAAGTGTCCTTACAAATTGTGTACAAAGTACAGGTACGCAAATGCTGGTGGGCTAGGATGTCATGCACTAAGGTCCAGCTTGTGACGATACACTACCTCCCTTTACTAAACAATCGAATCCAGAAGGGAAACAATCACCAGAGCCGCATTGGAGGGAGGGTGCTGTGTGTGTCTATCCCTCGCCTAGACCAGACCAAAATCCATGCTAAAGCTGTCAGACCAAATCTGTCAGACCAAGACTGTAAGACCAAAGAGTAAAAGTAAACAATCTTGGTCTTTGACGTACACTGAGCAAAACTCCCACAGCGCATCGAAGTGTTCGCACATGATCTGACCCTGCAGTACTTACTTTACTTTTACTGCTCGTACAACCTCCGGGTCATGAGCTGTCTCCAGATGCGCTGCCACTGAAATCGGTCTTGGGCTGCTACTCTCCAATTCCGACTCGGAACTCCCACACTTCTCAGATCTTCCTCCACTTGGTCTAACCACCTCGCACGTTGCGCCCCCCTCCGCCGCGTTCCAACCGGCTCCGAATTGAACACCAACTTCACCGGATTGATAGTCTGGTTCGGTTGGCGCGCATCCAGCGCGTCCGGCATTCTTACGACGTGACCGGCCCACCGGATTCGGCCAGCCTTGGCGACCTTCCGAATACTTGGCTTGCCGTAGAGTTGCGCCAGCTTGTGGTTCATCCTTCTCCTCCATACGGTGTTCTCCCGTACGCCGCCAAAGATCGTCCTAAGCACTCGTCGCTCGAAAACTTCAAGCGCTTGCAGGTCCTCCCGAGCATCGTCCACGTCTCGTGCCCGTAGAGGACGACGGGTCTTATCAGCGTTTCGTACATGGTACACTTTGTACGCCGGGAAGGGTGACCAGACCTTAAGGTCTTGTGGAGTCCGTAGTAGGCACGACTACCGGTGATGATGCGCCTCCGAATTTCCCTGCTGCAGTTGTTGTCCGACGTAACCAACGATCCGAGGTACACAAACTCCTCCACAACCTCGAACTCGTCGCCGTCGATCGTCACGCTCGGTCCTATGCGAGTCCTAAGGGACTCGGTTCCTCCTGCCAGCAGATACTTCGTCTTCGCAACATTCACCTTCAATCCAACTGTTGGGATATCAGGGCAGGTCAAAGGCTACATCCCTGGCCAAAAATTATCGTCACTTCTCACACTTTCCACACCATTCTGTTGGTCATCCAATTGCGACACAATTACACATCTTTGTACACTTGTAACAAACACACTAGTTGAGGGTCATACGATCTTACCACGACCTGTAGACTATCCAAATAGGAATCAGGAAAAGGAGACGGTAAAACATCGCACGAGCAGATCTCTGACGTGGGATCTTGCAAGGTTTGATCACAGATCAGTCCTACACGGTTCGCCAGACGGCACGGGCCTTAGGCCCACCGTCACGGCTGTAAATATTGTAAATTATAATAAATTGTAGTATGGAAATAAACGTCTTGTTTTACGGTACACTTCGTTTAAACCGCGAGTTCTTATTTCGGGAAACCACTTGGACGGCCAGAATTGGAGAAGCAGAGATTCCACCGGTGTAATTACCTGCCGGTTTCAGGGCTTCTACGGCTGGTCGGAGTCGCCACGGTGAACTTGGTTGGGGGTTCACTCTTCCTTTCCTCCACACGAGCTATCGAAAGGATTTACACCAAGCCCGAAGGACCAAGCCCCCCAACATTTGGTCCTTCGAACCGGATGCCTCGGAGGCATCGAGGGACCAGAAGGAAGGATGACGTGGGCGACTTCATCGGATCACCCTGCTTGGGACACTACAACAACTTGGGGAAACTCGCGTACCCGGATCGGCTGGAACGGGACTTCCAGCAAGAACCAAGCTGGACCAAACGCCATTGTCGCGAGGACGCGCACAATAGGCCGCCAAGAGCATCGTACATCCATTCAAGGAACCCTACAAATCCAAAGGTATTGTGAGGTGGTCACACAAAGGATCTGCCGCCATCGCAAACGATCGAGGTTGGCGCCATCCCCACGGCGTCATCTTACCTGGACCCTGCCAAAGGATCATCCCGTTTCCAACGGATTGGCACAACTCTGGAGAGTTTTTGTCGTTTATTCATATTGATCGCCAGGTCAGGAACAGTTACACCATCTCAATATTGCCGAGCGGTATTGGAACCAACCACAAATCCAAACAATCCATGAATGGACCGTCCCGGTTCATCCTCCCTGATGGCCAGTTGGTATACTGGCACTGGATCTCGTTTCCCACGCCCACAATCCGGAACGATCGAGCTGATCGGAAGTCAGCACTGGAACAAAATTCAATTAAATCTACCCAAAGATTCCCATCGACTGGAAGTCGGCACTGTTGGTTACACCACCGACTGCATCTGAGTGCAATTTCTGGATTTAGTTAGTGCACTCCACCCACCCACACTAACCATCCCGAGGAAAGTCAACATCATCTACGCTGTACATTTCGAGCATCTGGGCTCGTCAGCTGGTTGGCGTTCAAGGAGGTTGGCTCCCATTCCCACCTAGAGGTGAAGGCCCGTACCAGGAAAACGGTGCACGAATTTATTGGAAAAAAGGTTAGTACCATTCCAATGCTACCCACGCAACCCGAAGGTGCTCCTTTCGTTTTCGTTCTTTCAGTCTACCTGTACAAGGATATCCACCCACGCAAACCGGAAACGACGTTTAAACGGAGTTGAACGTCGTAAACGACAACGAAAGGCACAGGAGCGCAGCAATGTGAGTCGAAATATTTTCATCCGTTGGCAGCCAAAGATCGTCTCGAGGGCCACGAACTGTGACGATCAATCACGTGACCAATCGGAATTTGTGACAGCTCGCAGTGATCACTCGGGTTTGGCTGAGTACGGTTGCTCGGATCGCACATGGATCCTCTCATGTATGCTGTTGATTGATTAACATCCTCGATGACTGCGATCGTGCGCTAAACCGTACATTGATGACAACGGATTGCCATTGAGAAAGCTGCGGTGACGTCATCGGGACGTCGCTAAACAATAACAAACCACCAAGGACCTGGTACCCACCCACATGGATGACTTCATGAGATTCAGCTGATGAGGCAGTTGGATTTGGACTCGGCAAACGTTCGCCTCGAGAAAGCCAACACGACAACTACTACAACCATCCAGAACTTCGTTGTGATGTCATCGACCACCACTACTAAGGTTACCAACGGAACGTGCGCGGTACGCACGCGACTTAGTGGACGATCGTTGATCTGGGCAAGATCAGCTCGTCATAACGTCATCAGCCACCGCCGAAGGATCGGCAAAGGACTTGGCTCGTAGATGTTTGGCCGAAGACGAACTACCTACCCACGGGGCATGGGCTCCGGTTACAACCGCGTGAGGCTGCTGTGCTAGCGAATGCATGGACGCAGTTGCAGTCGGCGAACTGCATTCTCCTCGACGACTACGGGCATGAAGAGGCAGCGCATAATCTGATTTCTTAAGGTAAACATAGCTACAGGTATATGTCCGCCGAAGCCGGACACCGGACTCTACACCTCCTCATGAAACTTTACCCTCTTCCATGACGTCACGTCGGTTTGCCCATTCACATTGTTCGGTGAGGACCATTGAACGCACCCGCTACGGATCATTACGGAGGTGACGGTGTCAGCCGTTACGGATCATCTACCTATGACGTCATCGATTTTCGGGAGCAGACGCAACCGGCTCCAATCTTGGGCTATGTCGGTCTGGGACAGACGGCAATCTTCCTGGAGTACGGTTTCCGGGCAGCCGACGGATCGCTGCAACAGCCCAAGCTAAGTGACAACGACATCCACGACGTCGTTCTCCACATCTTCCGGTGACGTCAGAGGGGCGTCTAGGTCTGTTTTTGCGGGTTGAATGAACCACCACATCGGAACTCTGGCATCAATGGGATCGGGATGCCACCAACTACTACCACGGAGTTTACAGCATAAGCTAACCAACACCAACCAAGGACGTGCTGGGCATGCACGCGGCGTCGCTGGAGACGTCGATTACTCGGGCAGCACAACGGTGACATAGGATGTCGCAAGCTGCAAAGAAGGAATCCTGCATTGATCAAGGTTTCGTCAATGAACCAACTCGACTGCTGGTGTGAAGTCACTGGGACTTTACAAATTCGAACTAACCCTTTCAACTAATCCACATGAACGCGTGACGTCACTGGGACGTTGCCGTACGGTTCAACCTGGGACGACAGTTTGAATACAGTTCTGGACTTCAGGTGTACAGGAAGCACACCTGGGAGTAAACCATCCGGAGCAAGGGCTCCAATGGGGGACCACAGTTGGAACACTGTTGGTCACTAATCCAAAACCCCTCAAGTGTCATGGACGCACACTTCGAGGCCACCATCCGGAGCAAGGGCTCCACTCGGGGAATACAGTAGGCACACTGTTTTCCAAAATCCCACCCACGCCTTCAGAGTGTCAAGGACGCACACTTCTGAAACGACGGCAAACGGAACAGGGTTCCATGCCAGGTGACAGTTGGAACACTGTCTATCATCGAGGATCGCACACTACCAAAGGGTCACGGACGCACCCGAACAGCGATCACAATCCGGAGCAGGGCTCCATCCAAGGGAGGACAGTTGGAACACTGTCTTCAAACCCGGAGGCGGCGATTGGTACATCGCTGTGGACTCAAGGTAAACCATAACCAGGACCAGAACCAAGAGGAAATTCAAACCAAGATCGGCGGTTGGACAACCGTCGGCGAGCCAAGGAAGAATTGGGACGTCGAAGTACCAGGGCATCATACTTCGAAGCACACACACCAAACGAGAGGCAATGCAATACACACGCAGGAAAGGTTGATCGGTAGTAGACACATTTGCTGGTATTAGGGCATTAGGGCAGATCAAACTTAGCAAGACCAACACAGACTTAGGATTTTTTTTCAGAAATGGTTATTTCAGGGCGGGGAGAATGTTGGGATATCAGGGCAGGTCAAAGGCTACATCCCTGGCCAAAAATTATCGTCACTTCTCACACTTTCCACACCATTCTGTTGGTCATCCAATTGCGACACAATTACACATCTTTGTACACTTGTAACAAACACACTAGTTGAGGGTCATACGATCTTACCACGACCTGTAGACTATCCAAATAGGAATCAGGAAAAGGAGACGGTAAAACATCGCACGAGCAGATCTCTGACGTGGGATCTTGCAAGGTTTGATCACAGATCAGTCCTACACGGTTCGCCGGACGGCACGGGCCTTAGGCCCACCGTCACGGCTGTAAATATTGTAAATTATAATAAATTGTAGTATGGAAATAAACGTCTTGTTTTACGGTACACTTCGTTTAAACCGCGAGTTCTTATTTCGGGAAACCACTTGGACGGCCAGAATTGGAGAAGCAGAGATTCCACCGGTGTCATTACCTGCCGGTTTCAGGGCTTCTACGGCTGGTCGGAGTCGCCACGGTGAACTTGGTTGGGGGTTCACTCTTCCTTTCCTCCACACGAGCTATCGAAAGGATTTACACCAAGCCCGAAGGACCAAGCCCCCCAACACCAACCTTATCCGCTTCCCGCTTCAATTCGGTGTACCGCCTGGCCACCTCCTCGAACGTTCTGCCGACAATGGCCATGTCGTCGGCATAGCAGATGAACTGGCTGGATCGGTTGATAATCGTGCCCCGCATGTTGAAGCCCGCCCGCCTCATAACACCTTCAAGCCCAATGTTGAAACAGAGGCCGGAGATACAGTCGCCTTGTCGCAGTCCCTTGCGCGATTCGATCGGGTCGGACATCGCTCCCGAAATCTTCACGCTGCACCGTGCCCCGTCCATCGTCGATTTCACCAGTCTGATCAGCTTCCCGGGAAAGCCGTTCTCGTACATGATCTTCCATAGCTCTTCGCGATCGACCGAGTCGTACGCGGCTTTGAAATCGATGAACAGGTGGTGCGTCGGGGTCTGGTACTCGCGACATTTTTGGAGGATTTGGCGCAGCAAAAAAGATTTGGTCCGTCGTCGATTTCCCCCTCCACAAAACCGGCTTGGTACGCCCCAACGAAATCCTTTGCTCGCTCTGACAGACGACAGAAGATGATCTGAGACAGCACTTTCAGTTGCAGTTGAGTCTTTTTACCGGACGGACGCGTTTTTAATTCGCTCTACACCTTTAATTTTTATTTACCTTCACCGACCCAGTCCACAAACGTAAACGTAAACATATTTATTTTTTTTGTCGTGTGCCCTTATTAACAAACGTAAGCAAAATGCAGTGCTATGTGCCGTCGTGCTCTTCACCTTTCGACCAACAATACCTCTGGAACTGCTCGGGGATCTGTAACCGAAGTTTTCACGCGGCCTGTATTGGGGTCAAGCGTGGCTCCGAAGACGACTTGCAACTACATGTACTTCCAATATGCAGCCTTTGTCGAAATAACCTACATATGGAAATCGACATTAGGAAAATAATGCAGCATCATTTAGAAGGCAGTCATATGATCTTGACTCACATCAAGACAAATGACAAGACAAACCAAGAAGCCCTTAATGAATTGCATAATAAAATCATAGGCCTGCAGGAAGAAATTAAGAAATCTGCAGAAATCGCAAGTCGAATACTTTCGGCAGTATTAACACAGGCACCGGCAATGGACTTCCCTTAAACGAAGTCAGAAAAGCATTTGAAGACACCACCTCGGACCAGAATCAAAAACTCGCTGAATCATTCTGCCGTATCCAGGAAATTACGTCATCCCACCGGGATGACATAATTAAAACAATTGCCTCAGCAGAAAAATGCCCCTCGGACATAATTCTAGCAGTCCACGATGAAGTGAGGGCCCTCACTTCATCCATCAATAAACTGCAAGACAATGAAATTGAAGTCCGGCAAAAATCACTTGCAGAAGAATTAAACGAACAAACCGTACTGGAAATCGAATCTGGCTGGCGACTTATCGGCAGCAAAAAAATCTGGAAGCCAGACTGGACCGACTTTGACGCCAGACAGCGGACTCGCCGTCTTCAGGAAAAGGAAGCCGAAAAAGCACGTCGCCGCAACCGAAAACATCGTCAACAAATGCAGCACCAGCAACAACAACAATCACAACAACATCATCAGCAACGCCGGCAACAGCAACACCAGCAGCAACAACATTCACATCAACATCTTCGTCGGCAACAGCACCAGACCAACTGCAACTCTGACGCAGGCCGAAACCCAAGTACGCCACATTTTAACTTAAAGAACAATCAACTCGACCAGGACAATGCAAGTAGCAGCAACTTTTCCACTCATTCGTCAACCAAATTGTCCGACAAGGAACTTCTAGACCAGGCAAGGGTCGAATTTTCTGGCCAACCTCCAACTACATCGAATTCAAACTTTATCAACTTCCGAAAAGGGAAACCATCAACCCCTACCGGAAGGAAAACGCCAATCGTCCCACCTCTGAATGCCACTACGCCGCAGCCAGCAGAAACGTCATCACAAACTCCTGAAGTAACAGACAGTATGTTCTGTCTGGACCCAATGAAGCCGCCCATAGTACGCCTAACTGAACAGTCTGCAGTCGGCGATGGCCGTTTCCTGCTGGCCAGACTCCGCGAAATTAAAGTCTATGACAATCTCAGACTATACTTGGCGTATCTGAAGGACCAAAAACCGGACGTCTGCATAGACGGAATAACAGTAACCAGCATGCATGTCTTTTTTGCATCCAATGGCCTGCCTTCTGAACCTGAACATCTTATGAACATCTTCATGGAATACAACTCAACAATTGGAATTTCACCTAAGCAAACCCTCACCGACCTGGAAACCTACAGGAAATATGTAACAAACAAAAGACTTCAATACCTGCAGCACTCGCGCGAAACCGCCAACAAATTCTACCTGCCGACTACATCGTCGAATTTTTACAAGCATTGACGCCTTCTAACACGGAAGAAGAAATGACACCCTCGCAAGGGGCAGTAAGTACTATTAATAATTTAAGTATGTCTCCAAAAATTTCTTCAACGGAACAACAGAATGCGAATGAAATTCTAATTTATTGTCAGAATTTCAATCGCATGAAAAGCCCAGGCAAAATGAAGGAAATTTCTTTAAACATTCTCTCACATTCTTTCGACATTATTCTTGGAACTGAAACTAACTGGGACGAAAGCGTCCACCCTGAAGAAATTTTTGGAAACAATTATTTTGTATTCCTAGGCAATAGAAATTTAAATCTAAGTCAGAAAAAGTCAGGAGGCGGCGTCCTCTTAGCCATAAATGCCAGACTTAATCCAAAAGAAATTGTAACTGAAAAACATTTTCAATTTGAACAAGTCTGGGCCAAAGCCACTATTGCAGGCCAAGTACACATTTTTGCATCAGTATACTTTCCGCCGGACCATGCAAATAAACAGTCGTATGAACTATTTTTTAAAACAGTAGAAAACATAACATCAAAAATGGAACCGGAAGTAAAACTTCACATTTATGGCGACTTTAATCAAAGCAAAGTCGAATTTATATCTGACCAAGAAAATGAAGCAATTCTTCTCCCAGTCATTGGGGAAAATGAAACTTTGCATTTTCTCTTTGACAATATTGCAAATTATGGACTTTTCCAAATCAATCATGTAAAAAAACAAAGAAATTCATTTTTAGACCTTTTATTCACTAACAGTATTGAAGACTTTCATGTACAAGAATCTGTAACCCCCCTTTGGAAGAATGAAGTCTTCCATACAGCAATTGAATATTCTATTTATGTCCATAAAAACACTTTGCCCATTGACTGGGAATATGAAGAAGTCCTGGAATACAATAAAACAAACTTTGTAGAAGCCAAACGTAAACTACTTGCAATTGACTGGCAAAATTTATTTAATAATGAAGGAAATGTCGACGAATTAGTAGGAAAATTCTATACGGAAATTAACACTATAACATCTGAAACCGTACCTACTAGAAGAAGACGACGTAATAACACAGGCAATAAATACCCAGTGTGGTTCACTCCACAACTAAGAAATTTAAAAAATAGAAAACAAAAAGCCTACAAACTATACAGAAACAATACAAATGACACAAATCTTCTGAATTATCTGAATATTTCCGACCATTTTTTTTTCGGCACTCAATTCTGCCAACGAAGAATATAATAGTAAAGTCGAATCTGAAGTCAAATCATGCCCGAAAAATTTCTTTAATTACGTAAAATCCAAATCCAAAAGTAGTAACTTCCCATCGCAAATGCAACTGGACGAAAATGTAGGCAGTAACTCAAAAGAAATTTGCAATCTTTTTTTCAAAATTTTTCAAAGAAGTATACACCTCATTTTCCGAAGAAGACCGCGACCGCGACTATTTTTCATATATACCAGAATTTCCAAATGACGTCTCAGTCAATTCTTTGTCAGAAACGGAAGTACGCCAGGCATTGAAGGACTTAGACTCATCAAAAGGACCAGGACCCGACGGAATAGCACCTGCATTCCTAAAGAACCTTGCAGAAGAATTGACATTTCCACTGCATTATCTCTTCAACATGTCAATAAATACTGGAAAATTCCCACAAACATGGAAAAAGTCTTTTTTGGTGCCTATTTTCAAATCAGGCCCAAAATCAGACATACGTAATTATCGCGGAATTGCCCTTTTGTCTTGCATTCCAAAACTTTTCGAATCTATTATAAATGAAAAAATCTTTCAGCAAGTAAAAACCGCATCACATGTAAACAGAACGGCTTTTTAAAGGCCGCTCTACTAGCACCAACCTTTTAGAATTTGTAAATTTTACACTGAATGCAATGCATAATCGCAATTTCGTAGAAGCAATTTACACAGACTTTAGTAAGGCATTTGACAGAATCGACATACCATTATTAATCTTCAAACTGCAGAAAATTGGAATTCAACCGAATCTTTTGGAATGGCTTAAGTCATATTTGACTAAGCGCGAACAAATTGTTCGCTTCCAAAATGTACTATCGGAATCAATTCACGTCACCTCTGGGGTTCCGCAAGGATCCCATCTAGGACCTCTTCTTTTCATCTTGTATGTAAACGACATTTCCTTCATTCTTAAAAAAATTAACGTACTTGTATATGCAGACGACATGAAATTGTATATGGAAATAGGAAATGCCAACGACAGTCATGTATTCCAAAACGAAATTAATCTTTTCTACACATGGTGTAGTAAAAGCCTACTCCAATTGAATGTAAAGAAATGTAATTCCATTGCCTTCAGCAGAAAACATGAAACACCAAACATAACAGTATTATTAGGAAACCAACCAGTAGAAAAATGCAAAGTAGTACGTGATCTAGGTGTCATCCTAGACTCACAACTAACTTTTGTAGAACACTATAACACAATAATAAACAAGGCAAAAAGTAGGGTAGAGTAGTCATCAATGAGACACGGGGAACAATGATAAAATGGCTCTCACAAGTCGTAGTTTCAACCAATCAGGCTCATATTTGGGGGAAAGGTGTGTCTACGGGATACACGTCTGCCATATTAGTGGCTTTGGTTATGGACGCTCCCTTGAAAAGTTATTCATAAATGTTTGATTCTGGGGTGTAAAAGTAAATTATGGACAAAAAATACTTTTTCGCTCGTAGGCTGCCATTTACACCAAAACTAATATTTCTTCAAATTTCTTTCGACGTTCCATAGGGATTGAGTTGGGCTACAATGTCCTTTCATTAGATTTGGCCAAAATTTTGAATATACCCAGAATCCAGGGCTGTCTCATTGTTCCCCACTCATTTCAGCCCATGGGTAACAATGAGACACTTTGATTTTTCTTCAATAAACTTTTCAAAATCGATGGAAATCTTTCAAAACATGAATTAAAAGTTATTTTTGGCATATTTATAGAGTTTAAACTTCATTTAACCAAAAATACTAAAATATTTGGTATTAATATATGGATTTTACATAATTTCAATACTTTTTAGTGTCCTTTTGTTATTAAAAGTTTCATGTTAGCAAAATTGCTCTAAAATGTTCAAGGCAAGTCACCTGCAATGGAACAATACAAAAACATGATGTTTTACTAGAAAAATGTTGATTTTCGTAAAGTGTCTCATTGTTCCCCAGCTGTCTCATTGTTCCTGCCAAGTGCGTCTACAATGAGACAGTTGAATAACTCTGGCTGTAGATGTCGGATCGATCTCATATTTTGGTCAATGTTAGAACACATTAAAAGAAAGATAATGCAACTAAAAGCTCATTAAAACATGCTTATGAAAAAATGAGAAAAATCGTTGAAAGTTGAAAACCAAAAGTGTCTCATTGATGACTACCCTACCCTACATTAGGCTTTATAAAGCGCTTTGCATTCAACTTCCAGGACCCGTATACTATTAAATTACTCTATATAACGTATGTCAGGCCACTCTTGGAATACTGTAGTATCGTCTGGAATCCATACTATGCCGTACACCAAGCACGTATTGAATCTGTCCAAAAACAATTCTTACTGTACGCACTACGTAAACTTAACTGGACTGCATTTCCTCTCCCATCGTATGAAGCACGCTGCATGCTCATAAACATACAATCATTACAAGAACGTCGTAAATTTGCCATGCTCTCTTTCATCAACGACATTATTTCTCAACGCATACAGTCAGCAGCATTATTGTCAGAAATACGCAATAGTATTCATGAACCAAGCCGTACTCTTAGACATTCACCACTTTTAGAATAACTGCATACACGACAAATTATTTAAAAATTCGCCATTAAATCAAATGATGCGCTTTTATAATGAAAATTCACAGTACATACATTTCGACATGTCTAAACCGGAACTACGAAAAAATCTATACAATAGAAATAATATCTAGTATGTAAGAAAATTGTAAGTAGTCTACATAAGCTTGACGAATAAACAATAAACAACTTTGTAGGCCGCGTTGAGAATAGTGATGGCTCGATAGTTCTCACATTCCAACTTGTCCCCCTTCTTGTAGATCGGGCATATAACTCCCTCTTTCCACTCCTCCGGTAGCTGTTCTGTGTCCCAGACCTTGACTATCAGCCGGTGTAGACAGGCCGCCAGCTTGTCCGGGCCCATCTTGATAAGTTCAGCACCGATACCATCCTTACCCGCTGCTTTGTTGTTCTTCAGCTTCTTGATGGCATCCTTAACCTCCCTCATCGTGGGTGCTGGACCCTGCAGTACAGAGCACTCAAATATCAATCGCAAAACACTTGAATTTGCGTTGATTGGCCATGAAATAATTTCAATAGCCCAACACTTGAATTTTAAATGGTGTTGAAAATAATAGCACGCACAAGCGATATACAGGTTCTCGCTTGCTAGTCGTGCACGCTACCACTGCGTTGGCCGGCCAGTTGAAATCGGGAGAGTTTTTTGTGCTACTCGTTCTAGCCTCGCTTCTAGCCATCGATAAAAGTCGCGCTAAAATCAATCAGTGAAACACATTAAATTCAAGTGGAAAATCTCGTTGACTTTGAATAGTGCTTGTTTTGTGTAGATCTTAAGATCAATTTCAAGTGTTAATTTCCTCATCACTTTGAATAGTTCAAGATAGTGGGACAAATTCATGAGCAAAACACTTGAAAAGCTTGAGCCACCCGAATGACAATAACGTGTCAAAAATACCAAAAGTTAATCGCCCAAACACTTGCATTTGATAGTGATTTGGATTGATGTTGAAACACAAACCAATTAGATCTATGATGTGGTTTTATTCAATCATTCATGTGTTTGGGCACTTGAATAAAAAGTGTGGCGTATTTTCAGTGTAGGTGCCACAAATCAAGAAAAGAAAATTTGAAAAATAATTTTATTTTTTCAATTCAATAACTGGTTTTGGGCTGCAAAATTAAATGTACGGCAGAAAAAGCGTTTGAATAATCTTGAAATTATTTATGTGGATTTGTGATTCATCTAGTTCCACCATTCCCTTGTTGTTAGACCTACAATTCTGGAGCAACATATGAAAAAGGCGGTACGATATTGCTCTTAAGGCCTTTCATCACACGCGTTCAAGGTTGATATCATAGAATAGAGAAAGATAGAATTGCCACTCATTTACCGACCGGGGGACAAAACTGTGCTGCCTAACTGATGCCAGCGGCGAAACGGGGAACTACAACACCCTGCGCATAATACTGCCAAGAATGTGGAGAACTGGTTGGCACATATATATTATCATAGAATAGAGAAAGATAGAATTGCCACTCATTTACCGACTGGGGGACAAAACTGTGCTGCCTAACTGATGCCAGCGGCGAAACGGGGAACTACAACACCCTGCGCATAATACTGCCAAGAATGTGGAGAACTGGTTGGCCCATATATATTATTCATTAAAAATGTAAAATGATTTAAAAAAACATGGAAAACAAATCAAAACAATTATGAAAATTCAAGATAAGTGCATCCCTTAACTAGGATTTTTTTTAAATAAGATTAAATGATTTTTATTTCGCATCAGCATCTTTTTTTTCTAAATTCCAAGATTATGCCAAATAAGTTGACACCCGTTTTCACTTCTCCAAGACATCTGTTTTGTCATGTTGACATTTCGTTGTCGCTGTCAAACCAAATGAAGAACCGGAAGAGGAAAAGACTATTTTGCCGTTCGGAGTGAAGAAAAGTGGTCGTGGTGTTCCAGCTTGAAGATTCTGAGGAAGAAACCCGGCCACGCCGGCAACGGTTCCTGAGTTGTGCTTGACGTCGACGGGCTCCTCCTCTTGCTCGTTGTCCGCCTTGCCTTGCCTGTTGCGTGTTTCGACCATGATTTGCATAAAATTTTCGTCATGGCGCTCGACAGGCGCTTCTCCTTGCGGGTAACGTCCAGCAGGGTGGCGTCCGGGTATTTCTTCAGGAATTTTTCAATCGTGTAGCACTGCAAAATTGCCGAGAACCTTTAAGCAGGCACCTACGAGATTCGCCCGAGCAGGTTAGGCGGAAAGTACTAGAAGTCTTCACCGTGTTCCGGAACGTACGCAGTATGACGCAGTCTTCTTCCGGCTTAAAATCTTGTTTCTCAGTGGCATCTTCTTCACCACTTTGTTCCACTCACTCGGTTCTCGTCGACCAACCTGACCAGCAAAGCCTCCGCACTCCAACTTAAACCGCAATTTGCGCCCAATCCTAACGTTCAACCGCCTTCACTAGTCTCGTCTTTTCACCCAGCTTCCAAGCACCATTTCACATTTTTGATCGCCAACTGAACGTCAACAAGCCTTTTTCCATCTGTCACTGTCAAACAAAACGCACCCTCCAGAATGCACAGGGCAGTTCCATCAAAGTGCACAGTGCGCATTTCGACTGAAGTTCCCCGTTTCGAGCAGTGGTGGCGCTGTCGGCAGTGTCCCTTGACGTTTACAAGGGGAATCGGCAAGTGGCAATTCTACCCGAGGGCGCGACATTGGCCTTAATGAATTAATTTTAGCAGTTAATATATTAAGGAATTAAATACCTCACGTCATTTGACATCTGACAGCGCCACACCTGCATTCTCAACATTGGTTCTGTTTGTTTCTCTTTCGCGCGCTCAACTGTCAAGTTTGTTTGGATTCCGTGAAGCGTTGGAAAAAGTGGTGATGGATAAAGTGAAATTTACGGAGAATGCAGAAAGATGTGATCCGCTGGTAGAGTAGATGCTGCCGGCGGAAGAGATTATTTTGCATTCATCATTTGCATCAATATTTTGCTTCCAGAACGATGGCTTTGCTGAGGGGAACGGAGAATTATTCTTTAAGCATGAACCCAACCTGTTCCGCGCCCGGATCGCACACAATCTACGCCAAAATCCCGCCCTACCTGCATGAACATCCCGGCGAGTGTCCCCGCTGGACGATGCCCATCAGCCGGCTGCTGACCGAGATGACCGGCCTAGATTCGAGCGAGTGCCAGCCGCACTGCTGGCCTCCCGGTATCTGGTCACACGGAAAACGAATAACGGTTCCGCTAAAAAGGACCTGGACGGTCCCATTAAACCGGTTGTGATAAGGCCGGCGGTGAAACGACCGGAAATGAACGACGTTTGCCAGTGGATGATGACGGCGGGGCCGGATGGGCGGGCGGTGCCCTTTCAGAAGAACCTGGACAAGCAGCAGCTGATGCAGACGTGTTGCTCAATGGGAATGGGTGGACGCAGCAGCAGCGAAGCAAGAAAACTGATGCAGAACAATTTGAACGAGGAACGGCGCAGATGGACGAAGCGGAGAATTTTCTTAAAGCATGAACCCCACATGGCAGAGTTGTTGCGGATAATTACGGTGGAACCTATGCTGTGGATTCTGAATCGGGCATGGTGAAGTACCTGACAAAATGGAGATGAACAGCTGGAGAACAAAACGGTGCTGCTTCCCGAAGGATTGAAAGGGCAAACCGAAGTTTCTTCTCAATATTGTTTCTTAGGACTAGACAAAATCAAAATAAAGCTGAATAATATTCTTTAGTGTTTTGTCGATATTACGTTGCGTGGTGAAAATGCATTTTTATTATCACAAATAAAAATAAAATTTGGTTGTTGTTTTTTGTGTTTGCTTTTATTACCCAAATAATTTTACCGAAAACTCTGCTCTCGCAGGCATCTTCCGTCCTAACCACTTCTCTGGAACAGTTACGTAATTTTACATCGTTACATGATTCGCCACAATTGGCTCTTTGTCCTGGCCCATCCTCATATTCCGGGTCTTCCGGTCACAAAACGTACGTCCGCTGGATCGTCTTCGATGGCTTCTTCGTTGATGTTCAGGTGCAGGCGCTCTTCCAAGACGAAATCCATGAAATCGTTGCTGTAAATGTTTGGAAGGCAGGGTTGGAGGCCAGTTTGCACTCGAAAACAGACACGGTGATTTGTCGAAGCTCCGTGAATTCATTTGCGATCATCCAATGGGGACGAGTCAGCTAATTTTCCAGAGTTAATCATGTCGATGGAAATGATGTAGGACGTTGTCTGCCTGGATCCGGTTGACCACGTTCAGGCAGGTTAGGATCTGGAACGCCACAGTTCCAAGTGAACTGGCATTATTATACTTTCCGATGCAGTGAAAGCGATGTACATCTGGCAGGAGTTCAACAAGTTGGCTTGTTGGAGCAGATTCCTGGTGAGCAATGCCCTTTGGTTTGGTTAACGCAAATACGCAATCAAAACAAAACAAAATTTGACCAAACACACCAACAAATATCCCGCGCAACGTCAAGCTACCAAATCAATGTGGTGTAAAAAGAGATGGCGTTTTTTTGGTCGTAAACAAAAGTTTATTTTGCCTTAATTTGTTAATTTTGACCGTTAATTAATTAAATTATTTAATTTCTTACTATTGTCCCGCCCCTCGATTCTACCTATCTCTATTCTATTGTCGCCGCGGCACTAAACCGAATTGAGCGAGTTTCACTCTCGCGACGCTTTTCTGTCGCGAAATAACTGTCAAGCATGTTTGGGCTGTTTTGAATCAGTGTGTTAGCTTTTTTGTTTTGATTGCTTGGTTTTGCTTGAGTCGTTGAGCAAATCGTGGAGTTCTACGTGGATTTATGATGAATTTAGACAATTATGTTTATCAAATCAAATTATTCGCTCTACAGCATTGCCTTGGCATTCTCGATTACGAGATTCCTACTCGAAACTAGGTGTTCGAAGGCTTGATTGTTGAGGCAATTGCAAACCTCTTTTTACACCTTAGCTTCAATCCATCCCGGGATTCGAACTGACGACTTTTGGATTGTTAGTCCAACTGACTACCAGCGACTCCACCGAGACAGGACCCAGGGAGACGACTCCTACACCTGGGCTGAGCTATCGACCTAACCTCTAAGTTAGACCAGGACCAACATTTACTTCCCTGTCCGACGGAAGGCGTGATCAGACAAATCTCGTCTCAAAATTTGCCACCGGGACCTTCTGGGATCGAACCCAGGCCAACTGGGTGAGAGGCAATCACGCTTACCCCTTCACCACGGTCCCGACTTTATGTTTAATCAGTGATTAAAATCATATGCTCCTGTGCATCAGGGGTTCAAACTAGCATCCGAACTGTTTTCGTTAGGTCATGAGATGATTTTCAGTTTGTTCCCAGCTTCAGGAGGAGACACAGAATATCAAGGTCACAATCTTGGGCTGGGTTGCTATATGGCCTCAAAAAAATGACCGAGTGACCGTCAATCTGGTCCGTTAGTCCCATCACGAGTTAGTTATGATGATCCGGTTGCTGATTTTGGGGGCTCATGAAAATATAAAATCTGGATTGACCTTTGAAACCCGAGCTCGCCATCCTCAGCCATTTCAGGCTGGACTTCATGGAATTATCCATCAAATTCACACCGCGGCGCTAGTCTTTTCGCAACTCCACTCGCTAAATTTCAGTTTGGTGCCGCGGCGAAATCTTGTTTTGGTTTCGAATGTGACATTTGAGATACACTCAAAAAAGAAACAACCCAAAATTGCTTCGCGAGATGAAACACACTCGCGCTGTTATTTCGATTTATTTCCGAAATCACAATATGCTTCCATAGTCTTCGTTTCGGTGTTGGTTGTTTCGGCGATTCAATTTGTTGTCTACTGTCGTTGCGGTGGTCATTCTCATGTGTAGCTAGTAGGTTGTCGTCGTCGTCGTCGTCACAGCACGATCTTTTTTTTCGGGAGCGTTCTTTTCTTCCAACTGCCTCTTGGGTTTGCCTTTCTTCACAACAGTAGTGAATCCGTCCTTGCCATTGTCCTCGTGAGTGTGAGGAACAATGACTTGGGATTTTGCTGTTGCTGGATCGGCTGGAGGCAAAACAGGGGCAGGTGGCGTTTGTTTTGGTTTTCTGGACGGGTTTTTCTTGGCTGCCTCTGAGCAGCTTTTGGCCACGTGTCGTTGAGAACCGCAGCGTCGGCAGGTGAGGATCTGTCCGTGTGTGTGACTAGACTGCTAAGTCCCAGGGTGGCCACTCAAGTCGGGAGATCGGGAATGTCGGGAAAAAGTCGGGAATTCGCCAAAATCCGCAAAAATCGGGAAAAGTCGGGAATTGGTGATTTTTGTCGAAAAGTCGGGAATTTTGAGCATACTTGTTTGAAAATTATTTTTTAACTTTTGAATAATTTTGTAATATTTATTTTGTACAATTTTGAAATTAAAGTCACTTATTTTTGCATTAGTAACTCTCTTTAAATTTAAGGTTCTTTTCACTATTTCAATATATTTGGGTATGGAAAAGCTGTTTAAGACATTCAAAATCCTAATGAATATTGGGGTCTTTGACACAGATTTTTATAATATTTTTTATGCATCTAATGATCGCTATTGATTTTTGTTCATTAAACAATAGGTAAAGTTAATGAAAAACTAATATAAAAATAAATCCTATTTCATTTTGTCACATAATTGAATATTTGAAAACAGATTCAAACTTGAATGTGCCAATGGTTTTTTTTTGTAAATATTATTAATTGTTTGACTAAATTCATTAAGTAATTTCAGATATGTTTTTTTTCCAAATATTGTCCTTGAACTTTTTTTTGTGAGTATGGGTAAATTACCTACCATAGATAAACCTTGATTTTCAGTTTTCGGAAAACTTAATAATCGAATAAAATCCAAAACTGAAAAAATACGTTTTTAAAACATAAAGAAAATATTGAAATTGCAAAAAAAATAATCCAAGAAATTTTGAGTTATTGCAAAATTGTTTAAAAAATAGTCTCATTCTCATCAAAGATTTTGCTTAAAATAAATGGGAAAACATACAATCATATCAAACTGAATTTTCATTGGAAAAACAAATGGTTTAATACTGACCACTAGGAAAATTAACATTGATTAGAAAATTCAATATCAAAAATTACAAAATTAAAAAGGAAACTTGGCAAAAACATTATTTGTGAATTCCTTGACATTTTTCTAAATTCTTCCTTTATAATAACAGCAATTATGTTTTAATAATTCTTTGATTTAAAATGATGATGAAGTTTTAAAAAATAGGATCGATATTTTAAGTTCAGTTATCTTTAACTTTTTGTCATTTCCAGTTGAAACGAAGTATTAAAAACTATACGTTTGCCAATTTAAAAAATAACATGGAAGTTATAAGTATTGTTGAACTTTATTTTTTATTTATTTTTTCAAAGGCTAATTGTTTGTGTTTCTACTCTGAATAATAATAATGAAATTAAATTTTTGAAGTTTTTTTTATTTGTTTTTAATTTCTGTATTTATTAAAAAGGCCTATATTTGATTTAAATTCCTTGAGATTTTTTTTCGGTGGTTAATATTGACTTTCCTTATAGAAAGTTTTTGTTTGAAATCATTCTTTACATAAGAAATGCGTATTATTTGAGCATTCTGGAAAAGTCTGGAAAAAAGTCGGGAAAAAGTCGGGAATTTTAAAATGGGATTTGAGTGGTCACCCTGAAGTCCGCAGATCGTTACAAACGACAGGACGGGCTTGGTGAGTTTCATTTTAATCACCCGCACACCATTGGGCAGGCCGGCGAAAATGTCTCTCCACACCTCGTCCCGTATCGTCAGCACTTCGCCGTATTGCAGCATGGCTTCGGCGATCTGCATGTTGGACATGTCCGGCGGGAGATCGTGGATCCGAAAGTCGACGATGTCATCGTCGACGTAAATCGGAATCGCGATCTTCTTCGTCGGGCTGATCCGGAAGGCGTGCTTGAGATGATGCTGTTTTGACGGCGGCTGCTGGGTCCGCCATTTCAATCAGCACGAAATGGCGAATGTTGTGCAGCTGGATGCTTCAAAGGTCGGTGGGATTTAATCCCATACTCCTTTTCACAAACCACTGCACTGCGTTCAGCTTGGGGCGTTCGGGGAGGACGCTGAAGTCCACGACCAGCGTTTTTTTTTTTTGCGGACAGAACTCATGGTAGAGCCTGCCACAAAGCGATTGTTTGTAGCACATTAGCGAAGTTTCGATCGCAGAGCACAAAGCACGTCTAGTGCACACGCGAGTACAGAAAAAAACGGAATCGACGTAACACCTTATAATGTGGCCCTCTTAAACCTTGCGGTTTCGTCAACGGTTCCACAGGTGTGTATCGTTCTTTTTGCGACAAGACTCCGCCTCCCGGGTCTCCTAAGTGTGAAAGTATGGCACGGGGAGAGGGCACCGAATACCTATATTTACACTTAGAATTTTTGCGTCCGCCTCGGGATTCGAACCAGCGACCTCTGGATTGTGAGTCCAGTGCGCGGTCCGATTGATCCACACAGGCAGACGCGAGTACAGAGCCGACTGCTAAAACCAACTTAGTTTTGGGAACAGTAGGGTGTTTTTTTACAGGGAAATTTAACCAGACGTAAGCCGACTAATCGGTATTCGCAATCAGCCAACTCGACCATACGAAGTTGGCCGATTAGTAGGTTGATTAAAATCACTGTCCACGGAGAAGCGCGTATTTAATATGAGAAGAGAAGAATAACATGTTACAACACTACACAGAAAAAAAGTGTGAATTTACACGACATTGAATCGATGTTGTCGATGTAAACATGCTTAATGTAAATTTGAAACTTAATGTAAAGAGCTGAATTGCATTTAAAGAACCTTCATGTAAAATTAGATTCAACGTAAAGCGTGAATTTGATGTAGATGAACTCAAAAGTTCTGAAAAATTGCAAATTTGAAAAAATAAAAAACATGTAATTTGGAAAGGAACGTAAAATTGTGTCAACATAAATTTAAAACTTTCAAACTTGTAAATTTCAATTCTGAAATGGTGTTCAAACTGACAGCTGACAAAAACAAACCAGTCGAATGTTTGTCCCGTGATGAAAAGGAGGTGATTTCAATCTCGGGCGATTATTGTGAATGGTTTGTGGTCTGTTTACAAACAATGTTTTCGACTATAGATGCAGTTTGTTTACTAATTGACAAGCAAGTCAAGCAAAAAAAATGAAACTGTGTCAATGCCCAAGTGTAAACAAACAGTGTATCCTGTGAAAGCATCAACTGACGTGAGCAGGATAAACGGTTTGTTTACATTACGGCATTGGCTCATTTTTATTGCATGATGTGCTTGTTTTTCTTTAAAAAAAAGTCCTTGATAAACTTGAGCTTTCCAGCATAGGTGCCGGACAGCAAACATTACACTTAACGATGCTGCAGGTGCCGATGTGCACAGGTAAAACGCACTTTTGTTTTCAAAACTAGATTATTTACCAACATTGCAGAAAATCTGCCGGCGAACCAGGTTAAAAAGGCCAATCCTGGAAGGGAAACATCAGTGGGCTGAGCTGCGCCGAAGTAAACAAAAAATATCCGTAGTGGCTTTTCAAAATCCTTTCGGTGAAGCATCTCTAGGTTGGTTCGGTTTGGAGCATCGCAAGGTTGGTTGGCACTCGGTGTGGAGAAGTTCATTTCTTGGCCGGATTCTTCACGGAGGATTATCGGTGCCCAGTGCAGCAACAAAACAACAAACAAAAAACACGTCTCCCGATAATTTGCATTTTTGCACTTGCGACAGTAAAAACTTTCAGAACTTTCTCTTTGTAGGCAGCAGCTGACAAGTCGGAACCTTTGACAGATTGGAACGACAGTTGATACATTTTCACCTCCTGGAATGTTCAGCCATGGTAGCCATGGTATTTTCAGTTTTCACCGCGGGTTTTGGGACATTCATAACCTACGCTGAATCTGGTTTGAAGGAAATTGTGGACTTTTTTTTAATTAATTAATTAAAATTGAGTGTATCCACTGATGGACATTGACTTAAGGCGAGAAGGGGATGCATTCAATGCTTGCTTTTAAGCCTTTAAAAAAAAAAAAAAACTTCCAGATTTAAAAATTTAAAAATTATGTATTGTTAACATTTTAGTAATTTGACATACTATTATCTGTTATATTTTTTAAATCAAAAATCTAAGATTTTATTTGAAAAGATGGAATTCCCATAATCTTTATTTTTTAACTCTGGAGATGGAAACAATGTTTTGTAGGAGCATTGCCTGTTCTATTTAATGAATTTTAGAATATTTATATTAAAAACATAGATTTGCAGAATTTCTTCTACTCAGGCCGTATTCCGGCCGTAGGCCAAATGATTCAAGACATTGATTTAGTTAAACAAATTATTTTCTTCTCATAGATTTACCTAAACGAATAAATTTCTGCTTAAAAAAAAGAATAATTGAATTTATAAAAAAAAAAACAATTTTTAATCAGTTTCAAATTCAAAATTTGTTAAAAGAATAAAAAATCTTTATTTTGTTTTGAGATGCCTAAAATTGAAGGACGTGATGTTTGAACAACCCCTTTGCCATCTACCCACTGAGAAATATAACGACCCGATGATAGAATAAAATCGGCTGACGAATGCCGATCGGGGCTTTGCATTTCTCAGTGGGTAGATGTGAAGCGATAGTGTTATCGCAGCTGAACGTTAGATAAATTCATCACTTAAATTGATGCCAGTTTACCACTTGACAACTCAATGACCACCACAAAGTAAACAAAAATAACATTAAGTGCGAATTGTGCGAATCGACGATGGATCTCAAGTGTCTACAGCTGGATGCGGGCAAGGAAGGTGATGTGGACACTCCGGAACATCCACGACGGTCAGCTGTGGCGACCTGGACGGTAGATTGCGTTGCATGTTGCAAGTTCAACCGTTTTCCGGCGATCGTGCTGGAGCACGGCACCAAGTGGCACACTGCCGCTGCCCAACACCTGTTCGCCAAGGTTTGACCTCTCTGTGTCAACCTGATCGTGGCCGATTTGAGAAAGACCGTAAGCTGTTGATGAAGGTAAAATTATTCTCAGATTTGCTATTTCATTATAAGAAAATTTTGATAAAACTGTCTTCTTCCATGCAGTAACGGCGCAGGAGTTAGTGCTCAAGGTAACTAGAATGTGGCCAATCAGCTGAGGGGCATCGTCACTAGGAGATAAATCAGGTAAGCGGCTACCCACTGAGAAATGTAACGAGCCTGGAAATCTGGATACCAACGGGGACGTCAAATTCGTCCTGAAGAATGCAATGGAGCCTTCGCAAGCTTCCGTAACGGCCAGTGGTGACGCTGGATCGCGACAAGAAAACTGTCACGCTGCCTCCATGGCGCTGTCGGTCTCATTTCCTCAGGTGTGATGAATCGGTATCTGTCTGATTAGCGTCTGATTAATATTGTGTTTTGTTGCAGTTCCGGTTGACAGCTGCCTCCGTCTTGAACAGGGTGCTGAACCGGATTTCGGCAGTGTCGTGCTTCATGCCGATGACAATTTGTTGTCCGTTTTGCCTTCTTTGGATGGATGATCTTATCGAAATGATGGGGCGCGAGCCGATCATGATGGACATCTTCCCCGATCTTGCCCTGTGGCATGTGCATCTGAAGCGTGTCGCTGTACAGTTTCCGGCACAAGACAATGAAGGAGATCACAAAATCAACAAGATTTGGATCTGACGATTACTGATCTTGACAACAACAATATTTGTAAAACTGTAAGTATTGCAGTTTTTTAATATCATTATCAATTCCGCAGAGGTAAATTCACAGTTTGCATGTTCAATGAGCTGTTTTTCTTAATATTAGTGTTATTTTATTAAACTCCGTTGAAATTAAAATCTGATACTACTTTTCAAGCGCTAAACCCAATGTAGTTTGGAATCATTTACTTTTATCTTTTATGATCAAAAACAAGTACTTTTTGAACGAAATCAAGTGTTTGATTTGATCAGGAAGGACAGAAAAAAAAGTTTTCAAACATCATTTGGCCAATAAAGCAGTTGAAATTTACGTCGGATTCAAAATTCAACGGAGTAAAAAATTTTTTAGGTTCGGTAAATTTACATCATTTTCATCGGAAATTTACATCTTTTCGAAGCGTTGATTGTTCGGCACGTTTACGTCGGAAGGCATGTATATTTAAGTTGAAGTTGATGTAAATTAGCATCATTAATGACGTGCACTTTTGGTACATCATAAATGATGTAAATTTACCTGAATTTTTTTTTCTGTGTACGGATCATTTCACAACTGGAGTGTAAACCTTCTGATGGCCGACTGCTTACCGTCCCAAACCACTAATTCAAAGGTGTGAGTTCGAATTCCACCTCGTTTTTGCCTTTCTTACTAAAGAAAGGTATAGGTTTTACTTTAAGCCAGGACGTCATTTCCAGCTTCGTAACTATGTCGATTCAGCATGAATTGTAATCCGAAAAATCGCTAAAAAATCACACTGCATCGATTTTCGACGCTCTATCGATTCACCTTGACAGAACTCGTCTATCTCGAACCCTCGAATTTTGAGAAAATAAATTCCGTGGAGGTCGAGTGATGTTCGTATGTGGTAAAATTTTGCAAAAATTTGTGTCGCGCCGTTCTCAGCTCCCATAAATCCGATTTCGATTCTCTTAAATGCAGATGAAAGCTAGTGTGCTGAACCTGGGCGAGTTGCCGCGCAAATTTCGAATTATCCATCTGTTTTCGGATGCGGCCAGACTTTTCCAGAAAATACACAGTTTTCAAATGAAAATATGGTCAAAATTTTTCATTTTCATACCTTTTATTTATCTCAAAAATTGCATTTTTCGAGCCCTACAACCTCCCAAATTTTCATCCAGATTCATAATATGGTTCTGGAGTTAGAGCCGTTTGATTGACCTACCATAAGAAACAAAATCCCTAAAAAAAGGTAAAAGCCCACCTGGTGACCTTCGCCAACATTTTTCATTTCTGATTTTATTCGAAATTTCTTGCTACATTCATAGTACAGACCATGAGTGAGCATCTGAAACAAATTCGACATCGATCGGCAATCCGGATCAATTTTTTGAACGATTTTTTTTTTGCCTTTCTTACTAAAGAAAGGTATAGGTTTTACTTTAAGCCAGGACGTCATTTCCAGCTTCGTAAATATGTCGATTCAGCATGAATTGTAATCCGAAAAATCGCTAAAAAATCACACTGCATCGATTTTCGACGCTCTATCGATTCACCTTGACAGAACTCGTCTATCTCGAACCCTCGAATTTTGAGAAAATAAATTCCGTGGAGGTCGAGTGATGTTCGTATGTGGTAAAATTTTGCAAAAATTTGTGTCGCGCCGTTCTCAGCTCCCATAAATCCGATTTCGATTCTCTTAAATGCAGATGAAAGCTAGTGTGCTGAACCTGGGCGAGTTGCCGCGCAAATTTCGAATTATCCATCTGTTTTCGGATGCGGCCAGACTTTTCCAGAAAATACACAGTTTTCAAATGAAAATATGGTCAAAATTTTTCATTTTCATACCTTTTATTTATCTCAAAAATTGCATTTTTCGAGCCCTACAACCTCCCAAATTTTCATCCAGATTCATAATATGGTTCTGGAGTTAGAGCCGTTTGATTGACCTACCATAAGAAACAAAATCCCTAAAAAAAGGTAAAAGCCCACCTGGTGACCTTCGCCAACATTTTTCATTTCTGATTTTATTCGAAATTTCTTGCTACATTCATAGTACAGACCATGAGTGAGCATCTGAAACAAATTCGACATCGATCGGCAATCCGGATCAATTTTTGAACGATTTTTTTTGCCTTTCTTACTAAAGAAAGGTATAGGTTTTACTTTAAGCCAGGACGTCATTTCCAGCTTCGTAAATATGTCGATTCAGCATGAATTGTAATCCGAAAAATCGCTAAAAAATCACACTGCATCGATTTTCGACGCTCTATCGATTCACCTTGACAGAACTCGTCTATCTCGAACCCTCGAATTTTGAGAAAATAAATTCCGTGGAGGTCGAGTGATGTTCGTATGTGGTAAAATTTTGCAAAAATTTGTGTCGCGCCGTTCTCAGCTCCCATAAATCCGATTTCGATTCTCTTAAATGCAGATGAAAGCTAGTGTGCTGAACCTGGGCGAGTTGCCGCGCAAATTTCGAATTATCCATCTGTTTTCGGATGCGGCCAGACTTTTCCAGAAAATACACAGTTTTCAAATGAAAATATGGTCAAAATTTTTCATTTTCATACCTTTTATTTATCTCAAAAATTGCATTTTTCGAGCCCTACAACCTCCCAAATTTTCATCCAGATTCATAATATGGTTCTGGAGTTAGAGCCGTTTGATTGACCTACCATAAGAAACAAAATCCCTAAAAAAAGGTAAAAGCCCACCTGGTGACCTTCGCCAACATTTTTCATTTCTGATTTTATTCGAAATTTCTTGCTACATTCATAGTACAGACCATGAGTGAGCATCTGAAACAAATTCGACATCGATCGGCAATCCGGATCAATTTTTAGAACGATTTACTTTTTGCCTTTTGCCTTTCTTACTAAAGAAAGGTATAGGTTTTACTTTAAGCCAGGACGTCATTTCCAGCTTCGTAAAAATGTCGATTCAGCATGAATTGTAATCCGAAAAATCGCTAAAAAATCACACTGCATCGATTTTCGACGCTCTATCGATTCACCTTGACAGAACTCGTCTATCTCGAACCCTCGAATTTTGAGAAAATAAATTCCGTGGAGGTCGAGTGATGTTCGTATGTGGTAAAATTTTGCAAAAATTGTGTCGCGCCGTTCTCAGCTCCCATAAATCCGATTTCGATTCTCTTAAATGCAGATGAAAGCTAGTGTGCTGAACCTGGGCGAGTTGCCGCGCAAATTTCGAATTATCCATCTGTTTTCGGATGCGGCCAGACTTTTCCAGAAAATACACAGTTTTCAAATGAAAATATGGTCAAAATTTTTCATTTTCATACCTTTTATTTATCTCAAAAATTGCATTTTTCGAGCCCTACAACCTCCCAAATTTTCATCCAGATTCATAATATGGTTCTGGAGTTAGAGCCGTTTGATTGACCTACCATAAGAAACAAAATCCCTAAAAAAAGGTAAAAGCCCACCTGGTGACCTTCGCCAACATTTTTCATTTCTGATTTTATTCGAAATTTCTTGCTACATTCATAGTACAGACCATGAGTGAGCATCTGAAACAAATTCGACATCGATCGGCAATCCGGATCAATTTTTGAACGATTTACTTTTTGCCTTTCTTACTAAAGAAAGGTATAGGTTTTACTTTAAGCCAGGACGTCATTTCCAGCTTCGTAAATATGTCGATTCAGCATGAATTGTAATCCGAAAAATCGCTAAAAAATCACACTGCATCGATTTTCGACGCTCTATCGATTCACCTTGACAGAACTCGTCTATCTCGAACCCTCGAATTTTGAGAAAATAAATTCCGTGGAGGTCGAGTGATGTTCGTATGTGGTAAAATTTTGCAAAAATTTGTGTCGCGCCGTTCTCAGCTCCCATAAATCCGATTTCGATTCTCTTAAATGCAGATGAAAGCTAGTGTGCTGAACCTGGGCGAGTTGCCGCGCAAATTTCGAATTATCCATCTGTTTTCGGATGCGGCCAGACTTTTCCAGAAAATACACAGTTTTCAAATGAAAATATGGTCAAAATTTTTCATTTTCATACCTTTTATTTATCTCAAAAATTGCATTTTTCGAGCCCTACAACCTCCCAAATTTTCATCCAGATTCATAATATGGTTCTGGAGTTAGAGCCGTTTGATTGACCTACCATAAGAAACAAAATCCCTAAAAAAAGGTAAAAGCCCACCTGGTGACCTTCGCCAACATTTTTCATTTCTGATTTTATTCGAAATTTCTTGCTACATTCATAGTACAGACCATGAGTGAGCATCTGAAACAAATTCGACATCGATCGGCAATCCGGATCAATTTTTGAACGATTTACTTTTTGCCTTTCTTACTAAAGAAAGGTATAGGTTTTACTTTAAGCCAGGACGTCATTTCCAGCTTCGTAAATATGTCGATTCAGCATGAATTGTAATCCGAAAAATCGCTAAAAAATCACACTGCATCGATTTTCGACGCTCTATCGATTCACCTTGACAGAACTCGTCTATCTCGAACCCTCGAATTTTGAGAAAATAAATTCCGTGGAGGTCGAGTGATGTTCGTATGTGGTAAAATTTTGCAAAAATTTGTGTCGCGCCGTTCTCAGCTCCCATAAATCCGATTTCGATTCTCTTAAATGCAGATGAAAGCTAGTGTGCTGAACCTGGGCGAGTTGCCGCGCAAATTTCGAATTATCCATCTGTTTTCGGATGCGGCCAGACTTTTCCAGAAAATACACAGTTTTCAAATGAAAATATGGTCAAAATTTTTCATTTTCATACCTTTTATTTATCTCAAAAATTGCATTTTTCGAGCCCTACAACCTCCCAAATTTTCATCCAGATTCATAATATGGTTCTGGAGTTAGAGCCGTTTGATTGACCTACCATAAGAAACAAAATCCCTAAAAAAAGGTAAAAGCCCACCTGGTGACCTTCGCCAACATTTTTCATTTCTGATTTTATTCGAAATTTCTTGCTACATTCATAGTACAGACCATGAGTGAGCATCTGAAACAAATTCGACATCGATCGGCAATCCGGATCAATTTTTTGAACGATTTACTTTTTGCCTTTCTTACTATTGCCTTTCTTACTAAAGAAAGGTATAGGTTTTACTTTAAGCCAGGACGTCATTTCCAGCTTCGTAAATATGTCGATTCAGCATGAATTGTAATCCGAAAAATCGCTAAAAATCACACTGCATCGATTTTCGACGCTCTATCGATTCACCTTGACAGAACTCGTCTATCTCGAACCCTCCAATTTTGAGAAAATAAATTCCGTGGAGGTCGAGTGATGTTCGTATGTGGTAAAATTTTGCAAAAATTTGTGTCGCGCCGTTCTCAGCTCCCATAAATCCGATTTCGATTCTCTTAAATGCAGATGAAAGCTAGTGTGCTGAACCTGGGCGAGTTGCCGCGCAAATTTCGAATTATCCATCTGTTTTCGGATGCGGCCAGACTTTTCCAGAAAATACACAGTTTTCAAATGAAAATATGGTCAAAATTTTTCATTTTCATACCTTTTATTTATCTCAAAATTGCATTTTTCGAGCCCTACAACCTCCCAAATTTTCATCCAGATTCATAATATGGTTCTGGAGTTAGAGCCGTTTGATTGACCTACCATAAGAAACAAAATCCCTAAAAAAAGGTAAAAGCCCACCTAGTGACCTTCGCCAACATTTTTCATTTCTGATTTTATTCGAAATTTCTTGCTACATTCATAGTACAGACCATGAGTGAGCATCTGAAACAAATTCGACATCGATCGGCAATCCGGATCAATTTTTGAACGATTTACTTTTGCCTTTCTTACTAAAGAAAGGTATAGGTTTTACTTTAAGCCAGGACGTCATTTCCAGCTTCGTAACTATGTCGATTCAGCATGAATTGTAATCCGAAAAAACGCTAAAAAAATCACACTGCATCGATTTTCGACGCTTCGTCGCCAAGTCGACAATTTGTCAAGTTGAGCTTCGAATACTGGCGCGAGAATGCTGGCGCATATGTTTCGGCTTGACTTATACTTGTTCGTAGTAGCTTGTCTACCGATGTTTCCTTCAACATGTAAGATATCGTAGCTTTTCGGTTTCTTTTGCTCTGTCCGTTTTTGCATAACTGTCCAATGTTTATGCAGAAACTTTTTTGACATAGGACATTCATCCGGGTACAATCAATTTGTTTCCCGTGTGCTCCTAAAATCGCCTTTAAGTAGGCTTCATTTGTCGTGTCGTTTTATTTAACGGAGTTCATTGGATTCCAATAGGAGCTTTCGAAGCATGGCTTTCTACCTAAGGTACTCGCGATTGAGTGTGTAGTTTTAGTGGCACGGAGTCATGCACTCACACTAATGCAAAGCAAGATGACGAGTACCTTTGATATACAGCCTTGCTTTCGAAGCTTCTAAGCTTTATATCGTTTTCAAAGTTTTCAATGCTCGCGACGCCAATGGCTATCTTCCTAAGGTATTACGATTGAGTGTGTAGTGGTGCGGTTGTAAAAATATCTATCTCTGACTCTCTCACTTTCGTAGACGCTGAATGGCAAGCTTCCCACTGTGCAGTTAACTCGGTTTTGCTTTGCGCCTGCTTTGTTCGGTTTTTGGGCTCGTACCAAAACTAGAAAACCAAAACCGCGGTGTGTGTCGTCACTTGCGCATTGGAAGCTAAGAATTTGTACGATTAAAAATATTCGATAGGTGAAAATTGCGTTTTCAATTTCTTTTAGAAAACACATCATTAATAATACCTTGCTTTAATCATAAGATTTTTTGTATCAAGTCGATGTTGTGAATTGAGAGAAGTTATATTCTTTAGTAAGAAAGGCTCTATCTCACCCCTGGTGGGATTAAATCGGGTTTTTGTTCATATTCAAAGTTCAAATTCCTGATTCCAAATTTCAAAGGTACTGTTGTAGCGTGACAGGAGGTGGCCGTAGCGACTGGCTACATTAAAAGAATCACGTTACAAACAAACTATTTATTTAGAATCTTAAAAACGCGTGCTGCTTGTGCAGCGACAAGAATTGAGTGAGGGCGAGAAATGACACTTGTGCATGTTGGTATCGGTCGGCGTCATCCACATGACAGGAGTGAAGATGTCTGCGATGAGCATCGAATTTAGTGGGGATGCTCAAATCCCCAACATCTCCCCGTTGAGATCTGCAATCCGCATCAGCCCGTCGCGACGATCTTCTGTTCAGGAAGGTCTCCTAGAGTGGAGGAAAGCATCTGTTGTTTACGAGTAGACTATAGATGTCACTCGCTGTTTAGGCTGTGCGGATTGTTGATACCGTTGGAGACTTCGCTTGAGAGTCCTCCGAGCCGCGATACATTTGGTCACAGAACTTGTCCATCGGTAATGACCAAAGGTTGAACTGATTGATTAGGTTGATGCCCAGAAGATTGAGCTGGCTGGTGGTAACGAAAATCCGAGCGATGGCCACGATCTCGTCGATTGTGACCGAGCAGTCGAACTCTCGCAGGACAAGATTTCTTCCTGAGCCACAGCTGGCGCGATGCGTTGATGGGTGTGTTGCTGGCCGGCCGATGCGATCCCACACTGCTTCAGACACCATGGTGACATCCGACGCTGTGTCCAGCTGCATTCGGACTGGGACGCCATTTAGCATCACAGTGACGTAGCGCCGCGTATGGCGAACCTCGTGACTCACCAGCTTGATTGAGTTAGAGTTGAGGTCCGGACTGTTGGAACTTTTCCTGGCGTTTCTGGCGCTGTAGCAATACCCTTCTTTATGTCCGTACTCGTCACAATCCTCGCATTGGTGGTCCCGGTAGGTGCAGAACTTTACGAAGTGCATAGCCCCGCAGAACCAACATGGTGACGGAGGAACTTTGCTGCGCTCTTTCCGTGGTTTTTGCTTGTTATGGTGTTCCTCCCCCGTCGATGAGTCGCTGCGCGGCTCCTCCGGCGATTGCTTGTACTGCTGGCGCCTGCCCTTGATAGATTGTACCTGATACTGGACAGGGTTTTCAATCATTGCGGCGTCACTTTTCAGGTTGATCATGCGCTGACACTCGTCCATCAGCGACTGTAGCGTAACGTCCTCGGATTTGAGCCCGCAGACGAACATCAAACATTTGAATTGTTCCTCCGACATCTTCGAAAGCTCAAATTCCACGCACATTTTGTTGAGCCGGCAGCCGTATGACACGTAGTCCTCGAGTGGAACCTTCGTGATGGTGAGAGTTGAAAACCGTTTCTTCACCGTAGAGTCCTTTGTGCTGAAAAGTGAGGTTAGCTTTTCCACTGTTTCGGCGAACGTGAAGGCCTTGGGACCTTCGGGTAGAATGAAACCGAGGGGCGTGACATTGGCCTTAATGTATTAATTTTAGCAGTTAATATATTAAGGAATTAAATACCTCACGTCATTTGACATCTGACAGCGCCACACCTGCATTCTAAACATTGGTTTGGTTTGTTTCTCTTTCGCGCGCTCAACTGTCAAGTTTGTTTGGATTCCGTGAAGCGTTGGAAAAAAGTGGTGATGGATAAAGTGATCTTTACGGAGAATTCAGAAAATATGTGATCCGCTGGTAGAGTAGATGCTGACGGCGGAAAAGATTATTTTGCATCGAACGGAAAATTATTCTTTAAGCATGAACCCAATCTGTTCCGCGCCCGGATCGCACACATTCTACGACAAAATTCCACCCTACCTGCATGAACACCCCCGCGATTGTCCCCGCTGGACGATGACCATCGGCCGGCTGCTGACCGAGGTGACCGGCCTAGATTCGAGCGAGGCGGACGGCCTGCCGCAGAAGATTTGTGTCGTGGACAAGCAGCAGCTGATGCAGGTGCTGTTGCTTAATGGGAATGGGCGGACGCAGCAGCAGCGAAGCAAGAGGCAGAACAATTTGGACGAGGAACAGCGCCAGTTAGACGAAGCGGAGAATTATTCTTTAAGCATGATGATTACGGTGGAACCTATGCATGGCGAAGTACCTGACAAAATGGAGATGAGCAGCTGGAGACACGGTGCTGCTTCCCGAAGGATTGAAAGGGCAAACCGAAGTTGCTTCTCAATATTGTTTCTTAGGACTAGACAAAATCAAAATAAAACGGAATAATATTCTGTAGTGTTGTGTCGATATTACGTTGCGTGGTGAAAATGCACTTTTATTATCACAAATAAAAATAAGATTTGGTTGTTGTTTTTTTGTGTTCGCTTTTTATTACCCAAATAATTTGACCGAAAACTCTGCTCTCGCAGGCATCTTCCGTCCTAACCACTTCTCTGGAACACGTACGTAATTTTACATCGTTACATAATTCGCCTCAATGGCTCTTGGTCCTGGGCCATCCTCATATTCCGGGTCTTCCGGTCATGAAACGTACGTCCGCTGGATTGTCTTCGATGGCTTCTTGGTTGATGTTTAGGTGCAGGCGCTCTTCTAAGACGAAATCCATGAAATTGGTGCTTTAAATGTTGGGAAGGCAGGGTTGGACGCCAGTTTGCACTCGAAAACAGACACGGCGGTTTGTCGAATCCCCGTGAATTAATTTGCGATCATCCAATGGGGACGAGTCAGCTAATTTTCTAGAGTTAATCATGTCGATGCAAATGATGTAGGACGTTGTCTGCCTGGATCCGGCTGACCACGTTCAGGAGGCAGGTTGGAATCTGGAACGCCACAGTTCCAAGTGAACTGGCATTATTGTTTGAGCAGATTCCTGGCGAGCAATGCCCTTTGGTCGTGCCTTTGGTTTGGTTAACGCAAATACACATTCGTAATCAAAAAAAAAAAAAAAATGACCAAACACTACAACAAATATCCCGCGCAATGTCAAGCTGCCAAACCAATGTGGTGTAAAAAGAGGTGGCGTTGTTTTGGTCGTAAACAAAAGTTAATTTTGCCTTAATTTGTTCATTTTGACCATTAATTAATTAAATTATTTAATTTCTTACGATTGTCCCGCCCCTCGGTAAAATCAAAACCGTGCGACAACTCGTACGACGTGCGACATTTTTCAAACAGGGTCTGCACAAGCAGCACGCGTTTTTAAGTTTTTAAATAGTTTGTTTGTATTGCGCATTTTGCACTTTACTAGAGTCTTGCGCAATTATTTTCATCATAGTATTTTTTAATCACAGTGATTTTTCTTCACAGTGATGACGAAAATATCCGGTGCTATGGCAGGCTGTTTATTTATTTTTGGAAGTTCAGAAAGCTCGTCCTGCCCATGGAATGTGTTTCGGAGCGTCTAAGTTAAGTGATTAAAGGGTATACGACTTGTTCCGACTGTGGAATCGTGGTCTTCGGTGCCGGGATGCAGTGGTGTTGCGTCGGCATCTTGGCTTACGGTGGATCTTTGGAGATAAATAATGTAGGGTCGTACCCCTCCGAAAATACTGGGTTTGGGTAAACTGCATTGTGAGTGTAGCGGCGAAGAAGGGGAGGTAAAAGAGAGAACGAGAACGCGGGGAGGTCGGGGAGAAAAGATTGGAAGCTCGCGGCGTGCGGATGTGGCTTGGGTTTTTTACCGACGGGAAGCGGAAATTTAGAGGCCGGAACGGATCTTACAAATAACGGCTGATGGCTGTTGTTGCTGCTTTAGGCAGGATTCCGCTGCCGGATGTCAAGCGGGCGTTGCTGGACTTCCGCGCGGCTAGGCGTCTTCCCTCAGTGACGGTATCGGCCAACCCAGCACCTGGCTGATCCGGTTGAACCGAGAGGGGAACCTCCTTGACGATGATGTCGCGTTCCGTGCCGGAGATGAAGATGGTCCGCCAGAGGTGGAGATGGATGGTGGACGTTTCGATGCATTCAATGGCCCCTGCGCACTCACAGGCCTGAACCGACCAAAAACCGTGGGTTGTCGTTGCCGAGGTCCTGCGGATTATTGACTTCCGCCGAGGCACTTCCTCTTCCGGAATGCAGAGTGTGACCAGTACGAAAACGGGACTGACACTGGGACACTCGACTAACCACACAGACGCCTGAATGGCAAAAGACCCCGATCTTTGGAATCGGCGATAAAATTTCACTTCTCCTTCCTAATCTTTTCCGGAGGAAACTCCACCATTTTCCAATCCCACCCATGTTTGATGAGGTACGCAAACCCCTTCGCTGCTAGTGTAGGATGTAGTGTTGTATGTTATGGGAATTATGTTAAAACGTAAAGGTTCGTTCAAGAACTGTGATCAACGGTTAAAAGATGGCCGACATAATTCGAGGATCATTAGAAAAAATAACCCGTAAAAAAAACCCAAAAGTGTCAACTACGAGAATCGAGCCAGAAACCTTTAAAAGACCATCTCAATGACTTAACTGCCTCAGCTACCATAGCTTGGTGATTAGATTGTGGTCAGAAGTCGATGCATTACACTTGTTTTGTTTGATGGTGTGATGGAAAATCAGTTTGCCAACTGTGATGAAAATTTTCCCGCAGCACTCTACTGAGGTGCAAAGTGCGCAAAGTTGACAGTTCTCAGTCCTGCAAAGCAGTGTGATGAAAAAATCTAGGCCTAGCACGATTGACACAAAACTCTAGGAATTGCTGCAAGGCGCAATAACGTGATTCTTTTAATGTAGCCAGTCGCTACGGCCACCTCCTGTCACGCTACAACAGTGGCGACGAGCGACGCGAGTTGTCCCTCGATTACACCGGGAAAACTCGCGAACGAAAATCACCACGGTGCATCCACCGCGAAGAAAGAAGCGCACATACAGCATGGCGGATGGGCAGAACAACCTGAACGTTCCGGGAGTCAATCCATTCGGCGGCCAGCACCAACCGGGAATCATTCCCCCTGGAGGTCAGCAGCAGCCAGGAAGCCATGCACATCCGCAATTTCAGCAGCAGCCGCAGCCAATGCCAGCGGAGGCCGTCATTATGCAGCTCATCGAACAGCTCCGACAGCAGCAAATCGTCACTAATTAACTCCTTCAGCACCAGCACGAAGCGACCCAGCACCATCAGGGTTTCCTCCAGCAGCAGCAACAGCTGTTCCGGGAGGCCGTTATTCAAGTGAACGTCCCGCCATTCCATTCAAGTGAACGTCCCGCCGAACCCGGAGGCCATACTGGATTCGCTCGCAGGGAACATCCGTGAGTTCCAGTACGATTCGGACAGCACCGTCACCTTCTCCACGTGGTACGCCAGATATGAAGATCTTTTCTCCTTGGACGCTGAGCGACTCGACGATGCAGCAAAAGTGAGATTACTCCTTCGTCGGCTGGGCACGAGCGAGCATGCCCGTTACGTTAGTTTCATTCGAGGGGCGCGACAATAGTAAGAAATTAAATTATTTAATTAATTAACGGCAGAAATTAAATACATTAACGATTGTTTACGATCAAAACATCGCCACCTCTCCTTACACTACATTGATTTGACAGTTTGACACCGCGCGTGTTTGTTGTTTTTAGTGCAAAATTTGCGTTCTCGAAGAGCAGGTCGAGCAACAAAGTGCAAGCGCAGCACAGGCGAACCGGAAAAGTACGCAGCGCTATCCAGGGTGGTAAACAGGACGTGCTGGACGATATCGAAGCTGGCCCAGGCGGAAGATTTATTGGAGAAGGCCATCATGTGGCACATTGAGACACACCTGGATGCTGCGTTTGCTCCTCGACTCCAATTCTTCCTATGGGCCACATATTTCGGCAAAAATGGTCCTACGCGGCCCACCAGAAGTGGTTTCCCCTGATGTTGCGCTACCGTTGCCACCCTCATCACTGCCGAGTCTTCGACCTCCATTAGACCCGTGACGACCTCCATCACCCGGCGGAAAAGCAATCGCCGGTTGAACGTAATGAGGACACTTTCCGGGAACAGAATGTTGTATATTTGTTCACATCCAGCTTATGCACCAAAGTCCTTAGCGACCGGCAATGTGGCATTTTTGTTCCAGACCAAGGGGCCGACCTAGGAGGGGGAGGGGCAAAGGTCCCGAGCCCCTCCCCCATTTTGACCCTTTCCTTGGCGAGTAGGCTGCCCTCCAATTTGCCCCCATACTCAGTCGGAACTCGGCGCTGCTGTTCCAGACACTTCAAGAAATGACCAACTCAACACGGTTCCAGAATTGATACGATTTTTGTTGAAATAAATGAAACAACAGAGTTGAGTTATTTTATTTGTATATTTTCAATCAAATCTACCAAAAGTCATCACCTAACTAAATGCCACTCCAAAAACTAACCCTGGTAATGTTTGCTCTTCATTGGACCCCGGTCCTAAACCTGCGAGCGTTAAAGCGGCCAGCTACATGAATCATTTGGCGGACCAAGCGTAAATGCACAGGATTTCATTTCCTCCGGTGCCGGCTTGTTGAAGGCATCGCTGTCACAAGCCACCACCAGCTGCAACGAAATATTGGTAGTGTCCGACGTCTGATCTTGCGTCTGATTGTTGTTTTTAGACTTGAACTGCATCCTGCAAGGCGCATCGCAGGATCTTCGTAATCGATGAAACCGCACTTTTGCCGCTTTTTGATTTGCTACTGGCCGTTGTAATCGAATTCTGCCGGCTTCAACTCTTTTCCGCCTATGGCACGTTTACACCGTCCTGCTCCAGAATCTTCTCCGCATCTTTCTTTTTTATCCAACGCGACCAAGAATGTCTAGAACTTAGCGGTTTATCGAAATATTCGATCTTACAATAATTAACAAGTTCATTTTTTAACAAGCGCGAAACCAAAACAAACTTGACAGCCGAGCGCGAAAGAGACACGAAGCCAACCAATGTTTTCAAAGCAGGTGAGGCGCTGTCAAATCTCAAATGACATGAGGAATTTAATTCCTTAATGTATTAAATACCAAAAATTAATATATTAAGGCCTTTGTCACGCCCCTCGATTTTTTCCCAGTGGAATTTGGTGATAAATTCGTAGGGGGACTGGATTATACTATAGTGAAGACGTAATTTTTGAACAGCGTTATTGTTTTTGTTACCTGTGTTTCAATGCTGTTAGTCATTGAACCAACGTCATCGCTCTCGTTGATCGATGTTATAATCGTAAACGGACCCATCGTTGATTTAATCGTCAAAGTCAACGGAGGCGTAGATTTTCATCGCGTTGATTATCGATAATCAACGCGTTGATCAACTGCGTTCTTTCTTAGTTTACTAGAGTTTTATGAGGAAAGAACGACTTTTTCATTAATGTATTTATAAGGAAACATGGAAACAACTCAATTTGTAAGAAGCGACCGCGTGGTCCCGTTTAGCTGGTTGCGCACACACTGGAACATGGGTCATTAGGGTGTAATATGGTTGCATGGAAAAAAATAAAGTTGTCCAAATTTAGCGAGCACAGCAATTTTTCAGTTCCTTTTGGAGCCCTAAACAACTCCCCAAAGTTTGGGAACGATTGGTTTAGTCCTCACTTTGCGCAAAGCGATTCAATTTTCCATATAAATTTGTATGGGAAAAAACATTTTTTTGGATTTTGATATTTATAAAATCCACGTTTCACGCTGTACTAAAACTGAACTCATATTTGGATGCTCTGGAATGTGCTCTACAACTTTCCCCAAGAGAGTATGGTGCTAACTTGCTCCTATAAAAAGATACAGCGTTTTCAAAACTTGTCTAAAACGTGTTTTTTGCTCGAAAATCACGTTTTAGACGAGTTTTGAGGACGCTGTATCTTCTTTCAGCGACAAGCTAGCACCATACTCTCGTCGGGAAAGTTGTAGAGCAGCTTCCGGAGCATCCGAATATGAATCCGGTTTTAGTACGTGAAACGTGGATTTTATAAATATCAAAATCCAAAAAAATGGTTTTCCCCATACAAATTTATATGGAAAATTGAATCGCTTTGCGCAAAGTGAGGACTAAACCAATCGTACCCAAACTTTGGGGAGTTGTTTAGGACCCCAAAAGGAACTGAAAAATTGCTGTGCTGGAAAATCGATTTTCATATTACACCCTAATGGGTCATGTGGTCAATTCATTATTATATCTTAGAAAAACAAATTCTTTCGATATTTAGCCACGCGAGACTATTACTGAAGCCGCCGAAATAATAATTCCATGCCACATCTATTTGAGAATGTTTCCCAATCAATACATTTACGAAAAAGTCGTCCTTTCCTCATAAAACTCTAAAAAACTAAAAAAGAACGCCGTTGATCAACGCGTTGATTGTCGATAATCAACGCGATGATCAACGCCGTTTAAATCAACGCCTCCGTTGACGTTAACGATTAAATCAACGATGGCTCCGTTTAAAAATTACGATTATATCATCGATCAACGACAGCGATGATTTAAACGATGATTTCAAAGATTAACAGCATTGCTGTGTATGATATAAAAATATACTGCCGCTCTAATCGAGTCCGTCCCATATGTAAAAACAGCAAGCCGAGAAAAATGCAAGGCAAATTTGTCCCGTCCATAAGACTACACAGAAAAAAAAGTGTAAATTTACCCTACACTTAAACCACGTTTCTCACGTAAACATGCTCAATGTAAATTTGAATACCAATGTAAAGAGTTGTATTGCATTTAAACAGCCTTGTTGTAATGTGAGATTCAATGTAATGAATGAATCTATTGTAAACACATTGTTTGTGGCTGGCAAATCCTTAATTTGAAATTATAAAGAACATGTAAAATCATTTCTCATGTAAAGTTTCATAATGTAAACGAAATAAGCATTTAAATTGTAAGTTTGTTTTTGACAACTAAAGCGAAAGACAAAAACAAATTGATTCATTGTCGTTCTTGAATCGTAGTAAAGTGGAAGTGTTTTGAAATACCGGTGCCAAACAATGTTCGATTATTATTAAACTGTGTTGTCGACTCTCAGAGAAACATCGATTAGGTCAAAACAAAGCAAGGGAAAATTTTGGTATCGTTTTTGGCCAGCAAACCAACCGGTCGCGTTTCGCCGAATCCGCGAAAGAAGCTTCGGTTCTACGCGACATGAGTTCTACTCGGTGGACGGGAACAACTCCCGGCCGAATCCCGCTGCGAGTCTCTCCAACCACCCAGCCGGGTCGAGGCGATACACGTCGATAATCGGACGCAGTCCGACGAGCGACGGGAGGCCGCGCAAGATCGACGTCGTCGCCGGAGTCCGGACGAATTCAACCGGAGTTCATCGAGCTGGAGGCAGGACGACGCCAGCTGCCAAGGAGTCCGGAATCCGGAGGAGGACCTGCCACGCCGCCAAATCCGCTTCGCCGTTCAGAACAACACAACCGAACGTGCCGTTCCAGAATCTGCACCGCCGCGAAAAGTCTGCGCAACAACCGGACTCGCGCAGCGGCGATGAAGATCGCGACGGTCCGGCAATGATCGACGGCGGGGCCGGGTGATCCAGAAAAACCAGCCGGAGATGGGACGGCTGACAAGACGGCCACGCGGAGCAGTAGCACGCTGTTTAGTAAAAGGAAGAGGCGGGGCGAGTGGTGGAAGATGAAGTAGAGAAAGAGAGGTTAGGGTCTACGTTGCATTACGGGGTTTACGACTAGTGAATCCCGGAAGTGTCTTTTCGAGTGCGGTTCCGTAGCAAACGGAATAACACGGCTTCTTTCTATCTTGTCTTTGTTCTTAAAACGCAATCCCAGCTCAACTCACAGCCGCATGTCCTTGATCCTGGACAACATATTTTTTTACAGAAGCATTCCGAACGGGAATGAACAGGAACAAGGGAGGTTCAATGGATTCGAAGTGATTTCTATGTCTATCAAAATTCCTGACTTCTTCACGGTGCAACTTTTATCTAAGTTTATGGTTCTCCTGGGCAAAAGAAATCTTGATCAATTTCAAATGATTTGGCTTTTCGTTTAGTTTTTGTTAACTTTTATTATTTATTACTATTGTTATGAGAAAACGGCAATTTTGACAGTATTACACGATGCATAAGGGCTAGCCAACAAAATCGTATTTAGTGAAGAGTCTACACGTCTAATTTAGAAAACGTGTCTAAAAACCAAGGTTAAACCATCTTTAAATCAGTATATTCAAGTGAACGTGCACACTTTCACCCTTTCTCTTGCAGAGTGCACAACTTGTTTTGATTTCTGTTTTGTTTTTGTTTTGAATTTTGTAGTTTTGTGCTCCGCCTGCTGCGACTGCAACTGTGGCGTTTGTTTTTTTATTCGCGAGTGCAGAGCAGAAATAAAATTTATTAATGATTTCGTGAGAGTTACACGTATCAAACGATTTGGATAGTGTGAGGAGCCCCGAGGAGCTGTCCTCAAAGTGGGTGGAGATCTCTTGTTCTCTTGGCAAAGGCTTCTCGTAAATTTCTGGAAGAGTAAGTTCGGTGTTTTTCTTTCACTAGACGTGGCCTTGTGGGCCTTTGATCGGAGTAATGGAAGAGATTGGAAGCGGTTTTTGGTCTGTCAAGCTGGTAAGTTGTTTTCGCTGAAAAAAAGAAATAAGATTAAGAATATTTATCATTGTTTTCCACAGTCCTGCGCCACCGGGTAGATTCGCCAACTTGTTGCGCATAACCTAGAACATGCAGTCTAGAACTGTGCGCAGAACGCCAGCTTCTGTAAATTGCTTCGCCACTGGTGTCCAAGTGGGGACCTTACCGGAACACTCAACGAATGACACGCAACCCTCCCAGTAGCTGCAATTGATGGCCATTCCGTTCTGTTGCCGATTGAGACGCGCCTTTTCTCTTTCCATGCCATGTTGATTGATCGAGCGCTGTCGTGGCTGACTCCACATCGGAATATAACTCGCTGGACACGAATAAGGTTGTCGTCAACACATGTGGGTGACACCGCGCGAGGAGCAGGCGGAATCGATCATACAGGTGGGTGACTTTTCTGTTAAGACAAAACGACCGACTCGCATAACGCTTTCCCATTGTCGTGCTGACCGAGTGCTTCAGCGAATTAAAAATCTTCATCGCCAACAGGTACGACACTCATCTGATCTTCCTGTCATGCGTGCAGGAACCGTAACAACGCCGTGTACGACATCAGGTCAACGGCAACGAGTGCGCGTACAGGTGAGTTTCGATTTGAGAAGTAAACAATTTCGAAATTAGCGATCTTTCTGTTTCCAGACACTTAGTGGAAGTTTTGGCCTCGCTTTTGATCTCGAAGGAACAGCGTGTAGACACGTTGCGTTGCCTTCGCTTGTATCGTCACCACCAATAGTCCCGTCTTTGTCAATACTACTTCTGCGACCTTGAAGAGTTTCGGCCCTGGTGCGCAGTCTGGTCATCATCTACTGCCAGGGCAACGAACACCTAATCCGCTGCTGCTGCCTATAGGCCACCTGGTGAACATTGACCAGCAGGTGCTGTACAAGAAGATACAAAACACTGGCGGTGAGATCATAGATTGAACTTTTTGATTTTTTCATTTTCAACTACTTCTTTTAGAGTTTTAGGTTGTGCGCAACTACGCCGAGAGTCCGAATTAAGCTTCCGCCGCAAGAGAAGTGGTTGCGCATGCTTCTGATTCACGAACTGTACGTGTCCTACAACAACCCTAACCTGAAGATCTGCGTTCTCCTCGTCGAGCTTGACACCAGCTACTGGAGCGGTCAAAGCGTTGGCGTGACAAGATGTGTTTCCAGACCGCGCGATTCCACTGACAATATCGAACCGGTGCACGATTTCGAGAAGCGAAATCTATCTGCGTGAGAATAGATCGAGTTCGACGAATGGACCATGACATCCCGATTGCTGAAGATGACCCGCAGCCAGATCCCGCAAAAATCGAGCATGAAAAGATCAGGACAACCTCCAAAACAGAAAAGCACACTTATTATAGTTAGGTAAGAAAATCCCGTATTGCCAAAATCACCATCTGCCAGACAGTAAGTTTATGTTTATGTAATATGTTGTACTAGTAGTTGTATTTAGTTTCTATAAGGAATGGGAAAATCATCAGCCCCAATTATCCTCTTTTGTATGAACGTGTTCTTTCCATTCAAACTTTCGGCAATGGTCTTTGTTCATTCAAATCATTATTCGATTCAATGCTCAGTTGAATCTGGTTTCTGGTGTAACTTTCAAACACTTTCTTTGCTAAGCAGGTCTACTTTTGAGATTTTGTTATGATCAAATTCTAAATAGCTCAAATCAAATCCAAAAGTATGTCACCACAAGCAACAGTTTACAAAAACGTTTGAAATTTACATCGGATTCTAGATTCAGCGGAGCAAAAATTTTTGCTTTTGGTAAATTTACGTTATTTTCATCGGAAATTTACACGATTTCGAAAAAAATTGCCTAGGCTCATTTACATTGGATGAAATGTAAATTTCCATTGAAAATGTTGTAAATTCGCATCATTAATGACGTGCACTTTTGGTACATCATAAATGATGTAAATTTACCCGATTTTTTTTTTCTGTGTACGTGTTAGAATTTTACGAAAAAGTGAATTTTCTCCGGTTTTCTAGAATTACAAAATTTTATTGGTTTTTCAAAATGTTTTTATGATTTTGAAGCGAACTGCACCATTACCTCAAAATTGACGAAATTACATATGGGACAGACTAGCTTCGAACGGCAGTATACCAATCAAACATTTTTTTCATAAACTTAGGGCTGGTGTCACGATTGAACCCCGTGCGCTTCTGGAAGTTACTCTAAGCAACGAAGAACGCCTCGTCATCGGACAACCAAATCCTGACATCACAATTCAACCGCACGAGAAGCTGCCAGCCACTCAGAGCTGTGTTCCGCGCCTTTGCTCCCAGGATCAAAATCGCCAAATTCCAAACGCACATCGGCTGGGCACTTCGCGATCATCAGGAGTGCAAACAACCATTGTAGATGCTTTTAACTATGTTGGCAAGAAAAAAGTGTCTTCTTCTGCGTTCAACCCGGTTGAAACAGGATCACTTCCAGCAGAAAAGTCAGAGCATGACGATGCTGAAACATTGAAGGATACTATCATGAACTCATCCAAAGATAGTGTGCGCGCATAGGACGGCGTAGAGGGTTCAACGGTTGAAGACAGGTAATGGATATTTTTAAATTAACTCAAGAAAAGGATGGGTAATCATTTTCAAAGCCAAAAATATTTTGCAAATTTATTTCGCCAAGTAAGTACCAACCTAGGATTTCGAAAAATAGTTACAGCTTTCAAAATGCTTATGCGCCCGTTTCCGATTTTGGCATATTATTATTGATCAGAATGCTTACTTAAAATGTTCAAACTTGTGCTCTTTTAATTACAGCCATCCTGATACCGAGAAAAGCAGAATTTGTGATCCGTCGGATCCAGCAGCAGGTGTTTCCACTGACCGTCATCAGTTTGCTGCTATGGTACGGAAAGGGCCTTTCCAGCCAAGTCTGTCAGAATACCCGATCACCCGATTCGGTGGCAAAAAGCGTGCCTTCAGGAAAGCTTGGTACGCTGTTCATGACTGGCTCGAGTACAGCATCATTACTGACAAAACCTTCTGCTTCGTCTGTCGACTGTTTGGCAAGGAAAATTCCGGAAAGGGTGGCCATTCAGATCCAGCTTTTGTATCGACTGGTTTTTCAAACCGGGAAAAGGCAACACAAGCTTTCGCGACTCATGAACGGTGCGATTTCCACGTCGGCTGCAAGGAAGCACTTTTTGCTTTCAAAACACAGAAAGGAGTTGATGAACAGCTTGATGACCAAAAATCAGCAGTGCTGAAAGCGAAAGAGCAGGTTCGTCTCAGGAATCGTCGCTTGATTGCTCAGCTGGCTGAAGTGGTAAGGATGTTGTGCAGAGGCGGTCGACCCTTTCGTGGCCACGATGAGTCAAATGATTCTCAAGAAAAACGACTGTTTCTGGAGGTTATACATCTCATCGCAAAGTACGATGATCAATTGCAAGAACACCTTAAAGCTGGACCCAAGAACGCAACCTATCTCAGTAACAAAACGTAAAATGAATTAATTGCTGCGATGCACAACGTTATGCTGCGAAAGATTCAAGGCAAGCTATTTGGTAAAAGGATAACAATCATCGCTGATGAAACCAGCGATTGTGGTCATCATGAGCAGCTGGCCGTCGTGATCCGTTACGCTGAGGATGACGGTAGCTCACAAGAGGTGTTTGTTGGGCTGAGGAGATTGCTGAAAACGGATGCACAAACCATTTTCAACGAGCTGTGTGCTGTTTTGGGCGATCTTAATCTAACGTGGGATCAAACGGCTTGTGTCTGCTTCGATGGAGCGAACAACATGTCCGGTCAGCACGGCGGTGTCCAGGCCTAGTGTAAGGAGAAAAATAAGCGTATTCAATATATTCACTGCTACGCACACTGCTTAAATCTCGTGCTGGTCGACGCTGTAACGTCCAGGAAGGAAAATGGAATCGTTTTCGATTTTTTCGTTCCTGTACTCATTCATCGAAGGCAGCCCAACACGACACGCCGTTTTCGAGCGCGTTGTTGTCAGAGGTGGAGACCGCCTGAAGGCGCTGAAGACGCTATCAACTACTCGCTGGGCGGCAAGATCGGAAGCAGTGTCCGCGGTTCGAGAACAGTTCGAGTCGATCGTAAAGGCAACGGAGGAAGTAATTGACACGTCATCCGCTCCTAATGTTAAAGCGAAAGGAAAAGGCCTACTGGCACAGCTTAAAAGCTTTAACTTCATTTTGGCTTTATACACCACTGATTTCGTTCTTCGTCTCATTAACATCGTGAACAAAACTCTTCAGAGCAGCACTGTCAGTGTGTCTGCGTCGCTGAAAGCGATCGACTCATTGAAAATCCGGCTGAAGGACTTGCGAAATGATTCATCTTTCAGGGACTTTTTTGAAGATGCTGTAGCAATGTGTGAGAAGTTGAGCGTTGATGTGCCAGCCGTGCGGAACCGGAAACCAGTCAGGAAACCCGATTCAGATTCAGTCTCGGAAGCTGTATTTTCGTCGAAGGAAGAAGAAGTAAGAGTCAAATTTTACTTCCCGCTGCTCGATAGTCTCCTTGATGGATTAGAAGAACGTTTCGACCAAGAATCAACCGCTGCATTGCGTGCATTTGAAAAGGTCTTGAACCTGGAGGCAAACTGTGAGGAAACAGCTTTAGTAGCTGGTCTAGTGGAAGTGAAGGCATTTGATCTGCAAGCCGAAATGAGTCTGCTGACAACACAGCGTAATGAGATTGTTGGAAAAGAACCGGAGGAGCTGATTAGCTGGCTAGGCAGCACCGGGCAGGAGGCGATGTTTGAGAACTACGCAAAAGTCGCCAAAACGTTTTCGGTTTATCCTGTTTCTTCGTGCAAGGCTGAGAGAGCATTTTCCAAAATGGCAATTGTTAAGATGAAACTTCGATCAACAATGCTGCAAAAGCGCCTGAACGCGATTATGCTCCCGTTTGTTGAGCAGCAGCTTTGTAACGAGATATGCATCGAAGATGTAGTTGACGAATTCGACAGGCTGACAGGTGCTCAGCGAAGATTTGCTCTGTGATAATCATCGCTAGCTTTTTACAATGCTATTGATTAATAAATACTGAACTACACCGTGTACTTCTCTTTTCAAAACCTAAAAAAAAAAACAAAAAAATACTCTGATGATCACCCAAATATGCAGCGGGTATTCGACTCCCCTCCCACTATCATTTTCCATAAAAAATCCTTTGTAATTACTCTTAGCTTTAAGAAAAATGCAATTACAAAAGCTGACTCGGTCCTAACCAGGTTCCAGTATCGAAAAAAATGTTATGAAAAAACTCTGACGCTCACGGTGCCCCCCCTTCTTCTGAGGTCTGGTCACGCCAGTGGTGCCTATCAACATTCATTAAAGCAAAAACTGTTTTATTTTTAGTTTGAATTCAAAAACTTATTGTTATTTACTGTGTATTGTTTTCTCCTGAAATCTTCCCTATTGTTGAGTCTGTTTATCTGTTGCTATTTCTTTTGTCGCGGTGTTTTGTTACAATTTTTGGTCCTAAGCATGTTATAAAAGTTTACCAAAAATACAATAGTAATATTTGTGTTAATCCTTTAACCATTCCATAAATTGAGTAAGGGCTCAAACCTTACTTGTTTGAAAAAAAGGGTGAAGATTGAAAACAATTGACAGTAAAAGAGAATTTGTTTTATAAAAATCAAGTATCAATAGTAAGAGAATGATGAGCGTATTTTGAAGAATAAAAATGAGAAGCTAGATGTATTAGATGTAAAATTAGACAATAGTTAATAAATAGAGATACAAAACAAGCTTAGATTATAGTAATGATAATTTGTAGGACAGATAAAGAATTATTCAAATAAATAAATTCGCAATAAAATCAAAAAAGATTAGGCAAATGATAAATAGACTTGATATTACTAGTACATTAAGGAAAAGTATATTTTTAAGGAAAAAAAACAAAACAAAGTTTGTTACAGCAGTATCAATTGATAGAAAAGAGTGGAAAAGCTTTGAGAGATAAGAGAATCAAAAGTTAGTAAAATTAAAATCAAATGTTGGATATTAAATAGAAGAATCAGTGAAGAATTGGGAATCAGAAGAGCAAAATAAAAATAGGAGATAGGTGGTAGCTGAGAATGAAGAGAAGAGAAACCCCGTTGTGCGATGTTTCAGGTACATCCACAGCAGTTGACTCAACATACTGCGAATCAAAACAATACCGTCTACAATCACAAATTACTTCCCTTTCCCATTGTTGCGCCCCTTTTCTTTTAGCCGTCTCGACTCTGACCCGCGGTGGTCAAAGGTTTACGATCCGTTTCCACAGGCCACCAGCTAGGTCATCATGAAAACCAAGCCAACGTGGAGGTAAGAAAATAGGACACTAGCAAGGAACCAGAGCTATACTGTTCTGATCAAGATAATTCGGATGATCTTACAGAACTACGGATGCACTATGGGGTTTCAGGCGGCCATAAATCGAAAAACCGACATACTCTAATTATTTTTTTGGTATTTTTTTCGAAAATAAACATTCTAACTAAGAAAAATCCGGAGTTTGAAAGTTGTAGGATCAAAATTCACTAAATTGCAGACCTTCAAAGGCGAAAATGGTAAGAAAAAACATGATTTTTGACAAACAAATGATTATTTTTAATAGTTGTACTGTGTAGCTGTTTATGTATTTTTTCCTGCATCATTATATATATTCAGAAAGGTAATTGATTCAACTTTTCAATAACATTTTTCAAAACACACTTTTACACGCTAAAAAAAATAATAAAAATAAAAAAAGATGGATTATTATTCAAAATTTAGTTTTTTTCAACTTTGTTAATGGAGTACTTTTTTTGTGTGCATTTGTGCGATCTGAAAATTTTGCAGCCTAAAATTTGAACCATGTCCTAACTTGTCTCTAAATTTCAAAGTGCACTTATGTGCACTTTTTGAGTTATGTCATTTTGAATATTTTGATTCATGCAGGAAAATTAATGATTTCGCGTATACGCTTGGTTAAAAGCATATTATTTTACCTGCAGAGGAAGAAATAATGTACCTACTATGCATGTTTTGAAATTGATTTGATATTCATGACTTTGTTGGTACTTAGGTACGTTTATTAAAATTAGAAATTCATTCAAAGAGAGGTGGATTTTAACTCAAGAAGAAGGGGAGGAGATTGAACGTAAATCAGAAACTTTAACATAGCATAAACCGCCATTCCGTGCATCAAATAGACAGAGCAAGAATATTAAAATTCACCACTTTAATGCATGTGGCCTCAAATATATGAAAAAATCGAAAATTAAACTTTTTGCCTTTCTTACTAAAGAAAGGTATAGGTTTTACTTTAAGCCAGGACGTCATTTCCAGCTTCGTAAATATGTCGATTCAGCATGAATTGTAATCCGAAAAATCGCTAAAAAATCACACTGCATCGATTTTCGACGCTCTATCGATTCACCTTGACAGAACTCGTCTATCTCGAACCCTCGAATTTTGAGAAAATAAATTCCGTGGAGGTCGAGTGATGTTCGTATGTGGTAAAATTTTGCAAAAATTTGTGTCGCGCCGTTCTCAGCTCCCATAAATCCGATTTCGATTCTCTTAAATGCAGATGAAAGCTAGTGTGCTGAACCTGGGCGAGTTGCCGCGCAAATTTCGAATTATCCATCTGTTTTCGGATGCGGCCAGACTTTTCCAGAAAATACACAGTTTTCAAATGAAAATATGGTCAAAATTTTTCATTTTCATACCTTTTATTTATCTCAAAATTGCATTTTTCGAGCCCTACAACCTCCCAAATTTTCATCCAGATTCATAATATGGTTCTGGAGTTAGAGCCGTTTGATTGACCTACCATAAGAAACAAAACCCTAAAAAGGTAAAAGCCCACCTGGTGACCTTCGCCAACATTTTTCATTTCTGATTTTATTCGAAATTTCTTGCTACATTCATAGTACAGACCATGAGTGAGCATCTGAAACAAATTCGACATCGATCGGCAATCCGGATCAATTTTTTGAACGATTTACTTTTTGCCTTTCTTACTAAAGAAAGGTATAGGTTTTACTTTAAGCCAGGACGTCATTTCCAGCTTCGTAACTATGTCGATTCAGCATGAATTGTAATCCGAAAAATCGCTAAAAAATCACACTGCATCGATTTTCGACGCTCTATCGATTCACCTTGACAGAACTCGTCTATCTCGAACCCTCGAATTTTGAGAAAATAAATTCCGTGGAGGTCGAGTGATGTTCGTATGTGGTAAAATTTTGCAAAAATTTGTGTCGCGCCGTTCTCAGCTCCCATAAATCCGATTTCGATTCTCTTAAATGCAGATGAAAGCTAGTGTGCTGAACCTGGGCGAGTTGCCGCGCAAATTTCGAATTATCCATCTGTTTTCGGATGCGGCCAGACTTTTCCAGAAAATACACAGTTTTCAAATGAAAATATGGTCAAAATTTTTCATTTTCATACCTTTTATTTATCTCAAAAATTGCATTTTTCGAGCCCTACAACCTCCCAAATTTTCATCCAGATTCATAATATGGTTCTGGAGTTAGAGCCGTTTGATTGACCTACCATAAGAAACAAAATCCCTAAAAAAAGGTAAAAGCCCACCTGGTGACCTTCGCCAACATTTTTCATTTCTGATTTTATTCGAAATTTCTTGCTACATTCATAGTACAGACCATGAGTGAGCATCTGAAACAAATTCGACATCGATCGGCAATCCGGATCAATTTTTGAACGATTTACTTTTGCCTTTCTTACTAAAGAAAGGTATAGGTTTTACTTTAAGCCAGGACGTCATTTCCAGCTTCGTAACTATGTCGATTCAGCATGAATTGTAATCCGAAAAATCGCTAAAAAATCACACTGCATCGATTTTCGACGCTCTATCGATTCACCTTGACAGAACTCGTCTATCTCGAACCCTCGAATTTTGAGAAAATAAATTCCGTGGAGGTCGAGTGATGTTCGTATGTGGTAAAATTTTGCAAAAATTTGTGTCGCGCCGTTCTCAGCTCCCATAAATCCGATTTCGATTCTCTTAAATGCAGATGAAAGCTAGTGTGCTGAACCTGGGCGAGTTGCCGCGCAAATTTCGAATTATCCATCTGTTTTCGGATGCGGCCAGACTTTTCCAGAAAATACACAGTTTTCAAATGAAAATATGGTCAAAATTTTTCATTTTCATACCTTTTATTTATCTCAAAATTGCATTTTTCGAGCCCTACAACCTCCCAAATTTTCATCCAGATTCATAATATGGTTCTGGAGTTAGAGCCGTTTGATTGACCTACCATAAGAAACAAAATCCCTAAAAAAAGGTAAAAGCCCACCTGGTGACCTTCGCCAACATTTTTCATTTCTGATTTTATTCGAAATTTCTTGCTACATTCATAGTACAAACCATGAGTGAGCATCTGAAACAAATTCGACATCGATCGGCAATCCGGATCAATTTTTAGAACGATTTACTTTTTGCCTTTCTTACTAAAGAAAGGTATAGGTTTTACTTTAAGCCAGGACGTCATTTCCAGCTTCGTAAATATGTCGATTCAGCATGAATTGTAATCCGAAAAATCGCTAAAAAATCACACTGCATCGATTTTCGACGCTCTATCGATTCACCTTGACAGAACTCGTCTATCTCGAACCCTCGAATTTTGAGAAAATAAATTCCGTGGAGGTCGAGTGATGTTCGTATGTGGTAAAATTTTGCAAAAATTTGTGTCGCGCCGTTCTCAGCTCCCATAAATCCGATTTCGATTCTCTTAAATGCAGATGAAAGCTAGTGTGCTGAACCTGGGCGAGTTGCCGCGCAAATTTCGAATTATCCATCTGTTTTCGGATGCGGCCAGACTTTTCCAGAAAATACACAGTTTTCAAATGAAAATATGGTCAAAATTTTTCATTTTCATACCTTTTATTTATCTCAAAAATTGCATTTTTCGAGCCCTACAACCTCCCAAATTTTCATCCAGATTCATAATATGGTTCTGGAGTTAGAGCCGTTTGATTGACCTACCATAAGAAACAAAATCCCTAAAAAAAGGTAAAAGCCCACCTGGTGACCTTCGCCAACATTTTTCATTTCTGATTTTATTCGAAATTTCTTGCTACATTCATAGTACAGACCATGAGTGAGCATCTGAAACAAATTCGACATCGATCGGCAATCCGGATCAATTTTTGAACGATTTACTTTTGCCTTTCTTACTAAAGAAAGGTATAGGTTTTACTTTAAGCCAGGACGTCATTTCCAGCTTCGTAACTATGTCGATTCAGCATGAATTGTAATCCGAAAAACGCTAAAAATCACACTGCATCGATTTTCGACGCTTCGTCGCCAAGTCGACAATTTGTCAAGTTGAGCTTCGAATACTGGCGCGAGAATGCTGGCGCATATGTTTCGGCTTGACTTATACTTGTTCGTAGTAGCTTGTCTACCGATGTTTCCTTCAACATGTAAGATATCGTAGCTTTTCGGTTTCTTTTGCTCTGTCCGTTTTTGCATAACTGTCCAATGTTTATGCAGAAACTTTTTTGACATAGGACATTCATCCGGGTACAATCAATTTGTTTCCGTGTGCTCCTAAAATCGCCTTTAAGTAGGCTTCATTTGTCGTGTCGTTTTATTTAACGGAGTTCATTGGATTCCAATAGGAGCTTTCGAAGCTTCTAAGCTTTATATCGTTTTCAAAGTTTTCAATGCTCGCGACGCCAATGGCTATCTTCCTAAGGTATTACGATTGAGTGTGTAGTGGTGCGGTTGTAAAAATATCTATCTCTGACTTTCTCACTTTCGTAGACGCTGAATGGCAAGCTTCCCACTGTGCGGTTAACTCGGTTTTGCTTTGCGCCTGCTTTGTTCGGTTTTTGGGCTCGTACCAAAACTAGAAAACCAAAACCGCGGTGTGTGTCGTCACTTGCGCATTGGAAGCTAAGAATTTGTACGATTAAAAATATTCGATAGGTGAAAATTGCGTTTTCAATTTCTTTTAGAAAACACATCATTAATAATACCTTGCTTTCATCATAAGATTTTTTGTATCAAGTCGATGTTGTGAATTGAGAGAAGTTATATTCTTTAGTAAGAAAGGCTCTATCTCACCCCTGGTGGGATTAAATCGGGTTTTTTTGGAAAAAAATCAAAATTCATTTGTTTTCATTATACTAAGTACAAACAACACAAAAAAGTCACAAAAAAGCAAAAAAATATTTTTGGCCGCTCGCTTATATGGAAATACCCCATGGTGGGATGTAGTTAGTTACGCTCCTTCCAGGATGTTCCTTACGTGGACGTCAACCGAAGAGCACGCAACAAGGCCAGTGCCATTGCATGTTCTTAGGTATCAATCCTTGGCCTGCAACATCAAATGAGTTGAATAATGTAATTAAATTTAAGTTGGACAAAATAAATCGATAATATATTTTATTGTCGATTATGTTTTTACTAAATTTCCATAGAGAGCATTTAGAGCTAAAAACTCTTCACTGCTTTCCTTTGTTTGAAAAATAAAAAAAGTATTTAGAATGCAGGTAATAAAATGGCAAATTTCCATAGAGAGCATTTAGAGCATGAAACTCTTCACTGATTTCCTGGCTTGAGAAATAAAGAAAAAATGGTTTTTGCTATTTAATTTCATTTTCTTATTTTATTTAAAAAAGGTGACAAAATGTAAAAAAATATCATAGAGATTATTTAGAGCTTAAAACTTTCTAATGGTTATCTTGCTTGAAAAATATAGTTTTTTTTCTGTTGAATTAAATAAAATAGAAAAGTTTCCTGAAATCTTTATAAGGTTAAACTCATGTTAACTGATTTTCTTTTTATAAAATTAAAATAATTGTTAGAAGATTTAGTTTTTATTTTTTTAGCCTGCGTATTTGAAATTGTTTTTAATCTTAATTTGTTGTACAAAACTTGTAATTTTGTTAAGAGGCAGTATTTGTAAATTTTGCTCGGTTTGTTCTAGAGGTCGTATCGAGGTGCTCCGATTTGGATGAAACTTTCAGCGTTTGTTTGTCTATACATGAGATGAACTCATGCCAAATATGAGCCCTCTACGACAAAGGGAAGTGGGGTAAAACGGGCTTTGAATTTGAGGTCCAAAAAACCGAAAAAATCTTAAAATTGCTCGCATTTCCGTAAAACTTCATCAATTCCAACTTTCTTAGATGCATTCGAAAGGTTTTTTGAGGCACTTCAAAATGTGCTATAGACATCCAGGATTGGTTCGTTTTTGCCTTCCTCACCTTACTGAGGAAAGGCTATAAAATCACTCGAAAAACGAACTTCTTAAATAGGTCTCGTAGACCCACCTTCACGTATACCTATCGACTCAGAATCAAATTCTGAGCAAATGTCTGTGCGTGTGGATGGACGTAGAATTTTTTTTCTCACTCACTTTTCTCGGAACTGGCTTAACCGATTTTTTCTCTTAGATTTTGCAAATTACTGTCAAAAATTGATTTTTTTTAAAACCTTAATATCTTTTTGCAACAGCCTCCAACACCCATACTCCCATAGGTCAAAAGATAGGTAATTACATGGACTATAAGCCTACGGTGTTAACTTTTGGCCAATCGTAGTTTTCTCATAGTTTTCGATTTTCTAGAACAAACATTTTACAACGTTAGTTTTTGGCGTGTAGGCCGTCATAGCGGCACATTTTGGTCTCAATTTTGTCATATTCGGAATCCTCGAACAATTTTACGTAATTTAGAAGTATTGGATTTGTAAATTTGATTTAAAAAATAATTAAATAAAACATTTTTGAAAAAAGAAATAGATCTTACTTACCCTGTGATCAATACGTCAAATGCTGTATCAAGTAGGCGAAAACCTGTTTTACCCTTAATCCAACAAATTGTTAATTTTTTTTTTTAATTCATTCTAAATGGCAATTTTTCCAAACAAATTTACAATTCCAATACTTCTAACTTACGTGAAATTGTCCGAGGATTCCGAATATGACAAAATTGAGACCAAAAAGTGCCGCTATGGCGGCCTACACGCCAAAAACTAACGTTGTAAAATGTTTGTTCTAGAAAAATCGAAAAACTATGAGAAAAACTGCAATTGGCCAAAAAGTTAACACCGTAGGCTTATAGTCCATGAAATTACCTATCTTTTGACCTATGGGAGTATGGGTGTTGGAGGCTGTTGCACAAAGTTATTGAAGTTTTAAAAAAATCCATTTTTGACAGTAATTTGCAAAAGCTAAGAGAAAAAGTTAAACCAATCCTGGATGTCTATTACACATTTTAAAGTGCTTCAAAAGACCATTCGAATGCATCTAAAAGAGTTGGAATTGATAAAGTTTTACGGAAATGCGAGCAATTTTAAGATTTTTTAGGTTTTTTGGACCTTAAACTTCAAAGCCCGTTTTACCCCACTTCCCTTTGTCGAAGAGGGCGCATATTTGGCATGAGTTCATCTCATGTATAGACAAACAAACGCTGAAAGTTTCATCCCAATCGGAGCACCTCGATACGACCTGTTACACATTGGTGAAAAACTCGCTCTTAAACATTTGTTTTATCAAGACAAACATAAAAATAGCTGTGCAATAATTTTGTTGTTTCTAATCTTAATTACTTACCAGTACAATAAAAAGAATATAATTTTATAAATTTGTATAATTTTATCTGAAATTTCTTTCAACCATCCAGACGAGAGCATTTAACATAAAAACTCTCTATGAACACTCTGCTGTACTAGTTTTCACTTCAGACGATCTCTACCAAACATGCCTCATATTACCTGTGCCTACGACGCGGTCGCTTTGTGTTTGTCACAAGCAGTATTCATTATAAAAATAGTTTTTATTTTTTATTTCGGTATCTATTGAAGATAGAGATTTGGTGTCTTAGAGAGAGTTGTCCATTTTTGGTAGTTGAGCAACTTTGTCGAAAACAAAAAAATTCTATACCTTGTATCTTAGAGAATAAATAGTTTTTTCTTGTTTTGCACAACTAGAATCAACCAAATTGTAATGACGTCTGAGACAATAATATAGAACCTTTTGGTACCAGCAACTTTCTAGAACATGTCAACTTTCTAAAACTTATCGTTTTTCGCAAATCGCAAATCAATATTATTTTTCCCCATACAGAGCTGGCTCTGTTCGCTGCATACAGAGCTTAGCTCTGTTCTACCATACAGAGCAGGTAAGGAGTTTTATTGAGCCTGTAGAGCTCGATGCGTCTCTGTCGGCGTCATCCACATGACAGGAGTGAAGATGTCTGCGATGAGCTTCGAATTTAGTGGGGATGCTCAAATCCCCAACAGGTTGATCTCTGAACCTTCTGCTTGTGAGACAGAAGCCGTAACCATTAAGCCACGGAGCCGGTTCATCTGCATGCATACTTAGCTTTATAATTAACGATGTTCACAATTTACCTCAACGTAAGTGCTCGAGCTACAGGATCGTTAGAATGGATGACCATAAAAATACGTTTCACAAATTCCTCCACGTTAACTATTTTCTCCAGGTGTTTCTCACTTTGTTGACAAACTCTTAGAATCCAAAGCCGGGATAGATTTGATCTTAAATCATAAACAAACAAAACATACACGAACAAGTTAGGGATATCGTGTTTGTTAACATACCCGATACGAAACAATTCGGCCAATTTCAGGAAAGAAGAGTTTATCAAAATTGGGAAAGGATACTTCTCAAAAAGCTTAGGAAATCGAATGATAGCCTCACATTGTTCTCCAATTTTAGCGGACCTCAGACCTAAAACAACAGAACACAGGTATTAGATACGTAAAGAGAACTAAAACAAAGCGATCAATCAATGACCTATGCTACCTTTATCCAATTCAATCAGAACAGTGTTTGCGTCCTGATCTGCTTCATTAAGAAAATTTTCATTGAAGATGTTAGCACGCATTGCCATTTTTTACAACAGAAAACTTTTTCAACTTTTCGAAATTATGAGACAACTTCCACTGAGAGCAAGTCTGTATATATCATATCATATCAGCTGCAAAGCCACACGCTAACCAGGCAATCTCAATTTTGAGATGAATGTCGCATAAACCGGCTAAAAGTGAAACCACTCAACGTTGAGATGACCAACTTGATCTCAAAATTGAGATGGGCAACTCGATCTCAAAATTGAGATGCGCCTGGAGCAGGAAAAATCGCAGAAAATGCAGAAAATCGATGATTCAAGGTAAATGTTCATAAAATTGGTCAAAATAATTAAGAAGATTAATAATTAGGAAGATTTCTGGCAACACTGCAACGGAAAGGTCAGCTTTGTTTTGCTCCTCAAGCATAGTACATTTTATTAACGTTTTTCGCGTTTTATCTCGTTTATTTTCATATTTCCGGCCGTCGGAGGTCATTAACGGATCGGGACAAGTGGGGGTTAAACGGCACCGGTTCCAGCAGGACAAAAACATCCCCATTTTTTGCGACGTCCTCAGCGTCAAGTTTGAGGTTAGGATGACGAGCAGACGATCCGTGAACAGCAAGGTGGGAAAAACCAGCAAGCCGCAAATTGACCAGGAGGCCATCTCCCAGCAGCTGCAGGAGATTTCGGCAAAGCTGTGCAAGCTCGACGAGTTGGAAAAACTCAACAAGGTCCTTCAGGGCAACCTGTTGAAGCTTTCCCATCGCGTGGACGCTGTCACCGCCGAGAACCGTCTCCTCAAGCAGGAGATCGCAGATCTCAAGCAGGCGCAGCTGCAGGACGAGATCCTGATCAAAGGGTTCAAGCTGGAACGCCCGGAGCAACACCGGGAAGTGTTCCAGAACGTCTGTAAGGCTACTGGTTTCGAAGCACCAGACGTCAAGGAAGTGCGCCCCTGGTGTTCAAGAAGAATCAGCATACGGACGCCGTTCTGGTCAAGTTTTGGCGCGTTGAGGACAAGAACCGGTTCATCAAGTGTGTGCGGTCAATCAAGAAGCCACTGACCCCGCGCGACGTGAACGTTCGATCCAAAAGCAAGTTCATTCTTGTGCAGGATCACCTCACGCCGGAGAAGTTGCAGCTTCACAACAAGGCCTGGGATCTGACGAAATTGGGTCTGCAGCGTCCGTGGTTCTATAGAGGTTCCACCTGGATCAGTCATTCGGAGTCCAAGAAGCCGTTCCGTGTGGGTGACTTGAAGGACGTCGATGAAATCGAGTTCATCCTGTGCACGCGCGAGGACAACGGCCACCCAGACTTGAGTGAGGTAATTGGATCGGAAAATTAACTGCTCGTAATTTATGGAAGATTTTGAGAACTTAATTGATCTGGATTTTGAGGCATCTAATTTTTTGTTTCCTAGTGTTGACGGATATGATCGGGACATTTCCGATTTTGCGGGTTTTCTTTTTGTTCAAGTAAATGCTAGAAGTATAAGTAATATTAACCGTTTTGATAAGCTTAAATTTGCTCTTCACAAGTTGCCACGTAAACCAGATGTGCTTGTTGTTAGTGAAACATGGGTTTCCGCTGATTTAGTTCAACTATACGATATTGATGGTTACGAATCAACTTTTTTTTGCCGTAAAGATGGTAGAGGGGGCGGTCTAGCTGTGTTTGTGCTTAAAAATCTCAACTTTTCAATTATCAATAATTCAGAAATAGTATCTGCAAATAACTCGATAAATTTCATTCAAATTAAAATTTTAAGTGATAAAGATAAATCTCTTCTTGTTTCTTCTTATTATAGGCCACCAGATGATAGTATTTTAACTGATTTTTTCAACCATTTAGAAAGTACATTATCTTCAAGTAACTCCTTACACATACTCGTAGGTGACATAAACATAGATACTAAATCCTCTTCTACTAAATTAAACGATTATTTGAATATCCTATCATCATTCGGTTTTTCGATAACTAACACAAACATAACTAGACCATCCAGTAATTCAATTATTGATCATGTAGCATTTAATTGGGTCCTAAAATGAAGCTTAGATTGCTGATATTATTGTTTACAGCGATAAAGCTTATTTTTCTGAGTAAAATTACCCTTTGTACGACCACAAAAAAGTTAAAATGGTTTTTTAAAGCAATTTTGAAAAATTAACCTCGTGGTCCTTCTTGACAGAAAAGCTCCTACTTGACAGCTCGTTCCAAGGGGACCATAGTTGATCCATCGAAAAATGTTGTCTTGTCAAATTTTTGTTTGCATTAAAATGAAAAAAGTGATCAGAAATAGTTTTTAATCGTGTTTTTACCGTTGTACATAAAAATTTACATAGGGCTTTAGTACCCAATTATACTGAACATTTTTCAATCATTAATGATACCATCCATAATCCTGACAGTGATCATAATTTTATTGTTACTTTAATTCCATTTTCTCCTCATTTACTACCAAACACACCTAAATTTAAACAACACATCAATTTTTGTAGATTAGAGCAACTTCTTAAACTACGTTTTAATCCAACCTACATGGGCAATTATGATGATCCTAATGAATTTTACAATTATTTCCTTTCGACTCTAAACAGAACTTTAACAGAATGTACGACACAAATTGAACTAAAGTCAAAACCATCCGAAATTTGTCCTTGGATGACTGATGGTGTAAAAACTTTGCTGAATTCATCGAAAAATCTAAGAAAAAAAAGAAAGAAGTTTGTTTCACTAGGTAAAAATACTGATAATATTGACATAAAAATACAGAATTTAACTGAAAAAATTAAAAACTATAACGACACATTGAACAAAAAGTACTACATTAACAAATTTGCAAATGCCAAGAACACAAAAGAAATTTGGAATAATATTAATAATGTCTTAGGGCGTAATAAAAAATTCAACTCACCATCTGAAATGACCCAAACTCTTCTTTCTGGCCAACAAGTAAAATTATCAGAAAAACAAGAAATCGTGAACGAATTCAATAATTATTTCACTTCAATTGGAGAACAAATGGCTCACAAAATTGTAATTAACCCGAATGATGATATAAACAAATTTGAAACGTTGAAACGAAGTCAAAGAACTTTTTTCCTAAATCCTACAAATGAAAAAAATTGAAATTGAAAATCTAATTTATTCGTTTAGTAACAATACTGCTAGTGGCTTCGATAAAATTAGTGCTTTTCTTCTTAAAAAGTTAAGTCATGTAGTTTCCCCTAACCATTTTTCTAAATATTTTTTTCTAAATAGTAATGATTTTCTCTGTCCCCAACAATACGGTTTTCGGGAAAAATCATCTACATCGAATGCTGTTATTGACCTCGTAAATAAGATTCAACTTGACTTAGATAATCGCGATGACGTTCTTGGTTTATTTTAGATTTATCGAAAGCATTTGATACAGTTGACCGAAAAATATTAATAGATAAACTTAGATATGCTGGCGTTCGTGGTATTGCTTTGGATTTGTTTACTAGTTATCTTTCTAATCGTGCTCAGGTTGTTTGTATTGATGGAATACATAGCTTGCTAACTTTAGTAAACGTGGGAGTACCTCAAGGCTCTGTGCTTGGTCCATTGTTTTTTTATTATATACTTAAATGATTTTTCGTTACTTCCTCTTAAAGGGGACTTGAGGCTCTTTGCAGATGATTCTTCTCTCTTTTATAATAACAAGTCTACTAACATGAATGATCTTAATTTGCGAGATGATCTAACAATAGTAATCGAATACTTTAGATTGAATAAACTAACATTGAATATTAACAAAACGAACATTATTAATATAAAAAATTCTTCACGTTCAATACCCAATAGTTTATCTCTCACCACAAGTAAATTTCCAGATTTAGAAATAGTCACAGACACTAAATATTTAGGTATCATTCTAGATAATCGTCTTAATTGGTCAGCACATATCAACGCTCTTATACTAAAACTTCATAAAATCACTGGTATCATTTTTAAAATAAAGCACAAGCTTCCTCAAAAACTTCTTTTTCTCATCTATCATTCTCTATTTCATTCTATACTTTCCTATGTAGCAGCTGTTTGGGGTAATGCATGTGGTCTTCTTATCAATAAACTTCAAGTAGCTCAAAATAGAATCCTTAAAATCATCTTAAATCTTCCTATTCGTAGTCACACAGTCGATTTGTATGTAAAGAATAATATTTTACCTGTCAGGGGAATATACGTTTTTCAAGTTTGTTGTTTCATTTACCTTTGCTTAAATAATAAAACCCATAGTAATACTAAATTTGTTCGTTCTAACCATCAATATGGTACAAGATATCACGATCTGTTGAATCGTCCTAACGTAACCACAGTACCTGGTGAGCGCAGTATAAATTTCAATGGAGTTCAGCTTTATAATTATTTTAACAATAGATTTGGTAAAAGTTCATCCTTAAATATCTTCAAAAATCAGCTAAAGCAGTGTTTGTCCCGACCTGACATCATAGAAAAACTTCTAAAATCCGTTAATATTTTCGCTTAATTATTTTGTTTAGTTAATTCTCCGATCCAATCCCTCGTTTGTATTTGTATCCATCTTGAACACATTTATCTTGGTAGTTTTCTTTTATTTATTTTCAGCCGCTGATCGCCAGAAACCGAACTCCTTAAAAGGTCTACGCCGATGGAGTTCTGGAGCCAGCCGCATCAACTTTGTCGTTACATTTATATTTAATTTTCAATGACATGTAATCTACTTAAATTGTATTGCACATTGAAAAGAAACAGTTTTTTCAGTCAGCACTTTGCTGGCTTTTTCTGTCAAATAAAAACAAACAAACAAACAAAAAAAAAAAAAAAATCGCGAACATTTATTTATGTGTTTTATTTATTATCATCGTTTTCTTCGTTTTTGGGCAACAAACCGCAACTTTCTATATAAATCAGCCTTGGATGTGGTGTTTGATGAGACGGAAGGTGGTTCTGGGCTTCTGGCTTCTCTGGGAGACCGCTCACATTGCTGACAGGATTCCGACGCACGCCATGGCGGAAGGCAATTATTATTGAAATTGAATGTACCTAAAATGTTTTGACAAAGAACTTTGTCCTAAGGGCTCTATTCTGGTGAGGTGTCAATCCAGAAAAACGAAAAATGTCGCGCGTTACGAAAATGTTGCATGTATGGTACTGGGGAAGGGGTCCACAACGCAACAAGGCACTGTTGCGTGGAATTTTCCACACAGTTGCAACAAAAAGCGAATTATGAGGTTTGAGATAACCGGCACAAAGAGGCGGAGCATCCGTCACCATTTTGAGCCAATATAAACCCCGCTCGATCAGCCCAGGGAAATCATTCTATCGCTGGACGTCGAGGAGTGAACAACAACCTGGACCTGGAAGCAGCTAGCCTGGAGGCCCAGAAGCAGTTGGTCGAAAAGCAGCTGGCCTGGAGCAAGGAGCAGCCCAAGCGGAGGCAGGCCAGTCGGAATATTCTGGCCACAAGACCCGGAGTGGCCAGAACCCTCTGGGGTGTTCCGATGGAAGGCCATACGAGACCGGACAATATGGGTATCAAACTTCTTGGATTTTGATACTGGTGATGAAAATGGCCATTTTGACAGTATTGGCCACAACCTGGAGTGGCCGGTGCCCTCGGGGAGGTTCTCCCGGGAGGACATTTAACGAACAATGCGATATTGGGCAAAATGGGTATAAAACTTCTTGGTTTTTAGTACTGTTAATTAAAATGGCCATTTTGACAGTATTGGCCACAATCTGGAGTGGCCGGTGCCCTCAGGGAACCATGCGATTTTGGGCAAAATGGGTATCAAACTTCTTGGTTTTTAGTACTGATAATTAAAATGGCCATTTTGACAGTATTGGCCATAACCTGGAGTGGCCGGTGCCCTTGAGGAGGATCCCTCGGGAGGACATATACCAAACCATACGATTTTTGGCAATATGGGTATCAAAATTCATGTTTTCAATACTGGTAATGAAAATTACCATTTTGACAGTATTGGCCACAACCTGGAGTGGCCGGTGCCCTCAGGGAGGTTCTCTCGGGAGGACATTTACTGAACCATACGATTTTTGGCAATATGGGTATCAAAATTCATGGGTTTTAATACTGGAAATGATAATGGCCATTTTGACAGTGTTGGCCACAACCTGGAGTGGCCGGTGTCCTCAGGGAGGTTCTCTCGGGAGGACATTTACCGAACCATACGATTTTTGGCAATATGGGTATCAAAATTCATGTTTTTAAATACTGGTAATGAAAAAGACCAATTTGACAGTATTGGCCACAACCTGGAGTGGCCGGTGCCCTCAGGGAGGTTCTCCCGGCAGGACATTTACCGAACCATACGATTTTGGGCAATTGTTCAAGGCTCAACTGCGATCGTTGACGATGACGATGGAATGAAAATCGTTGGCAAAAATGCTGCCTTCACGACTCCACGGCAGAACAAAACAGCCAATCAGAGAGCGGAAAGATTTTTTGCGTGGGTCAAAGCACGCGCTTGCTTGTTCAAGGCCAACTGCGATCGTTTGACGTTTGACACTTGCAAGCGAAAATTGTTAATATTCGTAATTTTTTTTAATGAAAATTTTGGGGGAAGTATTTAAATTAAATTAAACGCCAAGCGTCAAAAGCTTTAAAAATGCACCAAAAGCAGTGCATGAATCATTTGAAACAATAACTCTTTCGTGAATTTTTCGTTGGCGCTGAAAAGCGCCATTTTGTTAAATTGCAGCAGAAGTTGATTCTTGTGGCCATCTCCTCGAGCGTCCATCCAAGTAGGCCTTGCTTTTCTCCTTCGACGTCGTTTTGGCAGCAATTTCACGCACACGCTGGCAAGTTTCTTCTTCTCGGAGCTTGCTCTTGATTTCCTCCAGTCGTTTTTTTTTCGCTGCTGCTGCTGCTACGATGTTGTCGGTTCGAACGATGACGATGGAATGAAAATCGTTGGCAAAAATTCTGCCTTCACGATTCCACGGCAAAACAAAACAGCCAATTAGAGAGCGGAAAGATTTTTTGCGTGGGTCAAAGCACCCGCTTGCTTGTTCAGGGCCAACTGCGATCGTTTGACGTTTGACACTTGCAAGCGAAAATTGTTAATATTCGTAATTTTTTTTTTAATGAAAATTTTGAGGGAAGTATTTAAATTAAATTAAACGCCAAGCGTCAAAAGCTTTAAAAATGCACCAAAAGCAGTGCATGAATCATTTGAAACAATAACTCTTTCGTGATTTTTTCGTTGGCGCTGAAAAGCGCCATTTTGTTAAATTCCAGCAGAAGTTGATTCTTGTGGCCATCTCCTCGAGCGTCCATCCAAGTAGGCCTTGCTTTTCTCCTTCGACGTCGTTTTGGCCGCAATTTCACGCACACGCTGGCGTGTTTCTTCTTCTCGGAGCTTGCTCTTGATTTCCTCCAGTCGTTTTTTCCGTTGCTGCTGCTGCTGCTACGATGTTGTCGGTTCGAACGATGACGATGGAATGAAAATCGTTGGCAAAAATTCTGCCTTCACGACTCCACGGCAAAACAAAACAGCCAATCAGAGAGCGGAAAGGTTTTTTTGCGTGGGTCAAAGCACGCGCTTGCTTGTTCAAGGCCAACTGCGATCGTTTGACGTTTGACACTTGCAAGCGAAAATTGTTAATATTCGTATTTTTTTTTAACGAAAATTTTAACGAAATATTTAAATTAAATTAAACGCCAAGCGTCAAAAGCTTTAAAAATGCACCAAAAGCAGTGCATGAATCATTTGAAACAATAACTCTTTCGTGAATTTTTCGTTGGCGCTGAAAAGCGTTATTTTGTTAAATTGCAGCAGAAGTTGATTCTTGTGGCCATCTCCTCGAGCGTCCATCCAAGTAGGCCTTGCTTTTCTCCTTCGACGTCGTTTTGGCAGCAATTTCACGCACACGCTGGCGTTTTTCTTCTTCTCGGAGCTTGCTCTTGATTTCCTCCAGTCGTTGTTTTTTGACAAAGGACTTTGTCTTATTGACAAAGGACTTTGTCTTAAAGCTCTATCTGCGGTGTCAATGCAAAATTTTTCGAAAATGTAGCGTTACCGTCGCATGCCCTCGGCGTGACATTCTGTTTCTGTTGCGTGGATGCCGTGCCAACTATTTAAGCTAAAAGTTAGCCTCTGGAGGATTTAGTGTCCATCAGACTTTCATCTAAGACAGACCTTACGTTGGGATTTTTATTGCTCACACACACACACACGCACACGTTGAAAGAAACAGGTGGTGAACGAACTTGAGAGGAGGTCCAAAAAGTTATTGACGGTTGCCAGAGCGGTCACCGGAATACCGAAATGATTGGGAACAAATTGGTAGAGTATCGGCCACACCCGGAGTGGCCAGTGCCCTGAGGGAAGGTTCTACCGGGAGGACATTTACGGAACCATACAGATTTGGGCAATATGGGTATCAAAATTCATGGTTTTTGATACTGGTAATGAAAATGGCAATTTTGACAGGATTGGCCACACCCGGAGTGGCCATTGCCCTGAAGGAAGGTTCTCCCGGGAGGACATTTACGGAACCATACAGATTTGGGCAATATGGGTATCAAAATTCATGGATTTTGATACTGGTAATGAAAATGGCCATTTTGACAGGATTGGCCACACCCGGAGTGGCCAGTGCCCTGAGGGAAGGTTCTCCCGGGAGGACATTTACGGAACCATACAGATTTGGGCAATATGGGTATCAAAATTCATGTTTTTCAATACTGGTAATGAAAATGGCCATTTTGACAGGATTGGCCACACCCGGAGTGGCCAGTGCCCTGAGGGAAGGTTCTCCCGGGAGGACATTTACGGAACCATACAGATTTGGGCAATATGGGTATCAAAATTCATGGTTTTTGATACTGGTAATGAAAATGGCCATTTTGACAGGATTGGCCACACCCGGAGTGGCCATTGCCCTAAGGAAGGTTCTCCCGGGAGGAAATTTACGGAACCATACAGATTTGAGCAATATGGGTATCAGGGACAGGATTGGCCACACCCGAAGTGGCCATTGCCCTGAGGGAAGATTCTCCCGGGAAGACATTTACGGAACCATACAGATTTGGGCAATATGGGTATCAAAATTCATGGTTTTTGATACTGGTAATGAAAATGGCCATTTTGACAGGATTGGCCACACCCGAAGTGGCCATTGCCCTGAGGGAAGGTTCTCCCGGGAAGACATTTACGGAACCATACAGATTTGGGCAATATGGGTATCAAAATTCATGGTTTTTGATACTGGTAATGAAAATGGCCATTTTGACAGGATTGGCCACAACCGGATTGGCCATTACCCTGAGGGAAGGTTCTCCCGGAAGGACATTTACGGAACCATACAGATTTGGGCAATATGGGTATCAAAATTCATGGTTTTGATACTGGTAATGAAAATGGCCATTTTGACAGGATTGGCCACACCCGGAGTGGCCATTGCCATGAGGGAAGGTTCTCCCGGGAGGAAATTTACGGAACCATACAGATTTGGGCAATATGGGTATCAAAATTCATGGTTTTTGATACTGGTAATGAAAATGGCCATTTTGACAGGATTGGCCACACCCGGAGTGGCCATTGCCCTGATGGAAGGTTCTCCCGAGAGGAAATTTACGGAACCATACAGATTTGGGCAATATGGGTATCAAAATTCATGGTTTTTGATACTGGTAATGAAAATGGCCATTTTGACAGGATTGGCCACACCCGGAGTGGCCATTGCCCTGAGGGAAGGTTCTCCCGGAAGGACATTTACAGAAACAAAAAGGTTTGGGCAATATGGGTATCAAAATTCATGGTTTTTGATACTGGTAATGAAAACGGCCATTTTGACAGGATTGGCCACACCCGGAGTGGCCATTGCCCTAAGGGAAGGTTCTCCCGGGAGGAAATTTACGGAACCATACAGATTTGGGCAATATCGGTATCAAAATTCATGGTTTTTGATACTGGTAATGAAAATGGCCATTTTGACAGGATTGGCCACAACCGGAGTGGCCATTACCCCCAGGGAAGGTTCTCCCGGAAGGACATTTACGGAACCATACAGATTTGGGCAATCAAAAAAAAAATCAAATTATTCGCTCTACAGCATTGCCTTGGCGTTCTCGATTACGAGATTCCTACTCGAAACTAAGTGTCCGAAGGCTTGATTGTTGAGGCAATTGCAAACCTCTTTTTACACCTTAGCTTCCATCCACCCCGGGATTCGAACTGACGACCTTTGGATTATTAGTCCAACTGCCTACCAGCGACTCCACCGAGGCAGGACCCAGGGAGACGACTCCTACACCTGGAGTGAGCTAACGACCTAACCTTTTTAGGTTAGTCCGGGGCCAACATTTACTTCCCCATCCGACGGAAGGCGTGATCAGACAAATCTCGTCTCGAAAAATGCCACCGGGACCGTCTGGGATCGAACCCAGGCCGACTGGGTGAGAGGCAATCACGCTTACCCCTACACCACGGTCCCGCCCCAGATTTGGGCAATATAAGTATCAAAATTCATGGGTTTTGATACTGGTAATGAAAATGGCCATTTTGACAGGATTGCCCACACCTGAAGTGATTGTACGGTAGGAACTACTTCAGAACCTTCCCCCAGGGCAATGGCCACTCTGGGTGTGGCCAATTCTGTCAAAATGGCCATTTTCAAAATTTCATTCCTGTTTCAAAAACCATGAATTTTGATGCCCATATTGCCTCAATTTGTATGGTTCCGTAAATGTCCTCCCGAGAGAACCTTCCCTCAGGGCAATGGCCACTCCGGGTGTGGCCTGACAGAAATGGCCATTTTCATTACCAGTATCAAAACCATGAATTTTGATACCCATACTGCCCCAATTTGTTTGGTTCGATAAATGTCCCCGGTAGAACCTTCCCAGGGCCATGGCCACTCCGGGTGTGGCCAATATCCTAACAATTTGGTCCAAACTCCATTGCCCCAAATCATTCTGGTTTTCGGGTGACCGTCCTAACAATCTTCATCAGAACAGAATTCCTGCCAAGTTGGTGCACAACCTTTGTCTATCATTTTGTGGATGTGTGTTTTTGAGCAATAAAATTACCACCGTGGATCCGTCTTTGACGAAACCTCGATAGGCACTGAAATTGGTCAGAGGCTATCTGTTAACTTATATAGTTTGCATGAAATGTGGCAACAGTGGTGCAACATTCTCTCGTGACTGTTCCATGAAAGCAGGAGACGAGGCAAAATTTGCGCCATGTTGCCGCATTTCATGCGAACTATATAAGCTAACAGATAGCCTCTGACCAATTTCAGTGCCTACCGAGGTTTCTTCAAAGACGGATCCACGGTGGTAATTGTATTGCTCAGACACACACATCCACACATTGAAAGTCACAGGTTTTGCACCAACTTGGGAGGAATTCTGTTAAAATGAAGATTGTTAGGACGGTCACCGAGAAACCAGAATGATTTGGGGCAATGGAGTTGGGACCATACTGGAAGTATATTTGCCACAGCCTGGAGCGGCCAGTACACTGGGGAAGGTTCCACTTTAACGAACCATTTGACTTGAGGCAATATGGGTATCAAAATTCATGGTTTTTGATACTGGACATGACATTTTGCAAATGGCATCAAATTCATAACATTTTAATTATAACATAAAACTAAATTAAGTTGCTATTTCATTTCATTTTAATACAAGAGATTGAACGCTGGCTAAATTTAAAGCCGATTAAATGGCCCAGCTCACACAGGTCATCCTTCAATGATCAAAGTATTCGTCGCTCACTTCGTAGCTGGGGAACCACGGGAATGAGGGTCGCGAGCCGGACAATGCTGCCGAACGTTTGCATGAAGTAGGACACGACCTGCAAGTTGGGCTGCCTTTTCAGGGCCACCGCTTCCGATGCTCATTCTCCACCGTCCATACCGCGCAATCTTGATCGGCGTATTGGTGCACTCCTGGGACGTGTAGACCAACGAATTCTCCACCGGTATCTGCATCAGTTCCAGGCAGTACACGAATCTCCAATGGCAGAGAGATGGATGTATCGTTGCTGAATTCCTCATCCGGTAACGGAGACTAGGGGGATTGTCGGTGTTAACCGTCGACTGGCGACATTGGTGAATCTCCCAGTGGTGGCTCAGGTTTCAGCTCAAGGGCAGCGTAATCGAATTGCAGTGCTGGCTTGTTTTCTCCGGCTAACCCCCTACGATGTTCAACACCCGGTCGTCGGCCTCTTCGTCTTCAGTGGCCCTGGCCAAGTCGTTGAAATCCTCGCCAAGCCAAACGTCCATGTAGTGCTTCTTGTTTTCGTCGCTGTCGGGTAGATAAGCGAGGTTGAATTCTATTTGTTGGGACCGCTCAGGTTGGATTCTTCACCTGCGGAAAATGTGGAACATCAACTGCGGCTCGTGGAACTTCAACTGCTTCTACCGCAGGCGGTGAATCTGGCCATTTCAATTGAAGAAGTGTTAATCCGGTGACCTCACCAAAGACACATGTTTATTCCTCGGTTCGTAGGAAGGTGTGGCCAATCGTGTCAAAATGAACATTTTCATTAGCAGTATCAAAAACCATGAATTTTGATACCCATAATGCCCCAATTTGTATGGTTCCATAAATGTCCTCTCGGGAGAACCTTCCCTCAGGGCCATGGCCACTCCGGGTGTTGCCAATCCTGTCAAAATGGCCATTTTCATTACCAGTCTCAAAAACCATGAATTTTGATACCTATATTGCCCCAATTTGTATGGTTCCATAAATGTCCTCCCGGGAAAACCTTTCCCAGGGCACTGGCCACTCCGGGTGTTGCCAATCATGCCAAAATGGCCATTTTCATTACCAGTATCAAAAACCATGAATTTTGATACCCATATTGCCCCAATTTGTATGGTTTCATAAATGTCCTCCCGGGAAAACCTTTCCCAGGGCACTGGCCACTTCGGGTGTTGCCAATCATGCCAAAATGGCCATTTTCATTACCAGTATCAAAAACCATGAATTTTGATACCCATATTGCCCAAATTTGTATGGTCCCGTAAAAGTCCTCCCGGGAGAACCTTCCCTCAGGGCCATGGCCACTCCGGGTGTGGCCAATATCCTAAAAGTTTAGTCCCAACACCATTGCCCCAAATCATTCTGGTTTTCGGGTGACCGTTCTATCTTCATTAGAACAAAACTCCTCCCAAGTTGGTGCACAACCTGTGTCTATCAATGTGTAGATGTGTGTGTCTGAGCAATAAAATAACCACCGTGGATCCGTCTTTGACGAAACCTCGTAAGGTACTGAAATTTTCTGAGGCTATCTGTTAGCTTAAATAGTTCGCATGAAATGTGGCAACCATGGTGCAACATTCCCGCGTGACAAAAATTCAACAACACAAATACAAATATTCTAAAAATGAAAACAAAAGTAAAAAGCAAAAATTTAGAACTTTAGAAATTGGAAAATAAACATTAAAAAACAACATTTTTTTCAAATCTGCAATTTTAAAAAAATAACAGAAAAAAAATAAATATTCCAAAATTTAAAAAAAGTTTAAAAAACCCTAGGGTTAAAAAAACTCATGGCTTAAAAATGTTAAGAAATCAAAAGTTGAAATTCAGAAATTTAAAAAATCAGAAATTTGGAAATTACAAAAAAAAACAATGTTTAAAAAAATCGAAAATTTAACATCAATTTATTTGTTCAGAATTTAAGAATTTCAGAATTTAAGAATTTAAGAATTTAAGAATTTAAGAATTTAAGAATTTAAGAATTTAAGAATTTAAGAATTAAAGAATTTAAGAATTTAAGAATTTAAGAATTTAAGAATTTAAGAATTTAAGAATTTAAGAATTTAAGAATTTAAGAATTTAAGAATTTAAGAATTTAAGAATTTAAGAATTTAAGAATTTAAGAATTTAAATTTAAGAATTTAAGAATTTAAGAATTTAAGAATTTAAGAATTTAAGAATTTAAGAATTTAAGAATTTAAATTTAAGAATTTAAGAATTTCAGAATTTCAAATTTCAGAATTTCAGAATTTCAGAATTTCAGAATTTCAGAATTTCAGAATTTCAGAATTTCAGAATTTCAGAATTTAAGAATTTAAGAATTTAAGAATTTAAGAATTTAAGAATTTAAGAATTTAAGAATTTAAGAATTTAAGAATTTAAGAATTTAAGAATTTAAGAATTTAAGAATTTAAGAATTTAAGAATTTAAGAATTTAAGAATTTAAGAATTTAAGAATTTAAGAATTTAAGAATTTAAGAATTTAAGAATTTAAGAATTTAAGAATTTAAGAATTTAAGAATTTAAGAATTTAAGAATTTAAGAATTTAAGAATTTAAGAATTTAAGAATTTAAGAATTTAAGAATTTAAGAATTTAAGAATTTAAGAATTTAAGAATTTAAGAATTTAAGAATTTAAGAATTTAAGAATTTAAGAATTTAAGAATTTAAGAATTTAAGAATTTAAGAATTTAAGAATTTAAGAATTTAAGAATTTAAGAATTTAAGAATTTAAGAATTTAAGAATTTAAGAATTTAAGAATTTAAGAATTTAAGAATTTAAGAATTTAAGAATTTAAGAATTTAAGAATTTAAGAATTTAAAATTTAAGAATTTAAGAATTTAAGAATTTAAGAATTTAAGAATTTAAGAATTTAAGAATTTAAGAATTTAAGAATTTAAGAATTTAAGAATTTAAGAATTTAAGAATTTAAGAATTTAAGAATTTAAGAATTTAAGAATTTAAATTTAAGAATTTAAAATTTAAGAATTTAAATTTAAGAATTTAAGAATTTAAGAATTTAAGAATTTAAGAATTTAAGAATTTAAGAATTTAAGAATTTAAGAATTTAAGAATTTAAGAATTTAAGAATTTAAGAATTTAAGAATTTAAGAATTTAAGAATTTAAATTCAAGAATTTAAGAATTTAAGAATTTAAGAATTTAAGAATTTAAGAATTTAAGAATTTAAGAATTTAAGAATTTAAGAATTTAAGAATTTAAGAATTTAAGAATTTAAGAATTTAAGAATTTAAGAATTTAAGAATTTAAGAATTTAAGAATTTAAGAATTTAAGAATTTAAGATTTAAGAATTTAAGAATTTAAGAATTTAAGAATTTAAGAATTTAAGAATTTAAGAATTTAAGAATTTAAGAATTTAAGAATTTAAGAATTTAAGAATTTAAGAATTTAAGAATTTAAGAATTTAAGAATTTAAGAATTTAAGAATTTAAGAATTTAAGAATTTAAGAATTTAAGAATTTAAATTTAAGAATTTAAGAATTTAAGAATTCCGATCTAGAATTTAAGAATTTAAGAATTTAAGAATTTAAGAATTTAAGAATTTAAGAATTTAAGAATTTAAGAATTTAAGAATTTAAGAATTTAAGAATTTAAGAATTTAAGAATTTAAGAATTTAAGAATTTAAGAATTTAAGAATTTAAGAATTTAAGAATTTAAGAATTTAAGAATTTAAGAATTAAGAATTTAAGAATTTAAGAATTTAAGAATTTAAGAATTTAAGAATTTAAGAATTTAAGAATTTAAGAATTTAAATTTAAGAATTTAAGAATTTAAGAATTTAAGAATTTAAAATTTAAGAATTTAAGAATTTAAGAATTTAAGAATTTAAGAATTTAAGAATTTAAGAATTTAAGAATTTAAGAATTTAAGAATTTAAGAATTTAAGAATTTAAGAATTTAAAATTTAAGAATTTAAGAATTTAAGAATTTAAGAATTTAAGAATTTAAGAATTTAAGAATTTAAGAATTTAAGAATTTAAGAATTTAAGAATTTAAGAATTTAAGAATTTAAGAATTTAAGAATTTAAGAATTTAAGAATTTAAAATTTAAGAATTTAAGAATTTAAGAATTTAAGAATTTAAGAATTTAAGAATTTAAGAATTTAAGAATTTAAGAATTTAAGAATTTAAGAATTTAAGAATTTAAGAATTTAAGAATTTAAGAATTTAAGAATTTAAGAATTTAAGAATTTAAGAATTTAAGAATTTAAGAATTTAAGAATTTAAGAATTCAAGAATTTAAGAATTTAAGAATTTAAGAATTTAAGAATTTAAGAATTTAAGAATTTAAGAATTTAAGAATTTAAGAATTTAAGAATTTAAGAATTTCAGAATTTCAGAATTTAAGAATAACCAAAAGATACACAAACGGTTTTTAATAAAATCAAAAGCATTATGACAACTTGATACGACCAAAAATTTGCAATTTTTAAAAGATATCAAAAAAAAATACCTAAAATTACTCAAAAAATATCGAATTTATCAGCATTTTTTAAATGTAAAGCTGTCATCAAATGACCATTTTGAAAAGTGTTTCAGTTCATTTTCGCTAAATCCTGATCTACAATGGCAAATCGCAGAATGTTGCGTCTGAAAACTTGATGATTGTTTTGACAAAGTTTGCGTAAGTTTGCTCTTGTATACTAAGCTTGCTGGTTTTCCTACCTAGTTAGCATAAGAGAGCGCAGTAGTATAGATTAGAGACCCTAAATAGTCAAATTCACTTCGGCCAGTCTCCCTATTAAGGATCTCTAGTATAGATGAAACGTTGTCGATTTAAAAAAAAAAATTTTTGAGCTATTTTACAGATTCGCTTACAAGAATTCTATCCAATTCCAATTCAGTTTCAAATATTATTTTCAATTATTTCTGTGATTTTTTTTTGTGGATCCGTCTTTGACGAAACCTCGTAAGGTACTGAAATTTTCTGAGGCTATCTGTTAGCTTAAATAGTTCGCATGAAATGTGGCAACATGGTGCAAATTTTGCCTTGTCTCTTGCTTTCGTGGAACTGTCACGCGGGAATGTTGCACCATGGTTGCCACATTTCATGCGAACTATTTAAGCTAACAGATAGCCTCTGACCAATTTCAGTGCCTTACGAGGTTTCGTCAAAGACGAATCACGGTGGTAATTTTATTGCTCAGACACACACATCCACACATTGATAGACACAGGTTGTGCACCAACTTGGGAGGAATTCTGTTCTAATGAAGATAGAACGGTCACCCGAAAACCAGAATGGTTTGGGGCAATGGTGTTGGGACTAAACTTTTAGGATATTGGCCACACCCGGAGTGGCCATGGCCCTGAGGGAAGGTTCTCCCGGGAGGACTTTTACGGAACCATACAGATTTGGGCAATATGGGTATCAAAATTTATGGTTTTTGATACTGGTAATGAAAATGGCCATTTTGACAGGATTGGCCACACCCGAAGTGGCCATTGCCCTGAGGGAAGATTCTCCCGGGAAGACATTTACGGAACCATACAGATTTGGGCAATATGGGTATCAAAATTCATGGTTTTTGATACTGGTAATGAAAATGGCCATTTTGACAGGATTGGCCACACCCGAAGTGGCCATTGCCCTGAGGGAAGATTCTCCCGGGAAGACATTTACGGAACCATACAGATTTGGGCAATATGGGTATCAAAATTCATGGTTTTTGATACTGGTAATGAAAATGGCCATTTTGACAGGATTGGCCACAACCGGATTGGCCATTACCCTGAGGGAAGGTTCTCCCGGAAGTACATTTACGGAACCATACAGATTTGGGCAATATGGGTATCAAAATTCATGGTTTTTGATACTGGTAATGAAAATGGCCATTTTGACAGGATTGGCCACACCCGGAGTGGCCATTGCCATGAGGGAAGGTTCTCCCGGGAGGAAATTTACGGAACCATACAGATTTGGGCAATATGGGTATCAAAATTCATGGTTTTTGATACTGGTAATGAAAATGGCCATTTTGACAGGATTGGCCACACCCGGAGTGGCCGTTGCCCTGAGGGAAGGTTCTCCCGGGAGGACATTTACGGAACCATACAGATTTGGGCAATATGGGTATCAAAATTCATGGTTTTTGATACTGGTAATGAAAATGGCCATTTTGACAGGATTGGCCACACCCGGAGTGGCCATTGCTCTGAGGGAAGGTTCTCCCGGAAGGACATTTACGGAACCATACAGATTTGGGCAATATGGGTATCAAAATTCATGGTTTTTGATACTGGTACAGAGGCGCCGACTAGTCCAAAATGTTGGGGGGGGGGCACGGTTGTTTTCCGAAATCGTTAGGTGAGAATGGCGATTTGATGTTTAAGTTTATTGTATATCACGAATTTTACCAATTTGAATATTACGATGTGATAAAAGTTTTTTTCATCCGGAATCCATTTTTTTTTTTGAAAAAGATAATTTATTAAAACGTGATTGAGAATGTTTATTGGGGGATTTTTTTATATGTTTGGAAGGCGAATTCCTTCTAATTGGCATATTCTCACTTATTTTCCAGAAGTAACAGTCAATAATAAAAATTATCAGGTATTTAAAATTCAACAACACAAATATTCTAAAAATGAAAACAAAAGTAAAAAGCAAAAATTTAGAACTTTAGAAATTGGAAAATAAACATTAAAAAACTAACTTAATCCACCTATGTGGTTGAAGCCTTCCTCACTTATTACCAAAAATTGCTGATATGATGGAATTGTACAAAAATTTCATCTATTTTTAAGATCCAGAATAAAAAAGTACATAAATATCACTTAAGTGGCCATACCTCGAGACAGGGTTGCCAGATCATCAATGTTTTAAACTTGTTGGAAAGGTCTTTTGATAACCTAACCAACGATGGGTTGAATGGTGGATCCGGACATAGTTTACACAAGGATGGAAACTCTTAGAGCTATAATTATTATGTTGACCAGTATATCAAAATAAATGTTAGTATACTTATTATTTCCTTTACATATCGCCAGTATACTTACCAATATACTGAGAGTATCTTAGTATACTGACAGTTTATTGCTTTTCGGTTAGTATACTAACAAGTATACTGGAATATCGTTAGTATACTTAGTATTCCTAAGTAATATTAGAGTTTCCAGCCCCTTGAGTTTACATACATTTAAGTGAGACCCGGCTTCAAAAAAGTTCATAAATGTCACTTAAGTGGCCATATCTCGAGACAGGGTTGCCAGATCTTCAATGTTTTGGACTCGTTGGAAAGGTCTTTTAATAACCTAACCAACAATGGGTCGGATGGTGGATCCGGACATGTTTTACATACATTTAAGTGAGATCCGGCTTCCAAAAAGTACATAAATATCACTTAAGTGGCCATACCTCGAGACAGGGTTGCCAGATCATCAATGTTTTAAACTCTTTGGAAAGGTCTTTTGATAACCTAACCAACGATGGGTTGAATGGTGGATCCGGACATGGTTTACATACATTTAAGTGAGATCCGGCTTCAAAAAAGTACATAAATGTCACTTAAGTGGCCATATCTCGAGACAGGGTTGCCAGATCTTCAATGTTTTGGACTCGTTGGAAAGGTCTTTTGATAACCTAACCAACGATGGGTCGGATGGTGGATCCGGACATAGTTTTCATACATTTAAGTGAGATCCGGCTTTCAAAAAGTACATAAATATCACTTAAGTGGCCATACCTCGAGACAGGGTTGCCAGATCTTCAATGTTTTGGACTCGTTGGAAAGGTCTTTTGATAACCTAACCAACGATGGGTCGGATGGTGGATCCGGACATAGTTTACATACATTTAAGTGAGATCCGGCTTCCAAAAAGTACATCAATATCACTTAAGTGGGCATATCTCGAGACAGGGTTGCCAGATCTTCAATGTTTTAGGCTCGTTGGAAAGGTCTTTTAATAACCTAACCAACGATGGGTCGGATGATGGACCCGGACATAGTTTACATACATTTAAGTGAGATCCGGATATATGTGAAAACACATTTTTATACATAACTTTTGAACTACTTATCTAAACTTCAATCTGTATAAAACTCGATCTATAGGACCCTAAACCAAGTCGAATGCAACAGGTTCGGGTCAAATCGGTTCAGCCAGTGCCGAGAAACATGAGCTAGTTTGTTGGTCACATACATACATACACACACACATACACACACACATACACACACACATACACACACACATACACACAGACATTTGTTCAGTTTTCGATTCTGAGTCGATATGTATACATGAAGGTGGGTCTACGACGTTTTTATACAAAGTTCATTTTTAGAGCAGGATTATAGCCTTACCTCAGTGAGGAAGGCAAAACAACATTTTTTTCAAATCTGCAATTTTAAAAAAATAACAGAAAAAAAATAAATATTCCAAAATTTAAAAAAAGTTTAAAAAACCCTAGGGCTAAAAAAACTCATGGCTTAAAAATGTTAAGAAATCAAAAGTTGAAATTCAGAAATTTAAAAAATCAGAAATTTGGAAATTACAAAAAAAAAACAATGTTTAAAAAAATCGAAAATTTAACATCAATTTATTTGTTCAGAATTTAAGAATTTCAGAATTTAAGAATTTAAGAATTTAAGAATTTAAGAATTTAAGAATTTAAGAATTTAAGAATTTAAGAATTTAAGAATTTAAGAATTTAAGAATTTAAGAATTTAAGAATTTAAGAATTTAAGAATTTAAGAATTTAAGAATTTAAGAATTTAAGAATTTAAGAATTTAAGAATTTAAGAATTTAAGAATTTAAGAATTTAAGAATTTAAGAATTTAAGAATTTAAGAATTTAAGAATTTAAGAATTTAAGAATTTAAGAATTTAAGAATTTAAGAATTTAATAATTTAAGAATTTAAGAATTTAAGAATTTAAGAATTTAAGAATTTAAGAATTTAAGAATTTAAGAATTTAAGAATTTAAGAATTTAAGAATTTAAGAATTTAAGAATTTAAGAATTTAAGAATTTAAGAATTTAAGAATTTAAGAATTTAAGAATTTAAGAATTTAAGAATTTAAGAATTTAAGAATTTAAGAATTTAAGAATTTAAGAATTTAAGAATTTAAGAATTTAAGAATTTAAGAATTTAAGAATTTAAGAATTTAAGAATTTAAGAATTTAAGAATTTAAGAATTTAAGAATTTAAGAATTTAAGAATTTAAGAATTTAAGAATTTAAGAATTTAAGAATTTAAGAATTTAAGAATTTAAGAATTTAAGAATTTAAGAATTTAAGAATTTAAGAATTTAAGAATTTAAGAATTTAAGAATTTAAGAATTTAAGAATTTAAGAATTTAAGAATTTAAGAATTTAAGAATTTAAGAATTTAAGAATTTAAGAATTTAAGAATTTAAGAATTTAAGAATTTAAGAATTTAAGAATTTAAGAATTTAAGAATTTAAGAATTTAAGAATTTAAGAATTTAAGAATTTAAGAATTTAAGAATTTAAGAATTTAAGAATTTAAGAATTTAAGAATTTAAGAATTTAAGAATTTAAGAATTTAAGAATTTAAGAATTTAAGAATTTAAGAATTTAAGAATTTAAGAATTTAAGAATTTAAGAATTTAAGAATTTAAGAATTTAAGAATTTAAGAATTTAAGAATTTAAGAATTTAAGAATTTAAGAATTTAAGAATTTAAGAATTTAAGAATTTAAGAATTTAAGAATTTAAGAATTTAAGAATTTAAGAATTTAAGAATTTAAGAATTTAAGAATTTAAGAATTTAAGAATTTAAGAATTTAAGAATTTAAGAATTTAAGAATTTAAGAATTTAAGAATTTAAGAATTTAAGAATTTAAGAATTTAAGAATTTAAGAATTTAAGAATTTAAGAATTTAAGAATTTAAGAATTTAAGAATTTAAGAATTTAAGAATTTAAGAATTTAAGAATTTCAGAATTTCAGAATTTAAGAATAACCAAAAAGATACACAAACGGTTTTTAATAAAATCAAAAAAGCATTATGACAACTTGATACGACCAAAAATTTGCAATTTTTTAAAAAGATATCAAGAAAAAAAAAATACCTAAAATTACTCAAAAAAATATCGAATTTATCAGCATTTTTTTAAATGTAAAGCTGTCATCAAATGACCATTTTGAAAAGTGTTTCAGTTCATTTTCGCTAAATCCTGATCTACAATGGCAAATCGCAGAATGTTGCGTCTGAAAACTTGATGATTGTTTTGACAAAGTTTGCGTAAGTTTGCTCTTGTATACTAAGCTTGCTGGTTTTCCTACCTAGTTAGCATAAGAGAGCGCAGTAGTATAGATTAGAGACCCTAAATAGTCAAATTCACTTCGGCCAGTCTCCCTATTAAGGATCTCTAGTATAGATGAAACGTTGTCGATTTAAAAAAAAAAAATTTTTGAGCTATTTTACAGATTCGCTTACAAGAATTCTATCCAATTCCAATTCAGTTTCAAATATTATTTTCAATTATTTCTGTGATTTTTTTTTGTAATATTTAAAATAAGAATATTTTTTTTCTAAAATTTCTGGGGGGGCACAATGTATGGGCTGCCCCCCCTGCCCAATTTTAAGGGGGGCAAAAAGTACCGTGCCCCCCAGAGTCGGCGCCCCTGCTGGTAATGAAAATGGCCATTTGACAGGATTGGCCACACCCGGAGTGGCCATTGCCCTGAGGGAAGGTTCTCCCGAGTTTTCCGAAACATGCTTGTTTTTGCAATATTTTCGTTTTTTTGGCTATTTGTTCCCACAGAGGTGCCAATTATTGAATATATTAAATTAGAATTAATTATTAAAGATTAAATAAATTGGCGAAGAATTTAAAAATATAAATAAAAATGGATTTACTTTTTAGAGTTTTGTACAAAGTTTTTTGTCATATTGGTCATGTAGAACATAACCACCTGCACCTTTTTACTATATTAATTACATTTATTATTTATCATTATTACAAAACTATATGCTTATTAGATAATACACTACAGACTCACATTTACACATACAAACATTCAAATCATTTAATACATTACGCATTCAACAATTTTCATCGGCCCGATGAAATTCCCCTAACCCCAATTCCAAACCTCCCAAAAATATTCCGTTCACTTTTAAAAGTCGCATGGGTTCCCTGCACTTTTGCCACTAGTGAACAACATAAACATCCCCTCCCAAATCCCCACGGGACTGTATGGGCGTAGCCTTGGAGCACAGTGTGGAAATTTACGTTCTTAGATATTCTTGGTTGTACCGGGCAGCAATCAAATTGTCTAAGAATATTGAATTGACCATTGTGACACCCCCTACAGCGTGGTGCAGACCCGTTATGCTATGCTTATGCTATGCTATACTATGCTATAATATCTATCATTAACAACTCTTTAAACATCGAATTACTTTATGTAAATATTTTACAACCGTGGTCGGCCTGGGTTCGATCCCAGATGGTCCCGGTGGCATATTTCGAGACGAGATTTATCTGATCACGCCTTCCGTCGGACGGGGAAGTAAATGTTGGTCCCGGTATAACCTAAAGGTTATGTCGTTAGCTCAGTCCAGGTGTAGAAGTCGTCTCCCTGGGTCCTGTCTCGGTGGAGTCGCTTGTAGGCAGTTGGACTCACAATCTAAAGGTCGTCCGTTCGAATCCCGGGGTGGATGGAAGCTAAGGCGTAAAAAGAGGTTTGCAATTGCCTCAACAATTAAGCCTTCAGACACCTAGTTTTGAGTAGGAATCTCGCAATCGACAACGTCAAGGCAATGCTGTAGAGCGAACAATTTTATTTATTTAGGTCTGATTTTTCAAATGTTTTATATAAATAATGCACTTGGTGTACCTTATCCAGTAAAAACACAATGAACTTATTTTGCAGTATGCCGAGAATCGCACTACCTAACACTCGTCAGCCAAATCAACCGTAAATTTTGTTTCTTTTTCTGCTAATCGGTTGTGCTGAAATTAGTCGAGCTAGGTATATGCAACTAACTGTGTAAGGATACCAAGGGTACTAGGCAGCGAATGACAAATATTGTTAAAGCTGCCTGAAATAAATTAACCACCACCACCAAGGGTACTGGGAAAAGAAAAAAAATGAAAATTCAGGCTTAAAATATTTACAAAAAAATTATTTTATGTTTGATAAGCTTAACTCATAAATCAAACATGATACAAGGCATTGAATGAACTCAGAACTAAAAAAAGTAAAAATGTAAAAAAAAAAAACAAATTACATAACGTGCCGGACTTTTCAAGTGGAGGGGAGGGGGGGGGGGGGGGTTGCGTGACAATGTGTGGCATAGGGGGAAGGGGGTTATTTTTTGCTGATTTTAGTGTGCCATACTTTATGGGCGCCGCATACTAAAAATAATGTTATTATCTATGTTAAATAAATTAGGGGGATGGGGGTGTGGGGTTGTACGGGTCGGTGCGGCCTTAAATATTGTGAAATATTTCATGGACGACCCCTTTGATCAGTATCCATTGCAATTAAAAGCATTTGGGAGTTGCTGTGCAACCACAAAGTAACCGAAAGTACCGTACGCCTCCATTTATACAGTTAAAAAACTGAAAATGACAAAAAACGAAAATCCCTAGGTGAAATATTTTCTATGTCACAGATATCGAAAAGGGACCCCCTTAGCTACCTTTCCACGAAAAAGCATTTTAGGTACATTCAACGGGTCCGGTGGTTCAGTGGTTAACGTGGTAGCCTCTAAACCCCAGTATGGCCTGGGTTCAATCCCAGACGGACCCGGTGGCATTTTTCGAGACAAGATTTGCCTGACCACGCCTTCTATCGGATGGGGAAGTAAAAAGTCGGTCCATTTGCGTAAAAGAGGTTTTGGGTGACTCACCACACATAACCTTCGGACGCCTAGAAATGAGCAGAAACTTGCAACAGAGACCACAAAAGACCCGGGGGTCGTTAAAGTGGATTACTTTGCTTTTTTTTCAACTTCAATAATAATTGCCTTCCGCCATGGCTAGCGACGTGCCTCAACCGGATCAAGCAACTTTTGTACGTGAGCTCCCAGCCGGCATCATCAAAATCTGGCATCGGTAGCCACTTTTTTGACCGCAACCTGGTCGGCGATTCAATCGTTGTTTAACATTTGCCCAGGTGGAGGGCCGCCTGTTTTGTTTCTCGTGATCCTGAAGATCCTTCAACGACTGGATGTGGTTCGGATCGTCTGTTTGGCTGTTGAGGTTTTCTGTAAGAATAAAAAATATCGGTTATTTTTCGATTTTTTGAGCAACTTCATCCTTCAATTTCCTTCGGAATCTTCCAGGAGATGATCGTCACCTTCGGGGAATACCCGACGGTTTACTCAAAGACCAATCGACCAGTTTGACTTGGCGCGTTTCCGGCTCACTTTGCACCATCTGCCGGTTCCGGATCGGGCTAGACTTGGGCGAGTTGATCGTTCCCGAGCAGTCGCCATCACAACCGATTCCGAGTTGTTCGTCGTGCCGTTGAACGGCCCGAGCGGTTTAGGTTTTCAGGATTTTTGTGATATTTACTTGCAGAGTCAAAACAGATCAGTAAACTTCACTTATTTGTATATTACACTTTTTAAAGATTACATTTTTGCGGTAACACTCTCAACTTTTACGCGCACGATCACATCACTTTGCATTAAGATCTTCGTCGAACCAGTTCTCTACGGTGAAGCCAGACTTGTCCTCCAGACCTCTGCGCCGAGCCATGCCAGACCCCGAACTCCTAAGTCCCGGGTGGACTCTTCTCTGCGGCTAAGTCCCGACGGACTCTTCATGGCGGCTAAGTCCCGGCGGACTTCTCAATCGTCTAAGTCTCGGCTGACTTCTCAAACGGCTAAGTCCCGGGTGGACTCTTCACTGCGGCTAAGTCCCGACGGACTGCGGCCTCCACCGCTAAGTCCAACTGGACTGGGGCCTCTGCTACTGGTGGCTGCTGGCGGGTCTGGCTGGTCTGGGGCGTCTTCTGGAACTGGAACTGGACTGGAACAAGAACTGGAACTAACTGCCCTCCTCAAGAATTTTGGAGTTTTTATAGTCAGTCCCCGAAAACTCTACTAAATTTTGTTCTACTAAAAGTGGTCCGTTTCGATGAGAAGCATCGATGAACCTCATGAATTAAATTATGCAGACTCTGCATAGGAAAGAAAAGACTTTCCGTATGGTGTAGTGAGTACACCTCAAAATCGGAAGTCATGGGTTCGAACCATTGTCGTGAAACTTTAAATTATGTTATTGGAATATCAAAATTATGTTCCCAAAACATTCTCAAAAATGTTGGTCAATAATGAGAGTTGAGACAGTTGAATTGAATTGTTTATTAACCCATCGGACCTAAATGGTCTACATGGTTTGGTATTGCTCGATGCGTTTACAAATAAAATACAATTACAGGTAGCACAATACAAACATAATTTACAACGCGTTAAAAAATTGTCACTTTAGTTTCTACTTAAACGAATTCGTGTCCTCTCCTGGAACTCAGCGCGCAGCTTTTCGCGGAACTTGCTCACGGGTTCGTGGAATTCGAAAAACCTGTAGGCGTCGTTAAAAGCGTCAGAAATGGACCTCACGGGAGAGTTGCGCTGATAGTCTGTCCTTGCGAACGAGCGTGCGAGAAGCCCCTGGTCAGCTCGAGGACGCAGATTTCTGGAAGAAATATTTGTATTTAGTAGGGATAAAAGATGTGGGCAATCAATTTCAGCGGTCAGGATCTTAGCAGCGAAGACAGCTTTCGCAATGGTTCGTCGCGTCTCCAGTGTTTCGATGCCAAGCAGGTTGCAGCGTGCTTCGTAGCTCGGCAGTCGTGTAGGGTCGTTCCAGGGCATTTTTCTGCAGGCGTACCACACGAACTTCTTCTGGATTCTCTCGATACGGTCAATCCAGTTTTGATGGTAAGGAGACCAGATAACGGACGAATATTCCAGATGGGACCTGACCAAGGCAAAGTACAACGACCGAAGGCAGAGCGGGTCATCGAATTCACGCGCCATTCTGAACAGAAACCCGAGCTGTCTATAAGCCTTGTCCACTATTGCTGATAGATGCTGCCGGAAGGTAAGCTTTTCGTCAAGTAGGACCCCAAGGTCTTTAACGACTTCGAGCCGGTCAAGCACGTGCCCACCTAGGGAGTAATCAAACGAAAACACCTCGCGCCTTGTTTTCCGGTGAAAGGAAATAGTTGTGCACTTCTGCACGCTGAGTTCCAAACGGTTCACGTCACACCAGTTAGAGAACTTGTCGAGGCGAGACTGAAGACCGTAGCAATCAGCGAGGTTGTCGATGGCCAGGAAAATTTTGAAGTCGTCAGCATACAAGAGCTTGCATTTGTCGACAAAAAGGGTGTTGGAGTCGTTGAAGAACACAGTGAACACAAGTGGACCAAGGTTGCTTCGACGACACGACAAGCCACTTGCCTCCAAAAAGTGGGCACCAAATCGGCTTACCCCTCCGGTTCCTTTGGAACTGGAAACGTCAAACCGAATAACTCGAAAAAATTGATTGAATTTGGCAACCCTTCTGCTTTTGACGTTTAGAAATGTCATTTCTTAAATCAGATTAAATTTTGTGTAAATGTAAATCGTCGACGGCACCAGATGACTTCTGGAATACGGATCACTCCGTTCTTCTCCCCCAGCGCACCAAGAAACTTCTATGGGCGACAGGGTGTCCTTGTCGCCGATCCACCACAAGCAGACTGGCAAGCACAACCCCCACCAGGACTGGGAAAGTCGCGAGCGAAAACCGTGTGGTGTGCGCGACAACGGTGGTGTGGAACAGCGAAGGAAGAATCACGCTGCCGGTATTGACGCCCCTGAACCTATTCCTTTCTTTACAGTCTCAATCCCACGCGGAAGCTTCGACACGTCATTCAATTGCCGGAATTCACGCACTCCACGGCTCCGGCTTCCTTCTTGGTCAGAAACCCGGTTCCGGAATTTGCCAACGAAGCTCTCTCTGGCACCGCCGTATTCGACAGCGTGCCACGAGCCGCGGTCGTCTCCGGAAGACTTGGACCACCTCCCCTTCTCAGGCCTGTCCTTCGTTGCGTTGCGGATTGGGAAGCAGCGGAGGATGCGCCTGTGCAGTTATCAAGCTGGAATGGGTTCGGTCCGGATGCCAGCGTGGTTTGTGTTCTGTTTCATCCACTTGCCAACGAGCAGTGCAGTGCAGACGGCCCAATAGGTCCATGGGTCGATCGGGACCCGCCACTGGGCGGGCTCGGAGCGGCTGGTGGAAAGTTCGTTCCCGCAGTTTGAACGGATGACTCAAAATAAAAAGATTGGTTCCGGCGGGATGGGTCATCGTTATGGCCAGAAAGGGTCCCGAGCTTTTTAATGTTTACGAACCTTGGCGAGTCCTTCTAGCTATCGTTTCGCTCGAGCATGTCCGCTTCCCCAACCGCAATCATCAGGGATTGTGCCCGCGTAATGGACACATTCAGTCGCATAACGTTGCCGGAACGCTCCGTCGAGATGAACATGATGGCCTCTTCGCGGCTCGGTGGAGCCGATCCCGGTGTCATCGCGGTCACGTGGTTTGAGCTGGTCTTAGAGGTAACGAACCTGACAAGCATATGGGGAAACGATGCATATCGAGTTTTGGATGATTTTCTTGCCATTGATTCCGTTCAGATAATGTTCTCGAGGCGACGCGTTAGGCTTCCTGCATTTGGCCATTCTGGTGGAACTCTTGTCGCGATGACATCACCGGAGACGGAGTGAATTATCAAGGGAAAGAGGTATTTCGATAAACGACGCCAACGATCTGGTCGAAGCATCCGGTGAGTTTGTCATTGCGATCGTGATCAATTAGGCGTTCCAGCAGCGAAATTCCGTCAAGGAAACCCCACTGGATCACCGGTCCAAGCCGTTTCGGATCGCCAGAAAAAATGATGTTTTTTCGTTTCTCCACTTTCCCGGCCGCAATGCTTTCGAGGGGGAACATGTAGTAAAACTATTTTTTGCACTGCCACACTCGACGATGAAAATTTTAATGAAATGACCTGCTCAAACCTAGAACTTGACCAATCGAGTGGCCGCGTTGGAAGTGGCCATGGCGAGTATTTTCGAGTCTGGTATAAGCTTGCAGAATTTCCCTGTGGTTTCAACATTGCGTTAAATGGCTGAAATTACTCAAAACTTGTTTATCGGGTCCTCTCTTTTCCCCAGAACCTTCTTGAGTAGCCATCCATGAGCAGTTTCAACATAATAAAATCCAACCAAAGAACGACTTGAAATTAACTCGACCTTGTGTACCATCATTTCTAGAAACTTGTCTCTCTTTGTGTTCTGGCAATATCAACTCCAAATCCAACTAAACTTCCACAAATCTTCCCATCATACTCTCGTTCGTTCTGCTGCGCTCAATAGGGCAGTATTTCTGGGAATTATCTACGGCTTCTGTCAGCTGAACCCGGTATCACCGGTAGCACGCACCACAATCGTTCCCCATCTTCCAAGCAGCCGCAGCCGGTTCCGCCAGCCCCAACGGAACCGATCCGTTGTTGTGAGGTTCTAGTTCACGACAGCAGTTCGTTCACTTCCTAGTTCCACCATCCTAGAGACAATAATTGCTAGCGCTTCTGACCGGTTCCGGAACTTCGTAAAACCTGAGCTGCTTTGGATCCTTGGCATCCGGCATTACCAAGGATCTCCTCCTCGCTGGCCAAATGACGGCTGTTGAAAACGGGAATGTTCCGGAAAGGCCGTCATAGTCAACTTTGGGATGCTTCTTGCGCTGGGCTGTTATTTGCCCACAACAAAATTTCCGTATTGGGTGTCTTGGCCAGGAGACCGGCCACTGCCCAGACGAAAAGAACGATTTCAGCAATGTGTCCAAATTCCGGCGGTAAAGAAATTTAAACCTGTGAATTATCGAAAAAAAATATGATGACGGATTTCGACTAATGTAAATATTTACAATCAAGCAGTGTTGCGAGTTAATTTAAATTTAAGCGAAACACGAGGGGTCTCTCAATTCACCGTGACTTTTGTCAATCACGGTGATTTCACGGGATTCACGGTGGGACCATTTTTTAATCAGATTTTTGCACCGAGTGTCTTGTCGTGTCGTCGGTTGCTTCCTTGTGCGACACCCGATCCGTTAGAAAACTCGGCTGACAGCGATGTACCAATCTTTACTTGGATTATCCGTTCTTTGAGGAAAGATTCCAGCCAGCGACACATGCGAGATGAGAAGCCGAGCTTAGCAAGTTTCTGGAGCACGATGGTATGGTCCAAGCGGTCAAAAGCTGCCTTCAAATCAGTGTAAACTGCATCAACTTGTCGACCCGCCGCAATATTCTCGATGCAGAAGTTTGTAAATTCCATCAGGTTTGAAGTGACAGATCTTCCTGGCATAAACCCGTGTTGCTCGGGACAGGTGAAGCTGCGGCAACTGAAAGAGATGACTTCACCAACAACAATTTCTAAGAGCTTCGATCCAGCGCAGAGAGAAGTGATTCCTCTGTAATTCCCAATCAATCGTTTTGCGCCCTTTTTAAACACCATCACTGATTTCTTCCATTCAGTTGGAAACTTGGATTGTTGCAAGGACAGGTTCACAATTTTCAAAAGCGGCTCCGACAGTTGTTCGAAACAGCGCTTGAGCACTACCGATGGGATACCGTCAGGTCCCGGCGCGTTCGACGACTTTAGTTTCAGCGATGCACGTTTTAACATGTCCTTGGAAGCGACGAAAACATCGATGTCTACTACGTCGCGCGGTACCAGTTTGTAACCGACCTAAACGTACGATGAAAGTTTTGTTTGATTAAACGCAGTGGCTTATGCGCCACTCTTGCTGTTAACAAGAGACCACCCGTCGTGTTGTGATTTTGCCCGACTTTGCTCTCAGGGTCGATGGTCGGAGTCGAAACTTGGTGCTTAATACAAATGGCTTTAACGTGTCAGAAAGTTGGTTTGGTAAATGTATCTAAATAACTAAACTTTTCGAATAAAGTGGCTTTCGAACAGTTGGCTTTTTGGAACGGAAATTAACGGAAAAGGTAAATAAGGTAATAAAAAGAGAACTAGGTAAAACGTAAGGAAAAACGGTGATTTATTCAAGGCATTTCAATGGGAAATTTAATTTATCTTTAATACCAAAGAGGAATGGGTGAATTCATTTCACAGTGTATTTACATTATGCTAAAGAAAAGTCTCGTTCGGTTAAGCGGGGTGGCATAGGGGGAAAACTCGTATTGTACATGGCCATGACTAATACTAGCATACCTGCGCAGGGTTTATGATGCGTTGCGTACGTTGGTGGTGGTGACCGCGGCAACCACAGCAGCGGTGAAGGCGGCGGCGATGGCTGCGTCCTGGTAATGCTGGCAGCTTCGGCGAGGGGTTCTTCGATTCGCCGCGATGTTTATCCTCGGCGCGATGAGTTTGTTAAGGTGGAGCGGGACTCCAGGGCTGAACTTGGGCGACAGCCGGTGTGCTCGTGCGCGTATGGCCGTACTTAAAGTTGCGGAGGGAGGCTCGGCTGGACGGAAGACTTCCGATTTCTTCGGGTTGTTACTCGAGAGCTTTACACGAGCTAAGCTCGGCGCGTTCGGCACGGAGTGCCGCGCGGCGCGTTCGACACGAGGTCGGCGCAGGTCCGGACAGTGTCGTCGTCAAGTAAGAGCAAACGAACACCCCACCATTGGAGGCTTTAAGTTAAAACTCAAACGAATCCAGACACTTTATTGTACGCATTTGTCGGCGTACGCTCTCGGCGGATCCACGAGGGGGGTTGTAGCGGGTTGGGATCCTAACTTCCAATCGGCAATTGGCGACCGATGGGTATCTCGCAAACGATAGCTTTAGCGAATTACCTCGACCTCCGTTTGACTGCCCCGAAAGGCGGGCCTTAGCAGCACGCACGAGTGGAGCAGGGGACACGAGGGGTGCCCGGTTGCAGGATCGGTTCCGAATTGGAGGTTAGGTTTCGCAAAACCACGTGGAGAGTTCCACCGTCGGGATCGTTTCCGCAGAAACGGGTATGAGAAAAAACCAGCCTATACCAAGCGCCCGTTGAACGAGCGCTGTCCAACGCGAACGTAAATTAGTTTCACTATAGTTATTTAATTCAAAAAAAACCTTACCTTCTTGGTATGTAAAGAAAGGTCACACAGAAAGGTGACTCGATGAAAAAGAACGGTTCGCAAACCGTAGAACTATACACAAAAAATGCCAAAAGGGTTAATAAATTCACTACGTTTCGTTCTCTTTATATATCTTTTTACCTTAAATAGGTTTGAAGGAAAAAGTTAAATGAAAAGGAACTTGTCCAAAGAACTAAAGGAAAAAGTTCACACGCGAGCCACTACACTTCTGGATACCAGCCGAATCGTTTGCGAAATGGCCGAGTCGACGGAATTTCGTCACCTCGAAACCTCAAAAACTCCAAATTTACCTTATCATCATATCTGACATTTTACCATACCAACTTAAAGACCTTAAAGTTTATAAATCATTACCGCCATCTTTTATCCAATCCTAAAATGATTTCCTACAGATATTAATAACTGGCAACCCGGCATCTACGTATCTCAAGCGCGACAAATTATAGCTAAGTATATTATAGTAAACTAAATATGTAGGGTTGAATCTTTAAATACAAAATTTGAATTGGAAACGAACCTGGTCTTCCGAGAATGTTGTATGTGTATGATGAACACATTCGAAGGGGATAAGTAATAGGGTTTTGTCCTGAAGATTCTTTTCCATTTTTATTTACAACAAAATTAAAATTACCGAACAACGTTACATCACACCACCTCGTTTTATGAAAATTTGTTCAATTGAAAAATTGAACAAATTTTCATAACTTCAAAATAAACTGTACACGTGAAAAAAAATTATTCAGAGAAAAAAAAAAATAGTTAGTTCATCTCTCTCAGTTTCTTTTACTGCCTTCCTCTAATATTTTTTTCAATGCTGTCAGGTGATCGACCAAAGCTTCTCTCAAAAATAATGTGAAAGGACATATTTCAACATCATTCATACTGGCCTAAATTTTTTTCCCAATGGATTTAGTGTCCACTCGCAGGAAAATAATCGTCTAAATCCAAACAAACGTAAAGATTGAATGATCGTCTTTCATCGACTAATTCGTCGACACCAAATAACAATCAACCAGTCCCAAAACACGAACATAATCACCACAACTTGCTCACAAGTTCGAATGGTAATTATTGTTCTACTTCAATGTAAAACTCCAAACAAAAATTGCCATAAAATATTCTAATCATCAAACAAGTGTTTGACAGAAACATAGAATTATCTCGCTTAAAATTGTGACAGACAAAAGTCATCGAAAACTGACAGCATATCCTAACCAAATCCTAACCCAGCCCTGCATCGGAATGACACCGTCAAATCAGCTGTCAAAACAAACAAGGAAGCAGAGAAAACGTGTGCTGCAACTTTACCTACAGAAACCTTCGAAAATTCAAGAAAAATTTCACTAAGATCGTGAAAACTGGAGAGTATTCGGTACTAAGAATATTTTATCGTTAAACTAATTAGATTTTTATTTATTTACAGGTAAATTATCCTACTAAAACAACATCAATAATGCATGGTGTGCCAGAGGGACGTTCTACAGATTTCACCATTTCGGATGAACCAGAGAGACCAATTTTTGTAGCAGTGTGAAAACAGCTCAAAAACTGTAAATATATTTTTCAAATTAATTACTGTTTACATTTCCTTCAATCTCCATACTCACTTAAATAGTCTTCCTCTTTCCTACAAATCACGACTCCTTCCTCTCCTCATTCCTCCTTATCCTTCACCTTTCCGTTCACCTTTTCCTATATTTTTGTGTATTTTATTAATATTTGTTTGTGTTTCTTTTCAGGTAAACTTACAGGTTATCACCGCGGTACGATTTAGCACCAACTGACGGTACGGTAGTGGCGCAGTTTCCCGGACGTCTTTCGCAGCTGAGTAAGTATTTGAAGTTAATTTCACAATCAATCGCACTAAATTTCAACTTCTTCTTTACTTACAGGTGCGCCTGATGTGAGCAAGTTCAATAAAACTCAACTTCTACAGCGTCTACACAATTTTTCCCCTACTTATCCGAAAAGCTAAACTAAGCAAAAGTTCTTACTTTTCCTAATAATTCGCGATGGTGACTTGCCCAGCATGGTTTCTTGTGACTGGGTGTCACACACGCACTTTGTTTTTGTTTTCTCTCTTCTTCGCGCGCACGTTGACAGTTGAGGTGGAGTCGGGCGGTTACACCGCCAGCGCTGCACCGTTCGGCAGTGTGGCCATCTCAGCGGTCGTAACACCCCAGCCCGTAACATCCGTCGGGCCATCTGGTGCGTCGGATTTACCAAAAACTTCCAAACCGCTAAGTCAACTGCTCCTCGTTCATCCAGGTTCGTCGCTTTCCCGACGTTTCCAGCCGTCGTTTTCTGCGCGCCGTTCAGCACCTGCAGGTTCTCCTCGGAGATCGCGCAGACTTGATTCGCCCGGCCATGCGTTGCGTCCACGTGCGCATCCACATCGCCAGCATCGACGCTCGTTGGCCGATGCACCATCTTTTTCGCTAGAATCCTTGGAATCCACAGCGGGGTGCTGTTGCTTTGGGGCAGCTTGTTTCCTTTGCTGCCTATGTAGCGACCACCGTTCATCAGAACATGGTCCTTTGCTTCGTCCATCAAATCGCGTGCCATTTCCGCTTTCGTGTAGTCTCGGTCGACTTCTTGAAGCACCGCATCTGGTTCACTTCCGTGTTCTAATCCGCCGGCCATCGTCTCGGAGATCCAGGGTTCGCTCGTGCCACCAGCGATCAACTCCGCGTAAGTTCCCGCCGGCCGGTTCCTTCGGCCGATCATATCTTCCAGCCGACTGTCCTTAGCCGCAGCACGGCTGCTGTACAGCGCCGACAGTTCCTCAGCTTGCAACTTGTAGTGGCTCATCCACAGTTCCAGATGTTCCGTAGACAGAAACCAATTGTTGCCACCAGTTGAGCTCACCGTAGAAATCCACACTTGCATCCGCGTGAATCGTGGCCACGCGCGTCTTACCTCAGCCTTCTGCTGCAGGCCGTTTTTACCTTCTGCGTCTCGGAGTCTCGGTCGAAAAGCTGTCACGCCTACAACCAACGGGACGGTCGCCGCATTGTTCGCGTTCGTCGAAATTCCTCCATACCGCTGACCCGGACCCGTTCCAAATATGATCGCATAGACGTATCCCTCGGGCGCGCTGACGCTGACCGCGCTTACGACCGGAAGAGCTTCCGGAATGTGAAGCTTCCCGCGAACATTGCTTTGGCAGCGATACTCCAGCCGATCCTTCACGCCGTCACCGATCTCCCATCTTGCGACGATCTTGAAGTGCTCGTCGTCGAACAGCTTTCCGATTTCTCTGCAGAACCGCAACTGGTGATCGTAGCACTTTTGTTGTTGCGTGTTGGCCCTACTCGAACTCGAGCTGCCCTTCTTTCGACAGTAGAGTGTTGCTTCTTCTAACTGTCTTCTTCTTCTTCTTGTCCCGGCTTTTGTGTCCGGATTGATTCTTGACGGAAGGTTCGTTGCTTCCGTCTTCTTCTTTGCCCAGTGCCGTTCCTCCCCGTCCGGGAGTACGCTAGCTGGGTCTTCGTTCGCGAGCGGATTCACCAGAGTGAGATCCTTCGCCTCCATGTGCTCGCACAGTATGTTCCCTGCGTTCTCGAGCGATGTGAGCTTCGCAAGCCCGTCCGCTTTTGGATGTTGTAGCTCGTGCGCTCTCTCTGGGTGGCTTACTGGCAGCAGTTCCGGGCATTCCAACGTTGGCTGGAGCTTCTCGAAGACTGGCTCAGACCAATGATTCGGACAGTGTCCAGTATCCTGCGCCGCACCTTCAATCCCGTGGCGAAGCCCCACAAGGTTTCGTGCGTCCGTCATTCCATGGGCTTTCGAGGATCCTTCTCGCGTTCCAAGAGACTCTGGCCACTGTTCTGGGTCGTTCGGGTAACAAGGAGACTGTCTTGTGAGCCTCCCGCCCGCGGCCAGTTGTGCCTTATCAAGTCCGGAACACTGCTGCCCCAGCCCGTTTGGACCTTGGCTGACAAATTCTTGCGTTTTCAGCTTCGCCCCGTTCTCGTCGGCGTCTTTAGTGCGCCTTTCCAGACTTCCACCGCTCTCTGTCTCCGGCAAGTCGTCTTCGCGTTCGTTCTTCTTGCCGGTTTTTGCCGTCTCCTCCATCGCTGAATCAATGATATGACTGGATGGCAGGGGCTTCTCGCAGTTGAACTTGATCTGCTCCAGCTGCTTGTCGATCAGTGACGACCTTCTCTGGAACGATCTTTCTAGCTCTGCCATTCGCCTCTCGTGATCCGCCTTCTTCTTTAGGCCGACCTCCAAGGCAACTTCTTGCCGCCGCATTGCCTTCTGGAATGCTTCGGCCATCCTTTCTTCTCTCTTCCGCAGCTCGCGATCGATCTGCGCCTGCCGTGCTGCCAGCTCCATCTCGATCTCGAACTGCTTCTCCCGAATCCAAAGCTCAGCATCGAATTCTTCCGCGTGTTGTTCCAGCGCTGCTCGTGTGATCTCCGACATGTTCGCTTCGGCCACGACAGCTGGCTGTCCGCTTGCTTCTTGCGCTGAACTTGCTGAATCGGATCTGTCTTTGGCTCGGGCGTTTTCCACGTTCCGCTGCAAACAACCTTCCGGACAGTACCACTTTGTGTCCGCCGCCGTACTGTACACGCAGCAGGAGTGGTACATCTCGTTGCAATTACCGCAGGTGGTCCTCTCCTCCGCATCGGTGAGAATGCGCCCGCATGCGCCGCAGACTATCGTTGAATCGCTCATTGTGGTGAGGTTTCCGAACCCGTATTTAATTTTTGAGTTTGTTCGGATGAACCAGAGAGACCAATTTTTGTAGCAGTGTGAAAACAGCTCAAAAACTGTAAATATATTTTTCAAATTAATTACTGTTTACATTTCCTTCAATCTCCATACTCACTTAAATAGTCTTCCTCTTTCCTACAAATCACGACTCCTTCCTCTCCTCATTCCTCCTTATCCTTCACCTTTCCGTTCACCTTTTCCTATATTTTTGTGTATTTTATTAATATTTGTTTGTGTTTCTTTTCAGGTAAACTTACAGGTTATCACCGCGGTACGATTTAGCACCAACTGACGGTACGGTAGTGGCGCAGTTTCCCGGACGTCTTTCGCAGCTGAGTAAGTATTTGAAGTTAATTTCACAATCAATCGCACTAAATTTCAACTTCTTCTTTACTTACAGGTGCGCCTGATGTGAGCAAGTTCAATAAAAACTCAACTTCTACAGCGTCTACACAATTTTTCCCCTACTTATCCGAAAAGCTAAACTAAGCAAAAAGTTCTTACTTTTCCTAATAATTCGCGATGGTGACTTGCCCAGCATGGTTTCTTGTGACTGGGTGTCACACACGCACTTTGTTTTTGTTTTCTCTCTTCTTCGCGCGCACGTTGACAGTTGAGGTGGAGTCGGGCGGTTACACCGCCAGCGCTGCACCGTTCGGCAGTGTGGCCATCTCAGCGGTCGTAACAGTGTCAGAAAGTTGGTTTGGTAAATGTATCTAAATAACTAAACTTTTCGAATAAAGTGGCTTTCGAACAGTTGGCTTTTTGGAACGGAAATTAACGGAAAAGGTAAATAAGGTAATAAAAAGAGAACTAGGTAAAACGTAAGGAAAAACGGTGATTTATTCAAGGCATTTCAATGGGAAATTTAATTTATCTTTAATACCAAAGAGGAATGGGTGAATTCATTTCACAGTGTATTTACATTATGCTAAAGAAAAGTCTCGTTCGGTTAAGCGGGGTGGCATAGGGGGAAAACTCGTATTGTACATGGCCATGACTAATACTAGCATACCTGCGCAGGGTTTATGATGCGTTGCGTACGTTGGTGGTGGTGACCGCGGCAACCACAGCAGCGGTGACGGCGGCGGCGATGGCTGCGTCCTGGTAATGCTGGCAGCTTCGGCGAGGGTTCTTCGATTCGCCGCGATGTTTATCCTCGGCGCGATGAGTTTGTTAAGGTGGAGCGGGACTCCAGGGCTGAACTTGGGCGACAGCCGGTGTGCTCGTGCGCGTATGGCCGTACTTAAAGTTGCGGAGGAGGCTCGGCTGGACGGAAGACTTCCGATTTCTTCGGGTTGTTACTCGAGAGCTTTACACGAGCTAAGCTCGGCGCGTTCGGCACGGAGTGCCGCGCGGCGCGTTCGACACGAGGTCGGCGCAGGTCCGGACAGTGTCGTCGTCAAGTAAGAGCAAACGAACACCCCACCATTGGAGGCTTTAAGTTAAAACTCAAACGAATCCAGACACTTTATTGTACGCATTTGTCGGCGTACGCTCTCGGATCCACGAGGGGGTTGTAGCGGGTTGGGATCCTAACTTCCAATCGGCAATTGGCGACCGATGGGTATCTCGCAAACGATAGCTTTAGCGAATTACCTCGACCTCCGTTTGACTGCCCCGAAAGGCGGGCCTTAGCAGCACGCACGAGTGGAGCAGGGGACACGAGGGGTGCCCGGTTGCAGGATCGGTTCCGAATTGGAGGTTAGGTTTCGCAAAACCACGTGGAGAGTTCCACCGTCGGGATCGTTTCCGCAGAAACGGGTATGAGAAAAAACCAGCCTATACCAAGCGCCCGTTGAACGAGCGCTGTCCAACGCGAACGTAAATTAGTTTCACTATAGTTATTTAATTCAAAAAAAACCTTACCTTCTTGGTATGTAAAGAAAGGTCACACAGAAAGGTGACTCGATGAAAAAGAACGGTTCGCAAACCGTAGAACTATACACAAAAAATGCCAAAAGGGTTAATAAATTCACTACGTTTCGTTCTCTTTATATATCTTTTTACCTTAAATAGGTTTGAAGGAAAAAGTTAAATGAAAAGGAACTTGTCCAAAGAACTAAAGGAAAAAGTTCACACGCGAGCCACTACACTTCTGGATACCAGCCGAATCGTTTGCGAAATGGCCGAGTCGACGGAATTTCGTCACCTCGAAACCTCAAAAACTCCAAATTTACCTTATCATCATATCTGACATTTTACCATACCAACTTAAAGACCTTAAAGTTTATAAATCATTACCGCCATCTTTTATCCAATCCTTAAATGATTTCCTACAGATATTAATAACTGGCAACCCGGCATCTACGTATCTCAAGCGCGACAAATTATAGCTAAGTATATTATAGTAAACTAAATATGTAGGGTTGAATCTTTAAATACAAAATTTGAATTGGAAACGAACCTGGTCTTCCGAGAATGTTGTATGTGTATGACGAACACATTCGAAGGGGATAAGTAATAGGGTTTTGTCCTGAAGATTCTTTTCCATTTTTATTTACAACAAAATTAAAATTACCGAACAACGTTACAAGTTCCAGATGCTGTTCAGAGGCAGGTGCTGGACCAGGTTGTTGAAAAACAGATGCAAAGTGTTGGGCTAAAAGGGTGCACTTTTCGGCGTTCGTTTTGGCTACAGTCTCTCCTAAAACCATAGTAGAGGGCAGTCCATTTTCTTGATATTTAGATTTTGCAAAGGACCAGAACTGCGACGGGTTGCGACGAAGATTTTCTTGTGATTTTCGGATGTAGCTTTTGTAGCAGCGCTTGTTGTAGGATTTGTATCGGGAGCTGGCAGCTTTAAACACACCTTGTGTAATCGGTCCGCGGTGCTGGGTGTATCGCTCGAGGGCAGCAGCTCGTTGCTTTTTGAGTTTGCGCAAACTCGCGTTGCTCCAAGCCGGTTTTCGAGGAGGTCGCCGGCAGGGGGTGTGCCTCGCGAGAAGTACTCGTACGACAGATCCGAAGATATCAACTGCAGCATCAACATCTGAAGATCCCAAAACACTTGTCCAGTCAGTGTTTTCCAAGCTCCGAATCAGCTCGCTGAAGTCTGTTTTCCGGAAGTTCAGATCGAGGGGGTCGTGAATGTCTTCGAATCCTGCGTCCAAAACAGCAGAGAGATCGAAAACCAGAGCAGGGTGATACCTATCTAGAGGAACTAGAGAGTCGTTCGCTTCAGACACTGCAGTGCGTTCAGCGCCATCACTGATGAAGATAAGGTCAAGGATTCTGTTCTGATGATTGGGTACGAGATTGCATTGATGCAAGCTGTTTCTAGCGACACCATCGATTAGCACTTCATGTGTTGTTTTTTCCATCCGACAGCGCGTGTGCGTGTGCAGAGGGTCGGCGAACGAGCGATTGCCGGATAGCGCCTTCCAAACCAGATTGGACTGATTGTAATCTCCGGCGACGACAATGTAATCGCTTGGATCAGTGAGTCCAGCAACGGATTCAATGCAGGTTATGTGATCCTCTACCAATTGATGTTCGTAGCGTTTTTCAGAAGGTAGATAGAAACAGCCGGCAAAAACCTTCTGCGTCTTCAGCTGAATTTTGACGAAGATTTGTTCAAGATTTACAGCAGCAGCTTCAGCGCATACAGTCGAATCCAAGGACTTCCGGACAGCTATGAGTACACCGCCACCCACGGTACGACGGCTGTTTCCGGCGTTGCGATGAGTAGAAAACACTTCAAAAGCATTTCCAAACAGCTGCACAGCATTTATTGAGTCGTCCAGCCAGGTTTCGGTCAGCATAATGACGTCGTAGTCGCAATCAAGGCAATCCAGGAAAAACTCGTCCACTTTACTTTTTAATCCTCGTACGTTCTGGTAGTAGAACCGGATCTGCAGACACGCTCCACTAACATTGGTGTCTGTTGACGAAGGCGGGATGGGAGCCTGCGATTCCGTGAAAGGCTCACGCGCAGCTCGGTCATGCTGGTGACTTGTACTCGGCCGAGAACTGAAAGCTGAAGAATTTTCAGAGCAAGAAGTCACTTGATTTGAACGGTACTCGCCTGTGGGGGTGGCTTGGAAGACCCCCTCTCGATCTCCGAACACAGGACCGGGACGGCTGTGCTGGCCGCTGGCTGGGAACTCGACTGTGACGGAGTGATCGGGGGCTTCCATAGTGCCGTATACCGTGCGTCCCGGTGGTGGTCGTATCGTCAGGTGGCTGTCTTGGTTTGGGTCACGACCTGGTTCAGGACTTTGGCTGGAATCCGAGAAAATGTCAAGGTCGAAACAGTCATTCGAGCTGGTGATTGGATACTGGCCTGTGGAAGTAGGTTGGAAGACCCCCTCACGACATCTGAACGCAGGTCCGGGACGGCTGTGCTGGTCGCTGGCTGGGAACGCGACTGCGTCAGAGCGTTTGGGGTCTTCCTTACGACCATATAACATGCGTCCCGGTGATGACAAGGCAGCAATATGAGAAGTCGTTCCGTGTAAGGCAAAACAGTGGCATGGCTGCACGCTGGAAGTCGAAGGACTGTTAGGGCACGATAAATCTGATAACGGATGGTACTCGCCTGTGAATGTGGTCTGGAAGACCCCCTCTCGACACCCGAACACAGGCCCGGGACGGCTGTGCTGGTCGCTGGCTTGGAACTCGACTGTGACGGGGTGATTGGGGGCTTCCATAGGTCTTTCTAATAGGCGTCCCGGTGATGGCAGAGCGGCAAATGATGGCTGACTACGACGCACCATGGGGTATTTCCATATAAGCGAGCGGCCAAAAATATTTTTTTGCTTTTTTGTGACTTTTTTGTGTTGTTTGTACTTAGTATAATGAAAACAAATGAATTTTGATATTTTTCCAAAAAAAAAGTTTAATTTTCGATTTTTTCATATATTTGAGGCCACATGCATTAATGTGGTGAATTTTAATATTCTTGCTCTGTCTATTTGATGCACGGAATGGCGGTTTATGCTATGTTAAAGTTTCTGATTTACGTTCAATCTCCCTCCCCTTCTTCTTGAGTTAAAATCCACCTCTCTTTGAATGAATTTCTAATTTTAATAAACGTACCTAAGTACCGACAAAGTCATGAATATCAAATCAATTTCAAAACATGCATAGTAGGTACATTATTTCTTCCTCTGCAGGTAAAATAATATGCTTTTAACCAAGCGTATACGCGAAATCATTAATTTTCCTGCATGAATCAAAATATTCAAAATGGCATAACTCAAAAAGTGCACATAAGTGCACTTTAAAATTTAGAGACAAGTTAGGACATGGTTCAAATTTTAGGCTGCAAAATTTTCAGATCGCACAAATGCACACAAAAAAAGTACTCCATTAACAAAGTTGAAAAAAACTAAATTTTGAATAATAATCCATCTTTTTTGATTTTTATTATTTTTTTAGCGTGTAAAAGTGTGTTTTGAAAAATGTTATTGAAAAGTTGAATCAATTACCTTTCTGAATATATATAATGATGCAGGAAAAATACATAAACAGCTACACAGTACAACTATGAAAAATAATCATTTTTTGTCAAAAACATGTTTTTTCTTACCATTTTCGCCTTTGAAGGTCTGCAATTCAGTGAATTTTGATCCTACAACTTTCAAACTCCGGATTTTTCTTAGTTAGAATGTTTATTTTCGAAAAAAAATACCAAAAAAATAATTAGAGTATGTCGGTTTTTCGATTTATGGCCGCCTGAAACCCCATAGTGCGACGTTGCGAGATTATTCCAGGCGGCGCCTCGAAAACCCCGATGGCAAAACGGTAGGCGCTGGTCTACGGTCGATGTCCACGAACTCCCGGAAAGACAGTCCTTCCGGCCAGTTGGCTGCATCCATGGACGATTCACGGTAGTCCCGGCCGAGTTGAGCGTACAGGGCCTTCTTCAGCGGGCTGGTTGGACTGGGAGTCGTCGATTCATCGGCTGGAACGGTCGCCGGGTTGATCACCACTGGTTAGTGAGCTCCGTTGAGCGTTGCTAGCAAGTAGAGCCGGATGCGTTTCCGGTTGGCCTTGTCTGCGCTGTGCTTGAGTAGCCTGAGAGTTGCTTTTCACGTGTGAAACGAAACGAGAAACCCAATTAAAACCAATCCCGCTATTACACTCAACCCCCGGTGGTTAGTCACTTTTTCGTTTGACACTTTTTTAGTTTGTACCCCGTTGGTTGGTCAAAGTCAAACTAAATAGTGACGAACTGTCACTTTTTACACGGCGCTCACGCACACTATCAAAACAAACGTTTGGTAGTGCGCGTGAACTCCATATAAAAGGGGTGTCAAACTAAAAAGTGACCCCGTTCGTTTGACAACAGTTGGTGTCAAACCATCGGGGTTTGAGTGTACCTCATTCCCATCCCAAATACTAACTCGATAGGCTCCCGCTCCTTCTTGTTGATCTGCATGATGACCTGGCTCAGATGCAGGTAGATCGTGTTGGTTTTCTCCAGCTTCCGCTCGTAGATCATCCGGATGTCCTGTACGTACTTTCACTCATCCTCACGCTTCCGAATCAGCTCCTTTTCGTATTTTTTAATGCTCATCCCGTTGCTCGTTAGCTTTTGCATGTGGCCCGGATCTTCTCCCGTCACGTCTTTTGCGCCTCATGAAAGCCCTGCTTTTCGGCCCACGCCTGCAGCAGCGTCTGGCCGGCAATCTTCAGGTGCGTACTGCGTAGATGTATGGCACTTCACCAGTCAACAGTTCCCACAGGACCACCCGACCTTATCGTTGCATGGCTCGTTCCGGAATACCTCCAAGGCCATCCAGGCCACCGTTCCGGCGAAGCTCATCTTTGTACTGATCTCATTCCGCTTGCGTGACGTCCCAAAGTCGCAGATCTTGATCACCTCCTTGTCGTCGCAGCAACAACAGTTCGCACCGTAGCCGTCCGGAGCTGGAGCAAGTTATCTACCGAAGATCCTTGAATGAGTATGGAAACTTCGCGACTTGGAGTTCTCGGTCCGCTTCCTTAATCCGGATCCCCGTCGTTCCGGTCCAGAAACTGTAAATAAAATAACGGTAGGAATTAATTGCCAACTTAACCTAGCTTTATAAAACAAAAATCCCACATTCACACGTCCCGTTCCGTACCGCGGGACTCCACATTCCAAGGCAAGATTAGCCAGCCTTTCCAGCACAACTCATTTCAATCGCAAAGATTTTTTTTTACTTTCATGCTCCGTTGTCCGTCGAGGTCTGGCTCTGGCGAATCCAACCGAACTGTCCATGCAAAAAAGTGGGATTAACAACTTCCAAATAAGCCACCCAGATCGAAAGTCCGTAAACCCACGATGTTTTGTAAGGCAACGATGTTTTTCGAAAAATTCGATGAACTGTATGCTGCGCGTTAGAGTGAAAGAGAAAGCATGCTTTGTGTTTTCATCGAAGTTTCGCTAAGCATGCTATCTCGCTCATTCATGTTTGCGAATTTTTCGGCAGTTCTGTCAAACGAAAAAAAAACAACATGGCGAGCAACTTTGCTCCATCGCAAAAATTTGGTTGTCTGCTTTTCCGGGTTTGTTCCGGGTTGTAGGTGGAATCGGCAGGCCAAGTAACACCCGCAGATTCTCCCCTGGTTAGTAGGGAGTTGATTTTAAAGGTAATTTATAGTTTGTTTTTATTTGTTTGCTGTAAACTTTTACTCTACTTTTTTCAATTTCAGGGAAAAGGTATCAGCAAAAAGGTAAAGTCCACTGCCGGTCGCGAACCTCCGGCTATTCCGTTTTCCGGTTCATAAACCTGGACGTGCGCGAGAACATGACCGCCAGACGATGGACCACTGGCACGTTTGCAAGAAAAGTGCGTAAGTTCGGAAAAAACGGTAAGGTGCTCGAGTAGGTAGAATGTTCTGGAAATTTGATAGATTTCTTTTTCAGACCCCCGTTCCGGAAGCTGCCATCAGCGGTTCCGACCGTACATTCCTCACTAGTAAGCCGTGTCCTCTGACTTCTTAGCTGCACGGAGGACCGTGCCGTACCGATACACTGTACTGAAATTGTCCATCAACAAGAATCTGCCTGCTGCGAATTGTCCCAGTATGGCCAACCTGCAGAGTACGGCACAGATTCGTTTCGGGCGGTCACTGGGTCCAGGACCGAGAACGATGATTGGATTCGACGGCGGAGCAACAACGAACCGGGCACTATCGTGCGAATGACTTGGAGGTGGCACAGCCCAGGAGCAGTCGCTGGCGGCGGAAACGTTGCCGTTGAAGGAAATCAGTAGCGGCAACGACACCAACCGAGTGTTTACCGATGGCTGCTTGGGTGTGTACGGCGAGTTCGAGGGGAGTGCATTCGGTGCAACGTTTTAATTAACTTAAATCCGTCCACGAAGATAAAGCTGCTGCAGGAATTACAACACCTGACGCTGTTCAAATCGACGGTAGTCTATCGGAATGCGAATAGTTCAGTCATGGCCACGAACAACAATTCCAACCGGTGATTTGGTTTTTAAAGCAAAACATTACAATAGCTGATCTCAGTGTAATAATTTCTTTTTTTTTCTCTCTTTTTAGCCTTTTTAGCTGATACCGTCCGGAAATGGCACGCGGGACGATCAAGGCCCTGCAAATTCCATCAGAACGTCGCTGTACGGATCAGTCCCGACGGACGTTCGCCACCCTGCAAGTGCCCTTGGAAAAACGCTTTTCGGAACAGGTTCGAAGGACAGTTTCGGCACGGGTGAATTACTCGATCCTCGCACTTGTCCATAACAAACGTTCCAACACGGATCTTTCGCTAAACATCAGAACCACTTCAATGGAAACGACGGTTGAACCGACCTCCCGGAGAGTCTCCAACATGGTTCAGCTGCAGATTTTCAACCGGAAAATGCCGTGCTGTGTGCCATCTCTTTGAACGAGGAGAATGTGAAATGTTGTTGCCAAACGCCGCGGTGTCGTGTCACGCAGGATACTTTGTTTCGCCCAAGACGAAACCAGCCGCCACCCGGCATATTACTCGTCGTTACAAAGTAGCTTCTGATAATGGTTCCGTGACAGCAATCATCACATCAACTGAATCCCGACTTAACGTAAGTGAGGTACCGTCCGCGATAGTGACAAGATGGACATAAGCATTGCGTCAGCCGGAAAAATTCCGGAAGTTAATCTGGCTGACGTCGACATTCGCAAGCAGCACAATCGTTCTATGCGGCCGACTCCAGTGGCGTCCCACGAAAGCAGCAAATCTGTCGAGATAAGTCTAAACAAGCAGGCTGCGGCCAATACGAGCTAGCAGTAGCCAAGCGAGTCAGTGTCCGGTATGAAACAAACAACAATCAAACAAGGCCCGGGCCCAAACAGCAGCAAGCTTCGTTACCGCCGCTGTTACGTGCGCAGATGCCACCGTTTATGTATTGTGGCAGCGGAGGCCCAAGTGGAAGTTTCGGATCGCCACCGCCTCCTTCGAACGGTCCACCTCCGTCGGGACCGATGAACGACAACCGGGACAATCGTGGAGTACGTAACAACAGTGTTAGCGGAGGCAGATACAACAGTATGCTACCGAATGTCTCGGGCGGCAGCGACAACAGCACGAATCATCATCGATCACATGGACCAAACTATTCGCCGACGCAGTCGTGTGGTGAATATCGTGACGAGGCTGTCGCGGACATCGCGGACAAATGAGGCCACACGGCAGCAACGAGACCAGCACCAGGATCATGACGATCATCGGCAAGACTTTTCGTCGGCGGCGGCTTCTTTCATGGACCGCGGCCAGGAAGCTGCTGGAGTTGGAGCAGCAGCTGAACAGTAAGAAGGGTGAAGACGGAGGCCCGGGGTCTTCAAGGGTCTAGGACTGCAACTGCACAATCAGCATCCATCGGCAAGAACGACGCTACTCGGATACAGACTCGAAGGAAGGCCACGTCCTTGCGAGTACCCTCGGAAGGACGGCTGCACTATCACTCCCAAAAAAAAAGACCAAGCGGAACCGGTCCAGGTTCCTTGAACTTTGTCCCAGCTGATATCCGGAAATGCCACTCGGGACAGCCATGATCTTGCAAATGACGAAGAAAGCAACACTGCATAAACTTGCCCGGTCATGACCCTGAAATTGTCTTCGGAACAACGCTGCCCTTGGCACGGCTGGTAAAATGTTGCACGTTCCAGATTAGCCGGAATCGGTCCCGAATTGCCTGAGCATTTCTTATTTTCTTTACCGTTTAATTTAAACTGAGACGTGCTTAGACTGCCGGTACTCCAGAGCTGTGGATTCGAAGCCGGAGTCGGATCTTTTTAGCCTCACAACTGTTCCTCTTGGAGATGGCCCAGCTGGTGGCAGAGGACCCCTTTTGTGGGAATTTAGGTAACAAAAAAAGGTGCAGGTGGTTATGTTCTACATGACCAATATGACAAAGAACTTTGTACAAAACTCTAAAAAGTAAATCCATTTTTATTTATATTTTTAAATTCTTCGCCAATTTATTTAATCTTTAATAATTAATTCTAATTTAATATATTCAATAATTGGCACCTCTGTGGGAACAAATAGCCAAAAAACGAAAATATTGCAAAAACAAGCATGTTTCGGAAAACTCGGGAGAACCTTCCCTCAGGGCAATGGCCACTCCGGGTGTGGCCAATCCTGTCAAATGGCCATTTTCATTACCAGCAGGGGCGCCGACTCTGGGGGGCACGGTACTTTTTGCCCCCCTTAAAATTGGGCAGGGGGGGCAGACCATACATTGTGCCCCCCCCAGAAATTTTAGAAAAAAAATATTCTTATTTTAAATATTACAAAAAAAAAATCACAGAAATAATTGAAAATAATATTTGAAACTGAATTGGAATTGGATAGAATTCTTGTAAGCGAATCTGTAAAATAGCTCAAAAAATTTTTTTTTTAAATCGACAACGTTTCATCTATACTACTGCGCTCTCTTATGCTAACTAGGTAGGAAAACCAGCAAGCTTAGTATACAAGAGCAAACTTACGCAAACTTTGTCAAAACAATCATCAAGTTTTCAGACGCAACATTCTGCGATTTGCCATTGTAGATCAGGATTTAGCGAAAATGAACTGAAACACTTTTCAAAATGGTTATTTGATGACAGCTTTACATTTAAAAAAATGCTGATAAATTCGATATTTTTTTGAGTAATTTTAGGTATTTTTTTTTCTTGATATCTTTTTAAAAAATTGCAAATTTTTGGTCGTATCAAGTTGTCATAATGCTTTTTTGATTTTATTAAAAACCGTTTGTGTATCTTTTTGGTTATTCTTAAATTCTGAAATTCTTAAATTCTTAAATTCTTAAATTCTTAAATTCTTAAATTCTTAAATTCTTAAATTCTTAAATTCTTAAATTCTTAAATTCTTAAATTCTTAAATTCTTAAATTCTTAAATTCTTAAATTCTTAAATTCTTAAATTCTTAAATTCTTAAATTCTTAAATTCTTAAATTCTTAAATTCTTAAATTCTTAAATTCTTAAATTCTTAAATTCTTAAATTCTTAAATTCTTAAATTCTTAAATTCTTAAATTCTTAAATTCTTAAATTCTTAAATTCTTAAATTCTTAAATTCTTAAATTCTTAAATTCTTAAATTCTTAAATTCTTAAATTCTTAAATTCTTAAATTCTTAAATTCTTAAATTCTTAAATTCTTAAATTCTTAAATTCTTAAATTCTTAAATTCTTAAATTCTTAAATTCTTAAATTCTTAAATTCTTAAATTCTTAAATTCTTAAATTCTTAAATTCTTAAATTCTTAAATTCTTAAATTCTTAAATTCTTAAATTCTTAAATTCTTAAATTCTTAAATTCTTAAATTCTTAAATTCTTAAATTCTTAAATTCTTAAATTCTTAAATTCTTAAATTCTTAAATTCTTAAATTCTTAAATTCTTAAATTCTTAAATTCTTAAATTCTTAAATTCTTAAATTCTTAAATTCTTAAATTCTTAAATTCTTAAATTCTTAAATTCTTAAATTCTTAAATTCTTAAATTCTTAAATTCTTAAATTCTTAAATTCTTAAATTCTTAAATTCTTAAATTCTTAAATTCTTAAATTCTTAAATTCTTAAATTCTTAAATTCTTAAATTCTTAAATTCTTAAATTCTTAAATTCTTAAATTCTTAAATTCTTAAATTCTTAAATTCTTAAATTCTTAAATTCTTAAATTCTTAAATTCTTAAATTCTTAAATTCTTAAATTCTTAAATTCTTAAATTCTGAAATTCTGAAATTCTGAAATTCTGAAATTCTGAAATTCTGAAATTCTGAAATTCTGAAATTCTGAAATTCTGAAATTCTGAAATTCTTAAATTCTTAAATTCTTAAATTCTTAAATTCTTAAATTCTTAAATTCTTAAATTCTTAAATTCTTAAATTCTTAAATTCTTAAATTCTTAAATTCTTAAATTCTTAAATTCTTAAATTCTTAAATTCTTAAATTCTTAAATTCTTAAATTCTTAAATTCTTAAATTCTTAAATTCTTAAATTCTTAAATTCTTAAATTAAATTCTTAAATTCTTAAATTCTTAAATTCTTAAATTCTTAAATTCTTAAATTCTTAAATTCTTAAATTCTTAAATTCTTAAATTCTTAAATTCTTAAATTCTTAAATTCTTAAATTCTTAAATTCTTAAATTCTTAAATTCTTAAATTCTTAAATTCTTAAATTCTTAAATTCTTAAATTCTTAAATTCTTAAATTCTTAAATTCTTAAATTCTTAAATTCTTAAATTCTTAAATTCTTAAATTCTTAAATTCTTAAATTCTTAAATTCTTAAATTCTTAAATTCTTAAATTCTTAAATTCTTAAATTCTTAAATTCTTAAATTCTTAAATTCTTAAATTCTTAAATTCTTAAATTCTTAAATTCTTAAATTCTTAAATTCTTAAATTCTTAAATTCTTAAATTCTTAAATTCTTAAATTCTTAAATTCTTAAATTCTTAAATTCTTAAATTCTTAAATTCTTAAATTCTTAAATTCTTAAATTCTTAAATTCTTAAATTCTTAAATTCTTAAATTCTTAAATTCTTAAATTCTTAAATTCTTAAATTCTTAAATTCTTAAATTCTTAAATTCTTAAATTCTTAAATTCTTAAATTCTTAAATTCTTAAATTCTTAAATTCTTAAATTCTTAAATTCTTAAATTCTTAAATTCTTAAATTCTTAAATTCTTAAATTCTTAAATTCTTAAATTCTTAAATTCTTAAATTCTTAAATTCTTAAATTCTTAAATTCTTAAATTCTTAAATTCTTAAATTCTTAAATTCTTAAATTCTTAAATTCTTAAATTCTTAAATTCTTAAATTCTTAAATTCTTAAATTCTGAATTTCTTAAATTCTGAACAAATAAATTGATGTTAAATTTTCGATTTTTTTAAACATAGTTTTTTTTTGTAATTTCCAAATTTCTGATTTTTTAAATTTCTGAATTTCAACTTTTGATTTCTTAACATTTTTAAGCCATGAGTTTTTTTAACCTAGGGTTTTTAAACTTTTTAAATTTTGGAATATTTATTTTTTTTCTGTTATTTTTTTAAAATTGCAGATTTGAAAAAAATGTTGTTTTTTAATGTTTATTTTCCAATTTCTAAAGTTCTAAATTTTTGCTTTTTACTTTTGTTTTCATTTTTAGAATATTTGTGTTGTTGAATTTTAAATACCTGATAATTTTTATTATTGACTGTTACTTCTGGAAAATAAGTGAGAATATGCCAATTAGGAGGAATTCGCCTTCCAAACATATAAAAAAATCCCCCAATAAACATTCTCAATCACGTTTTAATAAATTATCTTTTTCAAAAAAAAAAAATGGATTCCGGATGAAAAAAACTTTTATCACATCGTAATATTCAAATTGGTAAAATTCGTGATATACAATAAACTTAAACATCAAATCGCCACTCTCACCTAACGATTTCGGAAAACAACCGTGCCCCCCCCCCCAACATTTTGGACTAGTCGGCGCCTCTGTACCAGTATCAAAAACCATGAATTTTGATACCCATATTGCCCAAATCTGTATGGTTCCGTAAATGTCCTTCCGGGAGAACCTTCCCTCAGAGCAATGGCCACTCCGGGTGTGGCCAATCCTGTCAAAATGGCCATTTTCATTACCAGTATCAAAAACCATGAATTTTGATACCCATATTGCCCAAATCTGTATGGTTCCGTAAATGTCCTCCCGGGAGAACCTTCCCTTAGGGCAATGGCCACTCCGGGTGTGGCCAATCCTGTCAAAATGGCCATTTTCATTACCAGTATAAAAAAACCATAAATTTTGATACCCATATTGCCCAAATCTGTATGGTTCCGTAAATGTCCTTCCGGGAGAACCTTCCCTCAGAGCAATGGCCACTCCGGGTGTGGCCAATCCTGTCAAAATGGCCATTTTCATTACCAGTATCAAAAACCATGAATTTTGATACCCATATTGCCCAAATCTGTATGGTTCCGTAAATGTCCTCCCGGGAGAACCTTCCCTCAGGGCAACGGCCACTCCGGGTGTGGCCAATCCTGTCAAAATGGCCATTTTCATTACCAGTATCAAAAACCATAAATTTTGATACCCATATTGCCCAAATCTGTATGGTTCCGTAAATTTCCTTCCGGGAGAACCTTTCCTCAGGGCAATGGCCACTCCGGGTGTGGCCAATCCTGTCAAAATGGCCATTTTCATTACCAGTATCAAAAACCATGAATTTTGATACCCATATTGCCCAAATCTGTATGGTTCCGTAAATGTCCTCCCGGGAGAACCTTCCCTCAGGGCAATGGCCACTTCGGGTGTGGCCAATCCTGTCAAAATGGCCATTTTCATTACCAGTATCAAAAACCATGAATTTTGATACCCATATTGCCCAAATCTGTATGGTTCCGTAAATGTCCTCCCGGGAGAACCTTCCCTCAGGGCAATGGCCACTTCGGGTGTGGCCAATCCTGTCAAAATGGCCATTTTCATTACCAGTATCAAAAACCATAAATTTTGATACCCATATTGCCCAAATCTGTATGGTTCCGTAAATGTCCCTTCCGGGAGAACCTTCCCTCAGGGCAATGGCCACTCCGGGTGTGGCCAATCCTGTCAAAATGATCATTTTCATTACCAGTTTAAAAAACCATGCATTTTGATACCCATATTGCCCAAATCTGTATGGTTCCGTAAAAGTCCTCCCGGGAGAACCTTCCCTCAGGCAATGGCCACTCCGGGTGTGGCCAATCCTGTCAAAATGGCCATTTTCATTACCAGTATCAAAAACCATAAATTTTGATACCCATATTGCCCAAATCTGTATGGTTCCGTAAAAGTCCTCCCGGGAGAACCTTCCCTCAGGGCCATGGCCACTCCGGGTGTGGCCAATATCCTAAAAGTTTAGTCCCAACACCATTGCCCCAAACCATTCTGGTTTCGGGTGACCGTTCTATCTTCATTAGAACAGAATTCCTCCCAAGTTGGTGCACAACCTGTGTCTATCAATGTGTGGATGTGTGTGTCTGAGCAATAAAATTACCACCGTGATTCGTCTTTGACGAAACCTCGTAAGGTACTGAAATTGGTCAGAGGCTATCTGTTAGCTTAAATAGTTCGCATGAAATGTGGCAACCATGGTGCAACATTCCCGCGTGACAGTTCCACGAAAGCAAGAGACAAGGCAAAATTTGCACCATGTTGCCACATTTCATGCGAACTATTTAAGCCTCAGAAAATTTCAGTACCTTACGAGGTTTCGTCAAAGACGGATCCACGGTGGTTATTTTATTGCTCAGACACACACATCCACACATTGATAGACACAGGTTGTGCACCAACTTGGGAGGAATTTTGTTCTAATGAAGATAAAACGGTCACCCGAAAACCAGAATGATTTGGGGCAATGGTGTTGGGACTAAACTTTTAGGATATTGGCCACACCCGGAGTGGCCATGGCCCAGGGAGGACTTTTAGGACCATACAAATTTGGGCAATATGGGTATCAAAATTCATGGTTTTTTATACTGGTAATGAAAATGGCCATTTTGGCATGATTGGCAACACCCGAAGTGGCCAGTGCCCTGGGAAAGGTTTTCCCGGGAGGACATTTATGGAACCATACAAATTGGGGCAATATGGGTATCAAAATTCATGGTTTTTGATACTGATAATGAAAATGGCCATTTTGGCATGATTGGCAACACCCGGAGTGGCCAGTGCCCTGGGAAAGGTTTTCCCGGGAGGACATTTATGGAACCATACAAATTGGGGCATTATGGGTATCAAAATTCATGGTTTTTGATACTGCTAATGAAAATGTTCATTTTGACACGATTAACCACCTACGAACCGAGGAATAAACATGTGTCTTTGGTGAGGTCACCGGATTAACACTTCTTCAATTGAAATGGCCAGATTCACCGCCTTCGGTAGAAGCAGTTGAAGTTCCACGAGCCGCAGTTGATGTTCCACATTTTCCGCAGGTGAAGAATCCAACCTGAGCGGTCCCAACAAATAGAATTCAACCTCGCTTATCTACCCGACAGCGACGAAAACAAGAAGCACTACATGGACGTTTGGCTTGGCGAGGATTTCAACGACTTGGCCAGGGCCACTGAAGACGAAGAGGCCGACGACCGGGTGTTGAACATCGTAGGGGGTTAGCCGGAGAAAACAAGCCAGCACTGCAATTCGATTACGCTGCCCTTGAGCTGAAACCTGAGCCACCACTGGGAGATTCACCAATGTCGCCAGTCGACGGTTAACACCGACAATCCCCCTAGTCTCCGTTACCGGATGAGGAATTCAGCAACGATACATCCATCTCTCTGCCATTGGAGATTCGTGTACTGCCTGGAACTGATGCAGATACCGGTGGAGAATTCGTTGGTCTACACGTCCCAGGAGTGCACCAATACGCCGATCAAGATTGCGCGGTATGGACGGTGGAGAATGAGCATCGGAAGCGGTGGCCCTGAAAAGGCAGCCCAACTTGCAGGTCGTGTCCTACTTCATGCAAACGTTCGGCAGCATTGTCCGGCTCGCGACCCTCATTCCCGTGGTTCCCCAGCTACGAAGTGAGCGACGAATACTTTGATCATTGAAGGATGACCTGTGTGAGCTGGGCCATTTAATCGGCTTTAAATTTAGCCAGCGTTCAATCTCTTGTATTAAAATGAAATGAAATAGCAACTTAATTTAGTTTTATGTTATAATTAAAATGTTATGAATTTGATGCCATTTGCAAAATGTCATGTCAGTATCAAAAACCATGAATTTTGATACCCATATTGCCTCAAGTCAAATGGTTCGTTAAAGTGGAACCTTCCCCAGTGTACTGGCCGCTCCAGGCTGTGGCAAATATACTTCCAGTATGGTCCCAACTCCATTGCCCCAAATCATTCTGGTTTCTCGGTGACCGTCCTAACAATCTTCATTTTAACAGAATTCCTCCCAAGTTGGTGCAAAACCTGTGACTTTCAATGTGTGGATGTGTGTGTCTGAGCAATACAATTACCACCGTGGATCCGTCTTTGAAGAAACCTCGGTAGGCACTGAAATTGGTCAGAGGCTATCTGTTAGCTTATATAGTTCGCATGAAATGCGGCAACATGGCGCAAATTTTGCCTCGTCTCCTGCTTTCATGAAACAGTCACGAGAGAATGTTGCACCACTGTTGCCACATTTCATGCAAACTATATAAGTTAACAGATAGTCTCTGACCAATTTCAGTGCCTATCGAGGTTTCGTCAAGACGGATCCACGGTAATTTTTGCTCAAAACACACATCCACAAAATGATAGACACAGGTTGTGCACCAACTTGGCAGGAATTCTGTTCTGATGAAGATTGTTAGGACAACCCCAGAATGATTTGGGGCAATGGAGTTTGGACCAAATTGTTAGGATATTGGCCACACCCGGAGTGGCCATGGCCCTGGGAAGGTTCTACCGAGACATTTATCGAACCAAACAAATTGGGGCAGTATGGGTATCAAAATTCATGGTTTTGATACTGGTAATGAAAATGGCCATTTCTGTCAGGCCACACCCGGAGTGGCCATTGCCCTGAGGAAGGTTCTCTCGGGAGGACATTTACGGAACCATACAAATTGAGGCAATATGGGCATCAAAATTCATGGTTTTGAAACAGGAATGAAATTTTGAAAATGGCCATTTTGACAGAATTGGCCACACCCAGAGTGGCCATTGCCCTGGGGGAAGGTTCTGAAGTAGTTCCTACCGTACAATCACTTCAGGTGTGGGCAATCCTGTCAAAATGGCCATTTTCATTACCAGTATCAAAACCCATGAATTTTGATACTTATATTGCCCAAATCTGTATGGTTCCGTAAATGTCCTTCCGGGAGAACCTTCCCTGGGGGTAATGGCCACTCCGGTTGTGGCCAATCCTGTCAAAATGGCCATTTTCATTACCAGTATCAAAAACCATGAATTTTGATACCGATATTGCCCAAATCTGTATGGTTCCGTAAATTTCCTCCCGGGAGAACCTTCCCTTAGGGCAATGGCCACTCCGGGTGTGGCCAATCCTGTCAAAATGGCCGTTTTCATTACCAGTATCAAAAACCATGAATTTTGATACCCATATTGCCCAAACCTTTTTGTTTCTGTAAATGTCCTTCCGGGAGAACCTTCCCTCAGGGCAATGGCCACTCCGGGTGTGGCCAATCCTGTCAAAATGGCCATTTTCATTACCAGTATCAAAAACCATGAATTTTGATACCCATATTACCCAAATCTGTATGGTTCCGTAAATTTCCTCTCGGGAGAACCTTCCATCAGGGCAATGGCCACTCCGGGTGTGGCCAATCCTGTCAAAATGGCCATTTTCATTACCAGTATCAAAAACCATGAATTTTGATACCCATATTGCCCAAATCTGTATGGTTCCGTAAATTTCCTCCCGGGAGAACTTTCCCTCATGGCAATGGCCACTCCGGGTGTGGCCAATCCTGTCAAAATGGCCATTTTCATTACCAGTATCAAAAACCATGAATTTTGATACCCATATTGCCCAAATCTGTATGGTTCCGTAAATGTCCTTCCGGGAGAACCTTCCCTCAGGGTAATGGCCAATCCGGTTGTGGCCAATCCTGTCAAAATGGCCATTTTCATTACCAGTATCAAAAACCATGAATTTTGATACCCATATTGCCCAAATCTGTATGGTTCCGTAAATGTCTTCCCGGGAGAACCTTCCCTCAGGGCAATGGCCACTTCGGGTGTGGCCAATCCTGTCAAAATGGCCATTTTCTTTACCAGTATCAAAAACCATGAATTTTGATACCCATATTGCCCAAATCTGTATGGTTCCGTAAATGTCTTCCCGGGAGAATCTTCCCTCAGGGCAATGGCCACTTCGGGTGTGGCCAATCCTGTCCCTGATACCCATATTGCTCAAATCTGTATGGTTCCGTAAATTTCCTCCCGGGAGAACCTTCCCTTAGGGCAATGGCCACTCCGGGTGTGGCCAATCCTGTCAAAATGGCCATTTTCATTACCAGTATCAAAAACCATAAATTTTGATACCCATATTGCCCAAATCTGTATGGTTCCGTAAATGTCCTCCCGGGAGAACCTTCCCTCAGGGCACTGGCCACTCCGGGTGTGGCCAATCCTGTCAAAATGGCCATTTTCATTACCAGTATCAAAAACCATGAATTTTGATACCCATATTGCCCAAATCTGTATGGTTCCGTAAATGTCCTCCCGGGAGAACCTTCCTTCAGGGCAATGGCCACTCCGGGTGTGGCCAATCCTGTCAAAATGGCCATTTTCATTACCAGTATCAAAAACCATGAATTTTGATACCCATATTGCCCAAATCTGTATGGTTCCGTAAATGTCCTCCCGGGAGAACCTTCCCTCAGGGCACTGGCCACTCCGGGTGTGGCCGATACTCTACCAATTTGTTCCCAATCATTTCGGTATTCCGGTGACCGCTCTGGCAACCGTCAATAACTTTTTGGACCTCCTCTCAAGTTCGTTCACCACCTGTTTCTTTCAACGTGTGCGTGTGTGTGTGAGCAATAAAAATCCCAACGTAAGGTCTGTCTTAGATGAAAGTCTGATGGACACTAAATCCTCCAGAGGCTAACTTTTAGCTTAAATAGTTGGCACGGCATCCACGCAACAGAAACAGAATGTCACGCCGAGGGCATGCGACGGTAACGCTACATTTTCGAAAAATTTTGCATTGACACCGCAGATAGAGCTTTAAGACAAAGTCCTTTGTCAAAATATCCTTTACATTTCTCAATCCGAACTAACTTTTTTTTTCTTTCAGGTCAAATAATTTTGAGCCACCTCCAGAAAGTGGGTTCTGGAGTTGCACCAGAATAAAAAAAACTATCTCCATCAGCTGAACAATTATCACCTTCCGATAAGGGCTTAAATCCGTCCCCGAAGATAAATCTGCTGCAGGAATGGCAACACATGGCGCTGTTCAAATCGCTGGTTTTCAACCGAAACGCGGCGGCAACGCTGACAACGCCACCGGACTGAACGGGCCAAACAGCATCAACAGCAACAAGCTCCATTACCGCTGCTGTTCCGTGCGCTGATGGTACCGTTTCTGCCACCGTCGGACGGCCCGTGTTTGTGGGACCGATGAACGACGACCGAGACAATCGTGGTGTTGGAATGCGAAACAACAGTGGCGGCAGAGGCGGATACAACAGTACAGCGTCTCGGGCGATAGCGGAAGCGGTACGAAAAATCATCACTCTCATGGATCAAACTATTCGCCAACGCAGCACTATGGGGTATTTCCATATAAGCGAGCGGCCAAAAATATTTTTTTGCTTTTTTGTGACTTTTTTGTGTTGTTTGTACTTAGTATAATGAAAACAAATAAATTTTGATATTTTTCCAAAAAAAAAGTTTAATTTTCGATTTTTTCATATATTTGAGGCCACATGCATTAAAGTGGTGAACTTTAATATTCTTGCTCTGTCTATTTAATGCACGGAATGGCGGTTTATGCTATGTTAAAGTTTCTGATTTACGTTCAATCTCCCTCCCCTTTTTCTTGAGTTAAAATCCATGGATTTTACCTCTCTTTGAAGACCCTCCCCCTTCCTCTCCAATTAAAATTTGATTTTTGCGGTATTTTAGAATTTTAGACGGTTTATTTTATGGAACATTGTATGGATTCTCGTCCACGTTTTTGGTTGATCCACTTGCAAAATTCACGTTTTCCACGATAAATTCTTCTGAATCAAAATCACTACGTAAGCGATTGTCGTTAGATTACTTAAAATATGAACTTCTGCAATGTTGTAATTCTTACAAATATACTCGAAAGCAGTTCTCACGTTTTCAGAATAGTGCTTCGTTATATCGTACAGGGACACTACGGTATTATTATCCATACTTTCAAAAGAACACAACAACGAACTGATATGAATATTCGACGAATCGTTACTGTAAAATACTTTGAATAGAAATTTCTAATTTTATTAAACGTACCTAAGTACCAACAAAGTCATGAATATCAAATCAATTTCAAAACATACATAGCAGGTACGTCATTTCTGCCTCCGCAGGTAAATAATGCGATTTTAACCAAGCGTATACGCGAAATCATTACTTTTCTTGCAAGAATCAAAATGTTCAAAATGGCATAACTCAAAAGTGCACATAAGTGCACTTTAAAATTGGAGACAAGTTAGGACATGGTTCAAATTTTAAGCTGCAAAATTTTCAGATCGCACAAATGCACACAAAAAAAGTACTCCATTAACAAAGTTGAAAAAAACTAAATTTTGAATAAAAATCCAACTTTTTTGATTTTTATTATTTTTTTTAGCCTGTAAAAGTGTGTTTTGTAAAATGTTATTGAAAAGTTGAATCAATTACCTTTCTGAATATATATACACGCAAAAAAATCAGGCCTGCTTGAATCAAAAAATATTTTTGTTGTTTTAACTTTATGATTTTTTGTTGGAATAACCCTAAAAAACAATTGAAACAACTCAAAATTTTGCGTTGAATCGACTCGTTGTTTTTTGTCAAACACTGTATGAATGAACAACAAAATTATTGCGTTGATTCTACAAATAACGGCATTGAATCGACTAAGCAGTGCTTTTGATTTAAGTTAAAGTAATTGTTGTTTGCACGTGCCTCCCACCTGTCAAAAAATATGTTTCGTTAGTTTGCCAGCCTTACTTTCCCGTAAAAAAAGTCTGTTTTTCGCGTTTTACGTCCGTTCTGATTGTGTGGTCTATCTGATCTATGGTTCGTCCGCTAGTCGATGGCAAAATTTCGGCAAATCAGAAGCGAATGCAGCAAGCGCCAGGAGTTACACTTGCACCGCCTGTTTCACCCGCGGTGGAGAATCATCCCGGTTTTGTCCCAACTCTCGACGAAAAAGGCTTGGTAAGAATCTTTGTACTCTATCTTAAATTGCGTAATTTCTAAACGCATTTCCGTACTCTTGTAGATCTCTGAGAAAAACAAACTTCAACAAATCCTGGACTCCAGTGGCAACATATTCCACTCAACCCGCGGCTACAGCCCATTGATACCATCCGGGGGCGGTGACGGCACCGGCACCAGGTGCGATACGAGGGCAGCCAAAATGCACACGAACTGATCGAGGCGCAGGTTGAGTTTTTTGTAAATAAATATAATTATAAATAAACAAATAAATTGCTAATTTTCAGCAAAAACGAGCATTATTCAATTCAATGTTTTTTTGATTCAAATAAATTACTGATTTTAATTTGAAAAAATTACTGTGTTGTTTCGACAAAAACTTTACGTTGTTTCAACAAAAATCCGATTTGAACGCACTTTCTGTCAAATTTTAATCAACAAAAATTAGGTTAGGTTGAACGAAAAACTGCTTTGAATTAACAAAATGACTTGATTTAAAACAACAAAACTTGAGTGTTGATTCAACGCAAAAATTTTGTTGATTATATTCAACAAAATATTTTGTTGATTCAACCCTCGTACAGGCTGATTCTACAAAATATTTTTCTGCGTGTAATGATGCAGGAAAAAATACAATAACAGCTACACAGTACAACTATGAAAAATAATCATTTTTTTGTCAAAAAACATGTTTTTTCTTACCATTTTTGCCTTTGAAGGTCTGCAATTCAGTGAATTTTGAACCTACAACTTTCAAACTCCGGATTTTTCTTAGTTAGAATGTTTATTTTCGAAAAAAAATACCAAAAAAATAATTAGAGTATGTCGGTTTTTCGATTTATGGCCGCCTGAAACCCCATAGTGCGCAGTCGGGTGGTAGAAATTGTGACTCGTACGGAGGAGGCGGAAGAGTAGGCGATCGCGGACTTCGCGGAATCTAGGCGATTCGCCAGCTTCATAAAACCAAAGACACCGGGTATTAGCACGCCAACCATCGTTAACCAAACGGAGGAACTCACCAAGAAGGAAGGTGCCTTCAAGGACAAGTCTGCCTAAACTGGCCAATCGAGCAGCAAAAAAGCGAATAGTGACCCATCCCGGCGAGGCGAGGGAACCTGTAGACAGCTTTTGTGTGGTGAGTTAACATCTCTTTATCTAAAACATAAATAAACTTGGTTATTCTCCACAGCGCATCAACACCGCCCGGCTTCCTGGCATCCCCGGCTGGGATCTCCCTAGCAGTCCAGCAGGTAGCACGGCGGAACCCCCGGCAGCCAAAGGACGGAAAACAAGCCAACCATCCTTGATCCGGTCTCTAACAGTCATGCCGTCACAGCCACAGTTAACGTCCTGTCCAAAATCACGCAGATTGGAACCGGCGGAAAAGAGGGCCAACCCCTCTGAGCAACCAGACACTCCAGAACATCAAGCACGACTACCGGGAGGAACCAGCTAGCCTCCAGAGTTTGCAAAGAACCATGGCACAAAGTCACTGCAGTTTAAGGTCCACCAAATCAATGTAAATTGGAGAAAAACGAAAAAAATTAATAAAAACATAAACAACAGCAACAAACTTTCAATCCGAACAAATAAAACAGATGACAGATGTGAGAAAAAGAAGAAGAAGAACCTAAAAAGAGAGGTTGATGCGCGTCCGATTTTCCACCTTTACGTCGTTCTTACATCGGCCCCGCATGTAGGCCTCTCGCGATGTTCGAACAACCTTGACAGGTTGACGTTTCGGGTGCAAAATACCTTGATTCGGGTCTGATGCGTGTCTCAAAATCAGACCCGCATCGGCCCCTGTAGGTCTGATCGTCGCTCTAACGATCAGACCCGATCGGCTCCGTATTTCTTACTGCACGCAAAAAAATCAGGACTGTTTGAATCAACAAAATATTTTTTTTGATTTAACTTATCGATTTTTTGTTGAAACAGATCTCAAATCCAATTGAAACAACTCAGAATTCAGCGTTGAATTAACACCCTCGATTTTGTCAACACTGTTTTGGAAAAACAACAGAATTTTTGGGTTGATTCTACACACGAATCAATTAAATCAACTCTACCATGTTTTTTGATTCAATTAAAAGTAATTGTTGATAACACGTGCTCTTTTTCTGTCAAAATAATCTGGTTTCGATAGTCGGCTAGTTGCAAATTCATTGGTTTCATCTTTAGGGTCCATTTGCTTCGGTCCATGCCTCGGTCCCGTTGACCGTCCACATGATTTGACCAATCTGTCTGCCAGCCGTGGAAGAAAGTTTGCGTAGTTCGAGAAGTTTGTGTTCAAGAATCGGGACCAACTCTCAAGCAACCCAAACTAGAAATGTACATCGAGGACGGGAGAAGCAGAAGCTCGATCCGGCTGTCTTCAACTTATTTTCAAACGGTGCCAGCAACAAGAAGGATCAACCTCCAACACCGTAGTATCAGATTCGTCCAAGTTCCGGCACATGAAATGTGGTAAGTAACTTGGTATTGGCGATACCTCAAGTGATCTTATTTAATTTTTTTTTAACTTTCAGGCGACCACTGTGGAACATGGCCGATTCAATGCGCGGTGGCAGCTTATCCAACTCGTTGTTGATGTCCTCATTGGGAAGCAGCGGCACACCAGGTGCCGTTCAAGGAAAGTGAAACTCTACAAGGGCACACACTGTAATGCAAAACCTGAAGAAGCTGTGTGAAATTATGTCTGTTTCATAAGTAACTCATCAAAAAATCTAATTTCAATAAATAATAAAAATAATTATTTCAATATATTTGTTTTTGCTGTTTCAACTAGATCTCTTGTCTTAAATTGAATAAAATCTGAATTATTTCAACAAAAAATCAAGGTTGTTTCTACAAAAATTGGGTTTGAACGCACTTTCTGTCAAAATTTAATCAACAATAATGAGGGTAGATTCAACAAAAATACCGCTTTAATACAACAAAATGTACCGATTTGAACCAACAAAATTCCAGGGTTGAATCAATTCATTTTTTTTGTTGATTATATTCAACAAAATATTTTGTTGAAACAACCCTTGTACAGGCTGATTCTACAAAACATTTTTCTGCGTGTGGGCATCGTCTTCTGCGGGGTCACAAGCGATTTAGTAATGTTCGCCGCCAGTGTACCTTAAATGGCCAACGTAATCGTCGACTCCCAGCAGGATTCTCTGTCCAATAACCGGTTCCCTACTTCTATGTTTTTCCTGAAGGGTACCTCATTTAATTCTAGAAGTTTTATTTCTGTTCTTTCATGAACTCGTCAACAACGACAGAAACGTGAAAAAATCCGGTCCTACGTCCTGGCGAAGACTTGAGGCTGTCTCTATGGTACAGGGACAACAATCCGAGGCGCAAACGGCGCCGCGCAGGGGAACCACACGGAGAAACCGGCCGGGGCATATCTAAGAAAATATTGGTTAATTTAACTAAAAGTATGGGTTAATTTTTTACACAGCTTTTTTTCAGCAATCGATTGTTGATTTTGTTAACCCAAAATTGCTGACCACCGCACTGCATAAAATTGTGTAAAAATCTTGGTAAAAATTGAAGCTTTAAAATTGAATGTTTAAAAAAGGAAGGTTGAAAATTACATCTGTTTTAGAAGATTTGTAACCGAAAATTGAGCCTGACACATTTTACCGGGGGGATGGCAACCCTATTCCGACCAAAGCAAACTGACAACAGTCGACATTAGCACGGTTGTCAAATGAGAGCCCACAACAAAAGCACTAGCTGTCAAATGGTAGCCCATAACAAATCATTGTTTGGGTTTTGATTTTAAAATTCCCGCAATTCAAACGATAAATACCTGAAAAACAGGTGAATTGTGTTGCTGATGCCAAATTCTATCATATCCTTGGAGATTCCATCCCAATATTGGCTGAAAATTCATATCGAAAAAGTGATTTTTCTGTTTACCTTTTTGCTTTTTTTTTGGTCGATCAAAGTAGCGCCCGTACACTCTGAATCGGCATTACCCATTTTTCAGTTTGGTTTTACACATTTGCATGGGACTTTTGAGTTTAACCAGGATAACACACTTCGTGTTACCAAAGTAATATGAATAATACTGATTCTGAGTGTTTGTTATCTGAACTTCCAAGATGGCGGCTTCTTCGCTACCCCCTGCATTTTACTCTACACGGAGAGACTGGCCGGGGCAAATCTAAGAAAATCTTGGTTAATTTAACTAAAAGTATGGGTAAATTTTTTACACAGCTTATTTTCAACAATCGATTGTTGATTTTGTTCACCCGAAATTGCTGACCACCAGTAACTAAAATTAACTAAAAAAAATAGTTGGAATTGCCATTTTTGTTGGTTAAATGGCCGAAAAAAATTCTAGCAGTCGACTGCTAGAATATTTTTTTCAGAAAATTAACTAAAATTTTATTGTTTTCAGCTGAAATATTGTGGAATATTCTGTTAAAAACTGGCTGGGACATATTTTTCAACTATTTTCCAACAATTTTTTTTCGTTGTATCAACCGAAATATTTTTGCATGCAGCAAATTATTAGTGGTTTATAACAAAACATTTCTTAATTAGACATAATTTATGTAAGTGTTGATATATATTTTCTTTAATTATCTAACGATATAGGCTGGGCCGAATTTCCAGCTATATTTTAACTAATGTCTTACTTGAATTCGGAAAAATATTCGTACATGTAGTCAATAATAAGCTGTTGTTAGCAATATTTTTATTGAGTTTGCAGTAAATTTTGCAATAATGCCTCACAAATTAATGCTGAGTGTTTTTATTTTCGCGTTTATTCTGCCTAAAAATTTAAAGTTTTGTACTAATTTGATTTTTTTTTGCAATAAGTTGTTAAAATACTGTTAAAAAGCATCAAAACAAAACTTTTTTTAACTGTTGTTATAAAACATGTAAAGTTTGACCAATGTTTTAAAAATTGCATTAATCTAAAAAAATAATAAAAAAAGCATATTTCAAATTTCTCGTGAATTCCTTAAAAATAGAAACCGAGCAAAATTTTCACCAAGAGTTAAGCTTATATTTTTATTATGTTGTAAAAAATTAAGTGTTGTATTCACTTACCATCACTATGAAATCATCCGATAAGTCATCATCATCTACAACAATCTCAGGTTTCGATATTTTTCTTGTGGTTGGGGCACAGAATTTTCACCAAAGTGAACTTTTGGCTGCAAATAGACATGTGAAATTTATTAGTAATTTACACGCAGAAAAATCCGATTGTAAACCTAGCAAAATGTTGGGTGTACTCCACAAACATGATAGTCATCTCAGGGCCTGCAAACACGTTTGTCCAAATCAAACCAACATTTTTTGTCGATCCAACAAACATGTTTGTTATGGACCAAAATGACATTTTCAATCTATCAACTACAGTCATCCCACATATTCGGAACACCCACAAATTCGGAACACTTTTGTGGTAATTTGTCAACAACATGCAAAATGCAGCTTTTCTGTCGACCCTCCTATTTTTAGGACCTTCATTTGGACATTCTCTTGCTATTTCAAGGGTAAAAGTAGCACTTTTTGAATAAAAAACTTCTTTTCAAGACTATTTTATCCAGAGCAGCAAAATACTGCCTCCAAATTGCTTGTTTCATAATTGTGGAATGTTATTGTGCCTTCCACAATTGTGGAACACCTGATTTTCACTGATATTTTTACAAATAAAGTTATCAGACCATTCATAAAACATAACTAAGCATGAGTTTCGTTCGTGTTAGTGCCTGAAGTCATTATTTTGTAAAAATTATGTACTCATGGAGAGAAGCAAAGTTTGTTTACATCCGTAAGAAAAAAGTGTTCCGAATTTGTGGATTTCAAGGGTCAAAGTTTTTCTTTGAAAACTTGGTATAAAAGTTAAAATTTGCAGTTGTTCGATACAGCATTCGAAAGATCGCAAGAAAAGCTTTCAAATGAAGGTAAAAGCGAATCATTAAGTTCAATCATTGATTTACTATGATTTTTTGAACATTGGCCGATCTGTAAACTGTTCCGAATATGAGGGATGGCTGTATCCAGTGTTGGTATTATCGCGCTCTCGCGAGAAAATTTTCTCTCTCTCGAGTTCTCGCCGCGAGTCTCGAGCTGCCGAGAGAAACTCACCGCTTGCCCGTGCTCTCCTCCGCTCGCGAACGGGCTTTCTCGCGAGCCAGAATTGCCCGTTCGCGAGAAGTTGAACGTGTTAGAAACGAACAAAAACAACACAGCGATTGAAGTTACACCTCTATACCATCGCCTGGTTCGTATTCATAAGCCTGATAAACAAATTGCTAGCTTGGGGCGAACGGCTAGCACGAGGCGCTCGCGAGCGCTCGCGGCGAGCGAGAACGCGAACGAAAATGCGAGCGCGAGCGAGAAGAGAAAAGTACTACAAGTTCTCTCCCTCATTCGCGAGCGAGAAATGCTTTCCTTCTTCTCGCTCGAATTCCAACAATGGCTGTATCATGAGGGATGGTTCAACAAACATGTTTATCGAATGAATAAACTATTTTATCAAACTGATAATCTGGTTTAACACGTTTTTCTTCTTCATGTCTTGTTCTTTATTTTAAAAACAGTGTTGTTTGTTTATGTTCTATTTATTTATTTTTCACAGTAAGCATTTTACGTTAAAATTTAACTAAAATAATCACTCAATATTCCACTAATAACACTATTGTCCAGCAACTGCAGCCAAGAAAATCCTCCACTGAAGTCATGGAGTGACGTCATCTAATGTGGAAAAATAATGAAAAAATATGCAAATATTTTAGAAAAAACATCCTTGAGCATAGTTCAATGTGGCATTATTTGATCAAAGTAACATTTTGTCAAAATAAAAAAGACCTCTAACCTGATAACAACAGGAAACCAGGAACCTTCGCCGGAACTGGACCAGTAATCCTTTATTTGATTCGTGACAATCACAAATTGGTTAAAGAAAAAAAACACATTAATTATCAATATTCAATTATCTACGTGCGCATGTATTGCGTGTACGTACACGAAAAAAAGTGAGGTTAAATTTTGTACCGAACAGCAAATCAAATGGTGTGCTAGTGTGCGTGAGAGCGGGCTTAGATAACTCTATGCTGAAGATGATAATTACTTACGACCTTCCCACATTCTTCGGCATTATTTTTTTAAAAGCCGTAGGGGAGATGGGGGTAAGACGGCCACCCTAAGGGAGAAGTCTAATAAAATTTACACAACAGATTATTTTGATCTCAAATTACGTACATATTGTTCTACTACTAGTCCATTATAGAAATGACATAAATTAGTTAGTCTAAAAACCAATTTTCAATACTTTTCAGGAATTTTAAAAATAATTGAAGTCGTATATATATGAAATACGCGGGGTAAGACGGCCACCCATGTGGGGTAAGACGGCCAGTGCTATAAATTAACTTAATAACTTTGCTAAATCCACCCAAATTCCTACAAGGTTGGTTGAACAGACTTCTCTGAACATCATAACTATTTTGGTTGAAAAATCAGGTTTCAAATGTGAAGAAAAATGCTGTTTAAAAATTTTCATATTTTGGCTCAGTGAATTTCATATTATTGCGACCACATTTTATGAAAAACTGTGAATTTTACTACAAAACAAACACAATTTGATGCAAAATAATTAGTTTGTGTATTTTGATTAGAATAAGTAAATCAAAATTATGTAAACAATATTAAATTAGCGATTTTTATGAAAAGTTTGATAGGATTTCATACTATTCAATGAGTTTTGCTATATCACAGTAAAGAATGTTGTCGAAACGGTAGTTAACAGCATTTTGATTAAAAATGGATAGTTTTATTGAAAATGCTTTTCCTTATCTACAAATATGTCATAATAGTCAAAACCGTCAAAAATATAACTTATATCAATCAAAATCTACAAATTACGGGTGGCCGTCTTACCCCGGAGGAGGTGGCCGTCTTGCCCCAAATAAATTATTTTTTAAACAATTTTTGTAAATAGCTCATCGCATTTTCTAAACTTTTTCGAGGGACATAATCTAGGGAAAACTTCAATTTAACATGAAAAAATATTTGAAGACAGGAAAACATATTGTTATCTAACAAAATGCCTAAGTTGTAATTCATGAAAATTACATCCAGTTTCAAGTTCAAAAATTATTTGTTTATTTTGAGCTATTTTTATACTATTTCAAACAATATTTTTGGCAAAGGTGACTCCATATGCATTATTTAGCATGAGGAACAGTATTGCTAAACATTTTAGTAATATTCATTAGTATACTTAGTAAAACAGTGGGGTGGCCGTCTTACCCCGCCTGGCCGTCTTACTCCCAGCTCCCCTACAAAGAAAACATTTCGTGTCCTTTTCACTTCGGCCATCTTATTGCCGTTCAAGAGCCAAACGACATGCGACACCTAGTGTTGAGTAGCAGAACAGAGCGAAGAATGTCGATTGAAATTTCCGCCCTTTGAGGTTATGTACGCGAATTCTGTTTTGTTAAATTCCAGCGTTCAAAACAACTTTTGAGCAAAAATTCGAGCTGATACTTTGTTAACTTTTGATGCTCTATCATTTTAAACAATTTTATTTTTTCAAAATTATTTTTTTTCAAAATTATTTTTATTGCGTTAATTGATAGAGGGCAAAAAGTTTACACTCGTACTGCTTGAATTTTTTCTCAAAAGTTGTTCTAAGAGCTGTAAAATCAATTTTAAGTTTGCATTCCTATGTAACCGAACAGCGAAAATTTGAATCGTCATTCTTCGATGCTTTGCGCTATCTGTCGGAATTTTTGAGCTTTTAATCGCGAATAATTCAGTGATGGCCTATCTACAATCACTTAGCTTAGAATAGTTAAGTAAAGTAAAACTTAGAAAATGTACACAACTTACGGCCGTCATCCACAATCAACTTAGAAAATTTGCTGGGCTGATATAGGTTGCTATGCAGTTGTTTGTTTACCTTTGATATGGAAACGTCAACTTACCGTAGATTTTGAAATTTTCCAAACCGTACGTCAAGTTTCTAATTTTATTCCTATTCATTGTAGAAGATCAGATTCATTTCCATTGATTCAAACTCCTAAGCTAAGTGAAATTTTCTAAGTTAAGTGATTGTAGATAGGCCATGAGGGTGAAAAATATACACTCAAAATTTTTAGTACACGTTGAGAAAAATCAAATCAAAGGCAACAAACATGTTTGCCAAACTGACAAAATGTTTGTGGAATCAATAATATGCGATTGTTAAATTGATTAAATTGGTTTGTTGTTTTCATAAACCAAGATATTTATTTCTAACAAACAGGTTTGTTGATTCAAAATAACATAATTTCCGTGCGTGTAATACAAAATTCTTAATTTTGGCTATAAACTGAAAAAAAGGAACGTAAATAAATGTAATTATAATGAGAATAGAAGAAATATCAATAATGCTACTTACCAAGCTTGCATTAATTTAACAATTACTGCATTTGATTCAATTTATTCAACGTACCTACTCCGATTCCTGAAAAAAATATTTTGAGTTTAACTTACCAGTTTATTGAGCAGTCGTGTTGCAAAAAAACTTTCATGATAATAATTAACTCCTTAAAAATATTTTTTTTATATTTTACTTCATCTCTATTTTTTATGTTGTCATTCATGTGTACGCACTTCTATGTATTTTATAATTGATGATTCTGAAAAAATAAAGGTTCATTAAGATTTTATCCGTCGTAAGCACGAGGCTTTATAATGATTCAGTTTTCTAATAAGAATCACATAACATAAATTATTGTGCAAAAATAAACCCATACTTACTTGCATTAACCAACATTTTGTTAAATTTGCCCGGGCTGCTTTATCCGTTTAAAGGTGGCCCCCATCTCCCTTTTACTGCCCTCTCTTTCCATCAAACATTCTTATAACGTGTTCAACTCACTCGCATTAGAGGTCCTCATGGCCTGACCTCAAATGACAGACGTAAACAAACCCAAGTTCATCTTTTAAATATTCAACCAACAAAATTTTTGATTTTCCTAAAACCAAAGCTAACAGTCGAGCACGTTCATTCGAGTTCGGGAAATCTGTTAGCTTTTTGCCTTTAGCATTTTCAGCAAACAGGTTATTAAATTAATACTGAATTTTGGTTAATTTAACTGAAAATTGGCAGTGACAAGTACGTTTTTTGTTAGAATTTACGAAAGTAAAATCAACAATTTCAATTGTTAAAATTTCTGGGCACAGTCTCTCCGTGTGCGTCGCAAAAGATTCTGATTGGTTGATTCAAGGTCAACTAGGTACAATTATCACGGCTCGAGGAACTCTATAAAGCTGAGTCGAAAAACCGACGCTTCACTTTAGTTGGAGTGCTTTTACGAAACGGTTTTGCCTTTTTCGAACAGTTTAATTTCGGTGAAAAGTTTAAAGTGGAATTAGTTCTGGTGATTGTGATACTTTTTCTGGAAAAGCAGTAAGTGCACAGGGCAACGGTTTTGTAAAGCTTCGCAAATTACAAAAGCACTTACTTTCTAGCGATCAAAGCTTTGAAGAATAGTTTCCCCCAGAACAAGCAAAGGTTATGCGAACCCTTTGCACGTGTCAGGTAAGATCTAACTACAGATCGTGAGATTAGGCAGAAATGCAACTTTTGGCCACGTTATAGGTTGCCCATTAACGTGGGTGCAAGTCTCGGGGCAGAAAAGCCGTACATTTCGTCGTTCGACGCTGGGAAAGCTTCGTTGGTCAGACTGGTGGATGAAAACCACGACGGGGTCGTGACGAACCGTTTCAACCGCCTTAGTCAACTCCAACGACTCGGAGACGCATCTACTCCGCCCACCCAGTTGACCCCACACGTCCTTTTCGAAGCAATCCCAGAGCTTGGAGGAAGTTCCGAGCTTTCGAGCACGCCAAAAGCTCGCCGGCTGCCCAGCCGATTCTAACCTCGCTTGCCCGACCGAAGGAAGTGCGAGGAACGAGACAAAAGCCTGACAGCAGCAGTACCATCCGTCTCCACGGATTCGAAACGACTTTGGAACGTCGCCGTGCGACGGCCACGTGTAAACATTGGTTCCGCTAGACGCCGCTTGGGGGCTGGAAGCCCAAAGCGCGGCGAAGAACGTGTCGACGCCGATCGCTGTGCCACGTGTCCACGGCGGAGTACTGCTAGCCACCGCTAGAGAGCGGTAGGGTTGTGTGAACGCACCGGAGCTGTTTGATCGCTGATCGTCGCAGTAGGTCCGGACCTAGGAGAATCTTCACGCCGTTCAAGAACACCTGCAAGCAGTTGCTGGTACCAGATTAGTAGGGTAAAGTACAGTGTACGACAATAGGGAATAGTTTTTGCTAGATTTAAGATCTAAACCCCCCCTTAGTATTAGTTTGAGCTCATTTACAACCACAAATAAAAACCCCGGGTCTTTTTCGGATTTTGCGTTGCAAAAACGAGGATTAATTCTGCACGCGTTTAACTTAAATATACCTTCTTTCGTTTCGTAATGAACTTTGTTTTTCTTAATAAATTTTGGATTAGAATGCACTCTAACTAATGCGTTCGTTTGTTTTAAAGACTGAGATGAAAGAGTTCGTAAATGTTGTTGACCTTGAGTAAATTTTTGGGATCTTTTGGTTCGACTTTTCGGTTTAGATTACACTAAAACTCGCCTTGAGATCAAGAGCTTCAGGTCGGGCTTCCCTGATTAAAATCCCCAAACAACCTCCAACTTTTGGAGTGGTGCTAAAGTTGTTTGCAGGCTAAGCATAAAAAGGTGTTTCCTAGGGGTTGGACAGAGTCGATAGTTTTATTATTCGTTAATCTATTGACGGCGGGTTTGATATTTTCGTCAATAGATCGACGAATAGTTGAGCTAGCGTTCCCACCGTGTATTATTAATCTCGGTTAAATTTGACATCTTTTAAACATCATCACAACATCATTTTCAAAAAAGTTTGCGCAAAACGTAGTTTAACACGGTTCATATCCAGAATCGACGATTCCTTCGTATGACCCTTCTGTCTGAGCCGCCCGACGAAGAACAACGGGGACGGAGACTTGGTGAAACCATCCGGAACGGTGTGGTGCCCGAGGACGTTCACGGAAATGTGCACGGAAGCCAAAAACCACTTTCTAGCTAGCTAGCATTCAGATGGTTTGTGTCCGTTTGCTCCTCTGAAGGAGGCCATCATTTGCCTTTGGAGCACAGGGTGTTTTTTCAGCATCTCAGGACTTATGCTGTGGCTTCTGCGGAACCGTCTACAGCACGCCGGTTGCACAGAACAACACATAAAAAAGGCTCACAATCTGTAGAAGGCCATCCCTCCTAAGTCAACAATTGAGAAGAATACCATCAAGAAGATCGTTTTAGAAAACAAAAACCCCGGGAGTTCATCCATCACGACTTCTTGCGTGACTACGGTGGACGAATTGAGGCCCTTCGTCGTAAGGGTGTCCAGGGCCTGCTACAGGACGAAACGAAACCCTCCTCTCCCTTTTTCGGTGGTTTATAAATAAAAAGCGGAAACACAACTATATTTCAAACAAAAAAATAGCAGATTAAAGAATTATACAAAAAAATTAAAACAGAGAGTTTGATTTCTTCGTCGGCATGTATCCCGTGAGGTTGAAGTTTGTAGAAGTGCAGCAACTGGGACGAAATGGATTTACCACCTCCGCGTTCCGCAACCACCGTACACGTGCCGCAAGAATGTAAATCTTGTTGTTGGTTCCCGGAATCTTCCAACCGCCGCCGCCCGTGGCTTCGTTGGTATTGAATCTGGTACTAGCGATCGTAGCGGATGCGCTTGAACGAGCGAAGCTCGCCGAGGTTGTTTAGAACCGGAAAGAATCTGAGGAGGAAGTCGATTGAATTTTTGATGTTAAACCATCCAGCTTACTAACCTCCTCAATCGCCTTAGTTCAACCCTTCCTCGCTCCTGTCCCGCTTCTTCAAAAGCACTCGATCCGACCGGACCGAAATCTGCACGTCCAACTTCCACAGGCCTCCGCTCACTCGAACCCGCTCAAACACGTCCATAATCTCGACTCCGCATCCGCATCCGGCAGTTGGTTGATCTGGTTCACCGTAACGAGACTATGTCCCTCGATTTGGAACCGATTTGGGGTGAAAGCCAGTCGTCACTTACTATGTAGAACAGCGCCGAAACGGCGCCCAGGCCACTTATTCCATGGAACGCCCTCCTGACTGTAACCGAAACCGTTAAAATTTGTTTTGTTTTGATTTGAATATGACATTTCAACTCACCAAGGTTCCTATAAGCATGGTGGGATTTCGTTAATATATTGACGAAATGTCGATATACTGACCAATTATTTTAATGCGTTGATAATGTATTGACCGATCTGTCCGACCCCTAGGGTGTTTCAAATCAATTGGATCGTCCAGGGATTGCGCAATGTAACGCTCCTGGTACGTTGTGAAAAGGTTAAGCGTTACAAGTGTTGCGAAGTGACCCAAGCGAATTTTCCGTACGAATTGTACCCGCGTGTACCAAGTGATTTGCGTTTGGAAGTGAGTGGGAGTCTACTCCTTGGTCATTAAATAGAATAACTAATTTAGATCGCTTTATCACATTTTGTATATTAGGCCAATTTTATACGCCGAATGCATTACCACCCTCCGCGGGCGTGCAGTGTTAAAGTAGACCAAAAGGTAATTAAATTCGCTGGTTTAGGCACAGTGTTCTAAGGTTTCTCGTTTTCACCTGTAGAACCTTCACAGGCGAAGGTTCTTTTGTTAGGTCTTTCTTCCCGTTGGCCCCCGCGACCGTTCCACAACGCGGTGCCGCACCGTGAAGCAAGCACCACGCCATCGCGTGCTTCACACCGGAGCAGCCCAAGCCAGCTAGCACAGCGAACGAACCGTGCCTATCCGCCAGGGTCCGCCGAGAGTCCGTAGGAGGCCATACCAACCCATCCGAGCCGCAGGACGCGATCGTCGACGAGAACCAGCCTCGCTGGTCCGCTGAGCCGTTTCCACGGCTACGTGGTGTCGTCCGTAGCGGTCCTCGTTTACGACCTTGAGCCACAGGACCACCATCGACGTTCGTCAGCATCCGACCCATCCGGCGTTCGACCCGTGACACGTGGTTTCCAACTCTAGCTCGAAGCACGAGTCTGTAGCGTGCCCGCCAAAGCACGTGAGCCATTGGATCCAGCCGTTTCAAGCCAGCTGCGCTGGTCAATAACCCGACATCGATCGGCAGGTGAGTGCTCCGTAGGGGACGAGCCAAAAACCCCGAGCCAGTGGACTTCACCGACGCCTGGAAGTGCTATCTCGAGTACCACGTGTCCCCACGAAGTCGCCACTCCGTGGCGAGTTATATCACCCGTGTAGGATACCCCTATACGCGCAGCGCCCGTGCCAGGCGACCCCAGAGCCCGCCCAGAAGCAGCAGCAACAGAGCAGCACCCGCGCAGCGCCCGTGCCAGGTGACCCCAGAGCCCGCCCAGAAGCAGCAGCAACAGAGCAGCACCCGCGCAGCGTTCGTACCAGGCGGCCCGAGAGCCCGCCCAGCAGCAGCAGCAGCAATAGAGCAACGTGTCCGTAGCGTGCCCGCCAACGCACGTGAGCCAGAGGACCCAGTCGTTCACGCCAGCCCAGCTGGCCAGCTTCCGATCGAGAAAAGGGACAGGCGTGCGAGTCCGTAGAGGACGCGCCAAATCCTCGAGCCAGTGGACCGCGCCGGCGACTGAGTGTGCAGCAACATAAAACAGCCTTAGGCTGTAGCAGGTCAGATTAGGTTTAAGAGAGCCATCTATCCCCCCACATGTGCACGTGCCCCAAAATTGTAAAACCTGCCCCCCAGAGAATAAACGAGTGGATGCGAAGTTTATTTCTCCGTGTGACTCTTTTGCGAAACGCACCTTCAAAGAACACTTGGTATTTGAGTCCCTTTTCGATTCCTAGTTCCGTTTCCGTTGATGCGCTTTTAATAAGTGGTTCCTACTTGACCCAAGGGCATTTCAGTGAGCAAAAGAGTTCCTCAATTTTGCCCAGAGTAACGAGAGTTTCTCAATGTTCCTCCGAGTCAAGGCTGTATATCATAGGTACTCGCGATCTTCCTTTGCATTAGTGTGAGTGCATGACTCCGTGCCACTAAAACCAAAACAATAACAAACGAACAATGGACCGTGCCAGGAAAACCAAAACATAAACAATGTCAGTGTCAGTGGAGTGAGAGAGTCAGAGATAACGATTTTGACAACCGCACTACTACACACTCAATCGCGAGTACCTTAGGTAGAAAGCCATGCCTCCGAGTTACTCTGGTTGCTTTTCACCAATCCCACCTACATAGATCAACCTTGTGTTTGAAAATGTCGAGTGTTGTTGCTAAGGTTTGTTTGTTTTGAAAAACAAAATCTTGCAGGCCGAAATGCCAACGGCAAGTGACCGGAGTTACGGGGACCAAGCCAGCAGGCGGACGCGTTTGTTCGGGAGCACGGCAGCGGAAGCGTTTTCGGGTCTGCTTCCGATAGCGGAAGTAACTCGTCGTCGGCGGGGGTCTATGTTCAATCCGTGTTTTGCCGATGGATTCGGTACGGGTTCTGGTTGACAATTACGAAGAGATCAACGCGGCTTGATCGAGGGGTTGAAGCGGGAGCTGGATGAGCTTCGGGGACAGGGAGAAGGGGAAGAAGCTGGATAGCGGCGTGAAGCCGGTGACGAAGCTGGAAAATTACGGCACTTATAACTTTCATCAGGACGAGGATGGTTTCGTGTACGTTTACACGGATGGTTCCTGCGAGGGGAATGGGACGGCGGCGGCCCGTGCCGGGATGGGGGTTTACTTTGACGAGGGACACGCGCTGAACGCGGTCAGTGAACGAGCGACCATCAATTGCGGATAGTTTCAGGCGGCTGCGCTGGCGATTCGATTGGCCAAGCAGCAGGGCATCAAAGACTGACCGTGAACACAGATTCCATGTTTTTGATCGATTCCATCACCAAATGACTGCCCGGCTGGAAGCGGAACGCGTGGAAGCTGTCGACGGGAAAGCTAGTCAAGAACCAGGTCGACTTTGAGAAGTTGGACCGGGAGTTGGCTGACAAGAGCATCGAGATCAAGTGAAACCACGTCGACGCTCATTGTGGCATTTTGGGGAACGAACGGGCGGACGCGCTCGCCCGGGAAAGTTCGGCAATATTCCGCAGACATAAAGCGAATCGTTGAACCGTTTGTTGATAAGTAGCTTTTTATTCTAGTTTACAATACACTATTTTTCAAGTTTATAATTAGTATTTAACTGTCCAGAATCTTTATTTTTTGAGAAATACAACTCAATCTCTCCGGATTCCAGATCCGACGAGAAAGAAGATTCCACCTTAAAAATCTGCACCGAGTTGGCGAAAGCCACCGGTTTGTCCACCTTTTCGATGGACTCGTCAGGTCGGTCGAAAGTTGCTTCTTCACAATCGCTGTTCCTCTGCCAAAATTCTCTTCCGATTACGAAATCGCCTCCAGTCCCATATCCGCCTCGTCCTCAGCATCTCGAACGACTCGATGTGGTGCCGATCGCCGAGCGGTTCCTGCTCCTGCAGTGGATGCGGCGGATAGTTAATCCATCTTGCTCAGACATTCGTCCTCCTGGAAGAGCGTGTACGTAAAGACTCGATGCCACCGTCTAGCAGGAGTGCGCCAATCAGAGCTTCAAAGCAGTTGGCCAAAGCGTGGCGAAGTTCCAGCTCGTGGCACAGGTCCGACTTATGCGCGTACAGCATAAATTCCTCCAGGTGCGAGTACGGCGAGATGTTCATTCAGGACGTTGCAAGGCCACCTGGGAGAAGATCGCGGGGTTAAGAAAGCTAAATAAGCACTTCGATCAACCTACCTTTCTCCAGATCCGCGAAGAAATCGCGCCGCTCGTTGTGCGTAATGTTGCTGTCCGTTTCGTACTCCTTGCCGAACCGGAACCAGGATGCCGCAGTTGGTCAGGCTGTTCTGGACGTGGTTCGGATTTGTGCCGAAATTTTCCTTCTAACTACCCAGGGCGATAATTTTCACATTGGCGAAAAAACATAAACAAACAACATTGTCATGGTTGCATATACCAAGGTATCGACAATCGGGTGGGAATTGAAAAACTCGGGAGGAAGCTGAGAAACTCAGAGTTACTCCGAGTTACTCCCAGAGTTTCTCACTGAATTGCCCTTGACTTGACCTGCCCTGAGAAGCTAAGCCGGGTTCTCAAAGCAACACGCCCTTTCACAGTGTGGCTCCCAGCCGCACTGGCGCTTAAGCGAGAGGGTTTCAAAAGGGTGGTCTTTTCCCAGGGCCGTGTACAAGGGGGGGGTTTTAGGGGTTTAACCTAGAGATCCTAAATAGGGAGACTGGACGAAGTGAATTTGACGTACCCAAACAGACGCGAGTTTGACGTATCCAAACGAGCATTTGCCTTTACGCCCAGCAAAACTTATCAGTGTTGCCAAGCTCAAAACATACGTTGCCAGATCGATTTAGCAAGCTTAGACCAGTCTCCCTATTTAGGGTCTCTAGTTTAACCTCCCCCTGGCAAATTAAGTTAGTTACACCCCATGCGCCCCTCGGGCCGAAGGGCCGATTTTTTTTTAGCTATGTTGCTAAAATGCCAAAGAGATTTTTTTTTCAAATCGATATGAAAAATTTGACTGGAGGCGCCCCTATGACTAAAACATTTTTATGAAAATTATGATAATTTAACTGGAGGCGCCCCTAAGACTTATTTTTTTCAATACGAATATGCAATATAAAAATTTGACTGGAGGCGCCTCTACGTCTTAAAAAAATCATGCAAATTCTCGAAATGAAATATTGAATGGAGGCGCCCCTACGACTTAAAACAAATCATATTAATTTTTTTATAAAAATTGACTGGAGGCTCCCTTATGACTTGAAAAAACATGAAAATTCTTGATATAAAAAAATTGACTGGAGGCGCCCCTATGACTACCACATTTTTATGAAAATTTAACTAGACGCGCCCCTTAGACTTAATTATTTTCAATACGAATATGCAATATAAAAATTTGACTGGAGGCGCCCCTACGTCTTAAAAAAATCATGCAAATTCTCGAAATGAAATATTGAATGGAGGCGCCCCTACGACTTAAAACAAATCATATTAATTTTTTTTATAAAAATTGACTGGAGGCGCCCTTATGACTTGAAAAAAACATGAAAATTCTCGATATAAAAAATTTTACTGGAGGCGTCCCTATGACTACCACATTTTTATGAAAGTTTAACTGGACGCGTCCCTTAGACTTAATTATTTTCAATACGAATATGCAATATAAAAATTTGACTGGATGCGCCTCTACGTCTTAAAAAAATCATGCAAATTCTCGAAATGAAATATTGAATGGAGGCGCCCCTACGACTTAAAAAAAATCATATTAATTTTATTATAATTGACTGGAGGCGCCCTTATGACTTATAAAAACCATGAAAATTCTCGATATAAAAAAATTGACTGGAGGCGCCTCTATGACTACCACATTTTTATGCAAATTTAACTGAACGCGCCCCTTAGACTTAATTTCTTTCAATACGAATATGCAATATAAAAATTTGACTGTAGGCGCCCCTACGACTGTAAAAAAAATCATACAAATTTTGTTATGAAAATTTGACTGGAGGCGCCCTTATTACTTAAAAAAATCATGCAAATTCTCGATATGTAAAAAATTTGACTGAAGGCGCCCCTATGACTAAAACATTTTTATGAAAATTATGAAAATTTAACTGGAGGCGACCCTAAGACTTATTTTTTTCAATACGAATATGCAATATAAAAATTGACTGGAAGCGCCCTTACGACTTAAAAAATCATGCAAATTCTCGATATGAAAAATTAAATATAGGCACCCATACGACTTTAAAAAATCATACAAATTTTGTTATGAAAATTTGACTGGAGGCACCCTTATGACTTAAAAAAATCTTGCAAATTATCGATATGAAAAATTTGACTGCAGGCGCCCCTATGACTAAAACCTTTTCATGAAAATTATGAAAATTTAATTGGAGGCGCCCCTAAGACTTAACTTTTTTCAGTACGAATATGCAATATAAAAAATTGACCGGAGGCGCCTCTACGTCTTAAAAAAATCATGCAAATTCTCGAAATGAAATATTGAATGGAGGCGCCCCTACGACTTAAAAAAAATCATATTAACTTTTTTATAAAAATTGACTGGAGGCGCCCTTATGACTTGAAAAAACATGAAAATTCTCGATATAAAAAATTTGACTGGAGGCGCCCCTATGACTACCACATTTTTATGAAAATTTAACTGAACGCGCCCCTTAGACTTAATTTCTTTCAATACGAATATGCAATATAAAAATTTGACTGGAGGCGCCCCTACGTCTTAAAAAAATCATGCAAATTCTCGAAATGAAATATTGAATGGAGGCGCCCCTACGACTTTAAAAAAATCATATTAATTTTATTATAATTGACTGGAGGCGCCCTTATGACTTGAAAAACCATGAAAATTCTCGATATAAAAAAATTGACTGGAGGCGCCCCTATGACTACCACATTTTTATGAAAATTTAACTGAACGCGCCCCTTAGACTTAATTTCTTTCAATACGAATATGCAATATAAAAATTTGACTGTAGGCGCCCCTACGACTGTAAAAAAAATCATACAAATTTTGTTATGAAAATTTGACTGGAGGCGCCCTTATTACTTAAAAAAATCATGCAAATTTTCGATATGTAAAAAATTGACTGAAGGCGCCCCTATGACTAAAACATTTTTATGAAAATTATGAAAATTTAACTGGAGGCGACCCTAAGACTTATTTTTTTTTCAATACGAATATGCAATATAAAAAATTGACTGGAAGCGCCCTTACGACTTAAAAAAATCATGCAAATTCTCGATATGAAAAATTAAATATAGGCGCCCATACGACTTTAAAAATCATACAAATTTTGTTATGAAAATTTGACTGGAGGCACCCTTATGACTTAAAAAAATCTTGCAAATTATCGATATGAAAAATTTGACTGCAGGCGCCCCTATGACTAAAACCTTTTCATGAAAATTATGAAAATTTAATTGGAGGCGCCCCTAAGACTTAATTTTTTTCAGTACGAATATGCCATATAAAAATTTGACTAGAGGCGCCCTACGACTTAAAAAAACATACAAATTTTATAATGAAAATTTGACTAGAGGCGCTCTTATGACTTAAAAAATCATACCAATTCTTATATTGAAAATTTGACCTATGACTATGAATGAAACATTTTTATGAAAATTCTCAATATGAAAATTCTCAATATGAAAATTTAACTGGAGGCGCCCCTACGACCTAATTTTTTTTAAACATATTCTCAACATTAAAGATTTGACTGGAGGCGCCCCTTAGAATTAAAAAAATCATGCGAATTCTTGATATGAAAAATTGACTGAAAGCGCCACTATGAATTATTTTTTTTTAAATACAAATTCCCAATGTAAAAATATGACTGAAGACGCCCCTACGACTTTAAAGGCATATGCTCGATATGGCAACTTGGATTGAGGCGCCCTTATGACTTAAAAAAATCATACAAATTCTTATTATGAAAATTTATTTGGTGCCGCCCCTACGACTTAATTTTTTTAAACAAATTCTCAATATTGAAAATTTGACAGGAGGCGACTTAAAAAATCATGAAAATTTTCGCTATGAAAAATTTAATGAATGCGTCCCTACGACTTTGAAAAAATCATACAATTTCTTATTATGAAAAAATGACTGGAGGCGCCCTATGACTTAAACATTTTTATGAAAATTCTCGATATGAAAATTGAATTGAAGGCGCCCTACGACCTAACAAAATCATGCAAATTCTCGATATGAAAAATTGATTGGAGGCTCCACTACGACTTTAAAAAAATCATACAAATTTTATTATGAAAATTTGACTGGAGGCGCCCTTATGACTTAAAAAATCATGCAAATTCTCGATATGAAAAATTTGACTGGAGGCGTCCCTTTGACTTAAACATTTTTATGAAAATCATGAAAATTTAACTGGAGGCCTACGACTTAATTTTTTAAATAAAAGTTCACAATATAGAAACTTGACTGGAGGTCCCTTTTAACTTAAAAATATCATGCAAATTCTCCATATGAAATATTGAATGGAGGCGCCCCTACGACATTAAAAAAATATATTAATTATATTTTAAAAAATGACTGGAGGCGCCCTTATGACTTGAAAAAAACATGAAAATTCTCGATATTAAAATTTGGTTGTAGGCGCCTCTATGACAAAAACATTTTTATGAAAATTCTTGATATGAAAATTGAATTGGAGGCGCCCCTACGACTTAAAAAAATCATGCAAATTCACGATATAAAAAATTGAATGGAGGCTCCCCTACGACTTCAAAAAATTCATACATTCTCGATATGAAAAATTTTACTGGAGACGCCCCTATGACTAAAATTTTTTTATGAAAATTATGAAAATTTTACTGGAGGCGCCCCTACGATTTATTTTTTTCCAATTCAAATTCTCAATATAAAATTTTGACTGGAGACGCCCTAACGACTTAAAAAAATCAGGCCAACTTTCGATATGAAAAAATGAATGGAGGCTCTCTTTTGACTCAAAAAAAAATCATACAAATTCTTTTTATGAAAATGTGACCTATGATAATTATGAATGAAACATTTTTATGAAAATTCTCAATACGAAAATTTAACTGGAGGCGCCACTACGACCTAATTTTTTTCAAACATATTCTCAACATTAAAAATTTGACTGGAGGCGCCCCTACGACTTAAAAATATCATGCAAATTTTGGATATGAAAAATTGACTGGAAGCACCCCTATGAATTATTTTTTTTAAATATGTATTTAAAAAAAATAATGTTAATGTAAAAAATATGACTGAAGACGCCTCTACGACTTTAAAGGCATATTCTCGATATGGCAACTTGGACTGAGGCGCCCTTATGACTTAAAAAAAATCATACAAATTCTTATTATGAAAATTCAACTTGTGACTTAAATTTTTTAGAACAAATCTTCAATACCAAAAATTTGACAGAAGGCGCCCTACGACTTCATCATGAATCATGATGATTTTCGCTATGAAAAATTTAATGGATGCGTGACTACGACTTTAAAAAATCATACAATTTCTTATTATGAAAATTGACTGGAGGCGCCCCTATGACTAAAACTTTTTATGAAAATTATGAAAATTTAATTGGAGGCGCCACTACGACTTTTAAAAATCATACAAATTTTTATGAAAATTTGACTGGAGGCGCCCTTATGACTAAAAAAAATCATGCAAATTCTCGATATGAACATTTTGATTTGAGGCGCCCCTACGACTTAAAAAAATCATGCAAATTCTCGATATGGAAAATGGAATGGGGGCGCCCCTATGACGTAAACATTTTTATGTAAATTCTCAATAGGTAAGTTTTACTGGAGGCGCCCTTATGAGTGGGGAAAAAATTGGTAAAAATATTGAAAAAAAAAGTTGAATAATCAGTGCCCAAATCAGCTTAAAAATGATAAAAATATTTTAAACATAAGATTTTACTGGAACCGCTATTATGACAAAATTAAAACATTCAACAAAAAAAAGTTTGACTATCGACGCCCCTCTAGCAACATAAAGACTGTTTAATAAGAGCAAAACAAAGTTTGGCGTACGGTAACATAAAAAATAAAAATTCTGTTTAGCGTTCTAGCTACAACAACTTTTGCGCCGGTTGGCAAACTTTGTTTGACTAATTTTGAATAGTCTTTATAGCTTGAGGAGCGCCGATAGTCAAATAATTTTATCAACAAAACGCCGCTGGTAAAATCCTATTTTTAAAATATTTATCTTTGATCTTTTTTATGTTGCTCTACTTTTTCATTTTTTTATTTTGTCATGAGGCCACCTCTAGTGAAATTTTATTTTCAAAAAGGTAGTCAAATTGTTTTATTTAAAAAAATTATTTCATCACAAGGCGCAACTTTTTATCATTTTTATGTTGCTTAAGCTAACTTTTTTTTGATTATTTTTTTTACGTGTTGTGAAACTTTCTTTGAAATCTAATTTTCAAAATATTTTCATCATTTCTATGGTGCTATTCAGGCGTTGATAGTATTTTTTTAATATGTTAATTATTTTATCATTTTTAAATTTTGTTTATGAGAGAGGTGCCTTTTCGGAACATTTTCTGGGGTAAATCGAAATATATCTTTGTTTCCTGTAGCAACTTTGTTACTTTTTCTCGATTTTCTAGGACGTTTCTTCAGAAAAGTCAAGGAATCGATAGAAATATATTCAAAATTATCTTTTTAATTTTTATACTCAAAAATCTGTTACAAATGTTTGACCCAAAAATGAAGTTTCTTATCTAATTTTTCAGATTTTCAGAAAATTCCGTCCAAAGATACAAAATTTCATACATTTACATACCCATTCCAGCCCTCAAAATTGTATGGAGACTTGCATGAAAAAACAAATGATGCAAAATTGCTTCTTTTGACATAGGGAATGCAAAGAAAAGTCGATTGAAAACCAGTAGTTTCCGAGTTATGATCAGTTGAACACAGTTTATCCAGCTACAACCCAACCCCACCTCTAGGCGGGGTTCGATCTAATAATTAGCCAAAAATCTTTTTTTTACCAATTTTCGACCTTTAAAAGCATTGGAAAGGTGAACTCTTAAAATTTGTTTTTTAGGGTTGAACGTGTGACTTGTTTTATTTGACTTTACCAATGTAAATTTTTCTTGGCTGTGTTTTTCACTAATATTTTCTGTACTTTTTTTCTATTGTTTCAGACTATACCTCTAAGCATTTTTAACAATTTAAATGATAATGGTTTGTTCTAGAGTAAAAATTAAAAACATACAAAAATAATGAAAAATTTGCTGTAAAAACATGACAAATTAGGTGCTAGAATAGGCCAAATACTACCAAAAACAAATATCAACTAAACAAGATAAATGCAAATATTAAAACTATAAATGAAACAAAAACAACAAAAACAAGAGACGTAAACTTTTTCGTAGAACAAAAGTTGCTCAAAATGTCAAGGGAAAAATTAAAAAAATCGAAAAAAATTGGGCAGCAAAGGGTTAACTCTTAGAAAAATCAAGTTCATCGATTTGATTTCTTTGAGATTGTGTATCTCAGAAACAAATTGCTCGATTTGAAAGTTTCAGAGAGAAAATTGTACAAAATTTTCTTGAAAAGAAACCAAAATAAATTGAAAATGCAGTCCTAAAATTAGCTTTAACCTGAAAACGGTACATTTTGTTAACAAAATTGCTTCAACAATTTTTGTCCACTTTTACGTTTTTTTTCTTCAAAAAAATCATATCTCCTAAACCAGATGAATAATATGACCGGCCCCAGAATTGTATGGACATTTGTATAGAAAAACGAATTATGCAATTGTGCTTCTTTTGACATATGGAATGCATGGTGCATGGCAAAGTTTCATCCAAATCAAAAAAATGAAAAGCTAAAAATCGTGAAAAAAATTTGCGAAATCGTTAAGAACTACTCTTAATATTTAAAAAAAAAACTTATGAAAACTTGTTTTGAGCAATTACCGCTACACTTCTTCACTAAAATCCCGTTTTACGCTCCACAAGTGAACGGCCCATGCCTCTTCCGATTTACGCCAAAACTTTCATTTGCGCAAAAATCTCAAATTCGCTCAAACTCCGAATTAACGCCCCCCCTTCATGGTGCTATTCAACACGATTTGCAGCACCAATTCAAAAAGTGTAGTCTCCTGTTGCACCAATGTAAAATATATAAAAACGAAGTTGACTTTATATCTGTCGGCCGGTACTAGACCAACCACTGCACTATGGGGTTTCAGGCGGCCATAAATCGAAAAACCGACATACTCTAATTATTTTTTTTTTTTTTGGTATTTTTTTTTTTTTTCGAAAATAAACATTCTAACAAAGAAAAATCCGGAGTTTGAAAGTTGTAGGTTCAATATTCACTGAATTGCAGACCTTCAAAGGCGAAAATGGTGGAATGTTCAATGAAATCTGACTATTGAGTGTTTTTAGTGTTTGATGTGATTGTGATTTAAAAAAAACTCTATTTTCCCCATGTCGATCGGGATAAACTTGCGTGTCACTGGACACACCTCGATTGGGGGCCGCAAGTATCAGGAAGACTACTTTTCCGTGGCGTATCAGCAAACGGAAAACGATCAAAGTTTAGAGTACGCCTTTTTTGGGATCTACGATGGCCATGGCGGAGCAGAAGCATCTTTCTTTGCGAAGGAGCATTTAATGAACACAATTGTGAGCCAGAAACTGTTCTGGTCGGATAATGATGATGATGTGCTGAAAGCAATTCGCGAGGGCTACATCCAGACGCATTATGCGATGTGGCGAGAGCAAGGTAAGCAATCATTTTTTTTTTTTTTTTTAAGCAAATGGAATTGAGAGGGGAAGACAGTTCGACATTTTCTTTTTTCTCGTATCTCACTTTACGTGCTTTAGTTCAAGAGTCTACATCGAAACAGCGTCAGTTTGCACCAATACAATCACAAAGCCCGTGTTATGACGCTATGGTTTGTTTATGTATTCACATTTTTTTTAATGAAACAAAACCAGTGCTTTTAACTATTTGAGCGCTTAAATGTTCTATTATTTATATTTTTCTTTCAAAACGAATCATTTAATGTTTTTTGTTATTTATCTGCAAATATTTATAACTACCAATTCAAATCTGTAGCAAAATTATGTGTTTATGCAAAAATCGTCAACTTTTTTGTCAGCGAATAAAACATCTGGAGTTTTTTTAAAAAAGGTCCAATAAACCAAATTTGTAAAGTAAATCTTTCCCTGTTCCTGAGGGAAACACCCTTGAAGAGTATCGGGGCCGGCATTTACAAAGCGGATTCAGTGGCAGTTTCATTCTCAACTTAATGTTAACATGTTAAGGTTAATGTTAACATTCCATAGGTCGCCTCCCTAAGGTGTCGTGATAAGGTCCAGTTTGTGACGATACACTACCTTCCCTTTACTAAGCAATCGATTCCAGAAGGGTAAAGATCACCAGTTGTGTTGGTCCGAGCCGGGATTTGAACCCCGATCTACCGCTTACGAGGCGGAAGCGTTATCACTGAGCTACATGGCTGTGATATAAAAGTTCATAAAATACGAACAAAGTACCAAGTTTTATACATCACATGCTGTACAGAGCACTCAAATATCAATCGCAAAACACTTGAAATTTCGGTGATTGGCCATGAAATTATGTCAATAGCCAAACACTTGAATTTTAAATGGTGTTGAAAAAAAAAGTACGTCAAGCGATTTACAGGTTCTCGCTTGCTAGTCGTGCACGCTACCACTGCGCCGGCCGGCCAGTTGAAGATGGGAGTGTTTTTTGTGCTATTGGTTCTTGCCTCGCTTCTAGCCTTCGATGAAAGTCGCGCAAAAATCAATCAGTGAAACACATTAAATTCATGTGGATAATCACGTTGACTTTGAATAGCGCCTGTTTTGGGTAGATCTTAAGATCATTTTCAAGTGAAGGATCGCAGCAATCCTTGGTCGCGAACGGTTGACACGAACTTGCGCTCCGCAATTTTTAGTTTTTCTTCGTTTCGATTTTCCCGTCGTGGCGCTTAACGTTTCACGATTTTCTTCCGGCGGGACATTTCCGTGGATAGTTCTTCCAGTAGTGTGGTGGTTTTTTGTGATACCAGAATTCTGACAGATTTTTGCAGGTTTTCGTGTGGTTTAGGCGTTCTGAAGATCTTACACATTGATGTGAAAGCTTAGTCACTAAGCGCAAACAGGAGGTTCACAGGGCCTACGAAAAAAAAAATGGTTTGATTTTCCGAGTTCATTGTAATGTTGTGAAAATTGTTTTTAAATTTCAAGATGATGAGGCCTGAAGCTAAGAAAAATTGTGAGAGGAAGAAGTGAGTGGAGGGGGCGGGGGCAATCGGATGTTGAGGATGGTAGCCTGAAAGCAGTGTTTGCTGAGATTGGCGGCTCGATTGCTGAGTGGCTTAAAATGCTGGCGGCTCGATAAAAATCGCCGGAGTCGTAACGTATTTTTTTTTTGAAAATAAGAAAATTGGAATGTGCTGAAAATAGTGGAAAAGCGAAAAAGTGGTTTGTTGCTTGGTTGTTTTGCTAAATTTGATAAAATAATTTTGCAAATGAAGTTTGGTTATGTTTCAATGAGAAGAGCTGAGGGTCATTTTAGAGTACTGATTAGTTCCGGCCGAATGGTGCGGCACAAAATCCCAGGCCGGGGCGTGAAACGGCTGGGATATGTCGTGAAGTTGAGGAATCGCTGGGTGAAGTAAAAGGAAGAGCATGAAGGTTTTGTGGGGCTCAAGAAGAAAAGAAGAAAGTGGCGGAAACGCGCCAAGAAGAGGAACAGGAGGAAAGAGAAGAGCTGTTTTCTGGTGACAAATTCTGCGTTGTTTTTTTTTTTTTGTACAAGAGATAGTTAACAAGAATCTTCATTGTTTCACTTCGAAGTGGACTGTCGTGGTGTTTCCTCCATAGATGTGTTTTTTTTATATGTTTTCCATCAACCGACAAAGAGGAAGGGGAGGAGGAGCTGGTTATGTTGGGGAACTACATCTTTAGAGGAAGTCAGCTGATATTTGGTGAGATCCATCCAAAAAAATAAAAATATAAATTAAAAAATCTGCAGACTAAATACGCGCTGGGTCTTTGTCTATTTGACAGAGATCCGGAAGTTCTAAATAACGTTTGAATCCGATTGATACAAACGTTCTTCAGGGCGGGGCTTGTCGATTCAAGCTGAGGTACCTCGCGCACGGCTAGCCTGCGTAGAAATGGGTCACCGAAGCTCGGCAGAGCTAACACCTACCAAATGCCTATGCGAGTTATTTGCATGTATAGAATGTAAAATCTAAAATACATGGAAACAACTCAATTTGTAAGATGCGACCGCGTGGTCCCGTTTGGTTGGTTGCACACACACACACACACAAAGGCGAAAATGGTAAGAAAAAACATGTTTTTTTGACAAAAAAATGATTATTTTTCATAGTTGTACTGTGTAGCTGTTTATGTATTTTTTCCTGCATCATTATAAATATTCAGAAAGGTAATTGATTCAACTTTTCAATAAAATTTTACAAAACACACTTTTATAGGCTAAAAAAAATAATAAAAATCAAAAAAGATGGATTTTTATTCAAAATTTAGTTTTTTTCAACTTTGTTAATGGAGTACTTTTTTTGTGTGCATTTGTGCGATCTGAAAATTTTGCAGTTTAAAATTTGAACCATGTCCTAACTTGTCTCCAAATTATGTGCACTTTTTGAGTTATGCCATTTTGAACATTTTGATTCATGCAAGAAAATTAATGATTTCGCGTATACGCTTGGTTAAAATCACATTATTTACCTGCGGAGGCAGAAATGACGTACCTGCTATGTATGTTTTGAAATTGATTTGATATTCATGACTTTGTTGGTACCGTAAACTGGGGTGACTTTGATAGGTTTTTCAAATGCCCGTCAAATTAATATTTAAACATTTTTGAGAATTTTGAGTATGTAAGCATTAAGGGAAAGCTTATTATCGAACATATATGCAAAAATGTGACTGTTACATTGGATGTATCAAAAATAGTGGCCAAATCAAATTTCTATCAATGTCACCCCGGGCTATCAAAGTCACCCCAGTTTACGGTACTTAGGAACGTTTAATAAAATTAGAAATTCCTATTCTAAGTATTTTACAGAAACGATTCGTCGAATATTCATATCAGTTCGTTGTTGTGTTCTTTTGAAAGTATGGATAATAATACCGTAGTGTCCCTGTACGATATAACGAAGCACTATTCTGAAAACGTGAGAACTGCTTTCGAGTATATTTGTAAGAATTACAACATTGCAGAACCATCACATGATCAACTCAGGAAAAACCCACAGAGGAAAAACTACGCATGCTGTTCTGTAGCTTCAAAACGAGGTATACAAAAGCCCATAGAAGAAGTTCATATTTTAAGTAATCTAAAGACAATCGGTTACATAGTGATTTTGATTTAGAAGAATTTATCGTGGAAAACGTGAATTTTGCAAGTGGATCAACCAAAAACGTGGACGAGAATCCATACAATGTTCCATAAAATAAACCGTCTAAAATTCTAAAACACCGCAAAAATCAAATTTTAATTGGAGGGGGATGGGGGGGGGGGTCTTCAAAGAGAGGTGGATTTAAACTCAAGAAAAAGAGGAGGGAGATTGAACGTAAATCAGAAACTTTAACATAGCATAAACCGCCATTCCGTGCATCAAATAGACAGAGCAAGAATATTAAAATTCACCACTTTAATGCATGTGGCCTCAAATATATGAAAAAATCGAAAATTAAACTTTTTTTTTGGAAAAATATCAAAATTCATTTGTTTTTATTATACTAAGTACAAACAACACAAAAAAGTCACAAAAAAGCAAAAAAATATTTTTGGCCGCTCGCTTATATGGAAATACCCCATAGTGCACTGTCTTCCTTTTAACTACAAGGACTTCGCCGCCCTATTTGAGTAAGGCACAGAGCGACGGCGCCGGATACCCATATTTACACTTAGAATTTTAGAGCGTCCGCCGCGGGATTCGAACCAGCAAAATATATGTAAAATATACCAAAGTATTATTTATTGAGTTTAAAGATTGACTGTTAGCGCCCTTTCGCAATCTAAACAAGCACCCCATGCGCCCCTTTCGAGAAAACCCTCCCCTTTCGAAAATCCTGTGCACGGCCCTGTCTTTTCCGGATCGTTGGTTGGCGGAAACAGTTGTGGTGGTGGGTCTTGAAAGAAAAAAAGACTGAAAAAAGTTTTTAATACGCCATAATACGACCTTTTCAAACGCCACGCGCTAAAAACTTGGTTCGATCTTGGTTCGATTTTGATTTCACTCGCTTTATATGTGGATGACAGTCGTGACGTATCCGTGGCAGGCAGGCGAGCAAGCTCGTGAGAGAGTTTGAACCTGAGAGAGAGCACGTGCGTGTACGAATTGGAATTAAACATCGTTGTTAGGTAGCCCCTTACAGCCAGCCGCGCAAAAATGGTCAGTTTTGGGCGCTAATAACTTCGCGGGAAAAAATCCTAAAAATATGGTGTATCCGGGAAAGTTGTTCTAAATTTAATGAAGGTTCTACATTTGAGAAAAGGTAAGAATCGGATAATTATGGCGCCTTCCACAGGTAAAAAAGTACCGTAATCTGGGGTGAATCGGGACTACAGTCTGAATAGGGCAGCAGTTTTTAGACCACTTAAAGCTTTTAAATTTGGAAATGGATGTACACATTTTGTTGGGCTGAGTCTGTTCTATCCGAAACCAACCAGAAAAATCAAAATATTTTGCTCCATCATGGTTAAAATTTCTGTCCCAATTCACCCCATGTGTCCCGATTGACCCCGATTACGGTAAAACAGTTGCTTTTCTCCATACATTTTGACGATTTTTCCCATACAAACTTTAAGCGATTGGAGGGAGGGGTTCCCGTGGTCAGAATGAGCTCAAATTTGGAATTTAGCCTAGTGATGGGTCAATCTTTGATTTCAGGGGGTATCCCCAAAAAAGTCTGGATTTGGACCACCCTAATACACACACACAGAGGCATTTGTTCAGTTTTCGATTCTGAGTCGATATGCATGAAGGTGGGTCTTTGAGCTTTTAATAAAAAGTTCATTTTTAGAGCAGGATTATAGCCTTACCTCAGTGAGGAAGGCAAAAAACGTCGACTTTTTACCTGATTCTTTCCGCCACCGACTTCCTCCTCCTGCGTCCAAAATCCGTCCCATCGCAAAAAGGAGTTCGCTATCATCAATTCAAAATTGAGAATGTAAACAAAACAAACTGATCTCAAAAATTGAGTTGCCATAATCGAACTCGTTTTTGCGACATTTTTCTCAATAATTGCGATCCCCTGGTTTGCGTGCATGCACTGAGAGCACTCCCACATAGAAAAATGGGCGGAAAACGGTCAAAAAGCGGGGACGTTTTGCCTGAAAGCGGGCCCGATTTTCAGCACGATTTTTCCCCTCGTTGTGGCCCATTGCGTGCCAGAATGCAACATTTAGGCGGGCGTTACGCATTATGGCCGCTGTGTTACGCCCGTCTGTGGCACGCTTTTGGGCCCGTTTTGACCACGATAACGGGTCTATAAACGGGGGACAGACGTGCCAGAAGCCGGGCGGTTTTCTTCTTCCTGTTTATTCTGGATTTCAGGTTGGTCGATTAAACAAAAATAAGGGAACAAATAAACACAACATATTATTTTTTTATTCAAAATTATCTTACTGTAACAACACAACTTAACCTAATGTTAACTAACTCAAATGAATATAAGTTGGGTATGTATGTTTACATAACTTTATATAAGTCTTATCGGTTAACTAAAATTTACTAAATTTAGTTAAATTTAGTAAAGTTTAGCATAGTTAAATTAAATTTAGTCAAATTAAGTAAAATTAGCCTATATATAGTCAAATAAAGGAAAATTAAGTTGAATTAAGTTAAATTACGTTAAATTAACTTAATATTAGTTGAATTTGATTAAATTGGCGAAATTAAGTTATATCGTGTTAAATTAAGTAATACTTAGAAAAATTACGTTAAATTGATTTAAATTTAGTTAAAATGAGTGAAACTTGATTAAAATTAGTTAAATTTAGTAGAGTTCAATAAAATTAAGTTTAATTAAGTTAAAATAAGGTAATTTAAGTTACATAAAGTTAAATTTTGAGATTATTATAGCTAAATTTAATAAAATTTTGTTAAATTTGGTTAAAATATTCTAAGTAAAGTAATATGTTGTAAATTAATTAAAATTTATTTAAGTTTAAATAAATTAAGTTTGATTTACCTACATTTATCTATAAACTGTTAAATTAAGTTAAAATAACTTAAATTCAGTTAAATTAAGTTTAACTAAGTTAGATTATGTAAAAATTAGTTAGCTTTAGTTAAAACAAGTTTGATTGGGTTAAATTAAGTTAAATTCAGTTGAATTAAGTTAAATTAGGTTAAATTAAGTTAAATTTAGTTACAATAAATAAAATTTAGTAAAATATGGCTAAATTCTGTTGGCTGAAGATTAGTTGAAATTAATGAAATTTAGCTAAATTATGTGTAATTTAGTTAAATTATCTAAAGTTGAGTCAAATTATCTAAAATCATATAATTTATTTTACTCAATTTAAGTCAAATTATCTAAAATCGAGTACAATTAGGTTTAAATTAATTGAAGTTAAACTTAGTTAAATTGAGTAAAATTAACATGATTTCTTAATGTACATTTAGTTGAAAAAGATTGATCAAATTTAATTGAATTAACTTAAATTAAGCTGAATTTTGAAAAAATAGGTAATTTGGATAAATTTACTTAAATTTTGACAAATTTGGTTTATTTTAGTTAAATTTAGTTAAGGTTACATTAAATTAATTCAAGTAGAATAAAGTTAAATTAAGATAAGTTGAATAAGGCTACATCAAATTAAATTGAGTTTAATTAGATTAAACGATGTTAAATTAAGTTTAACAACGTTTAATTAAGTTAAATTAAGTTGAAAAAAGTTAAATTAAATTAAGTAAAATTTATTTAAATTAAGTGAAATTCAGCTGAATTTTGTTATATTTTGTAAAATTTATTCAAATTTAGAAAAAATAAGTTTGATTGACTTAAAATTATTAGAAAAATTGTTAAATTAAGTAAAATTAAGATAAATACATTAGAATTAAGTAAAATTTTATGAAATTCAGAAAATTTAAGTGAAATTAAATTTCAATCAGTATAATTTAGTTAACTTTTGTTTATTTTACCTACCTCTTGTTAATTTTAATTACCTTTTGTTAATTTTAGTTAAATTTGGTTAAATTCAGTTAAATTCAGTTTAAGATAGATAAATTTAAACTAAGTTTAATTAAGTTAAATTAAGTTGAACTAAGTTGAAGTAAGTGAAATGAAGTTAAATATATTTAATAGTTGTAAGTTTTGTTTTAAGTTGGTAATTTTTTGTTTAATTTTATTTAATGTTCAATTAAGAATTAAGTTAAATTGAGCTAAATTTAAATAAGTTAAAATAATTTTGGGTTAATTTCACATTGTTTTTTTTTTTTAGTTAAATGTAGTCAAATATAGTGAATTATAGCTTTTTTTTCAAATATTTATCAATTTCATGAACATTTGTAAAATTTTGTTTATTTTAGTTGAATTTGGTTTAATTTAGTTAAATTTGGTTGAATTTAGTTAAATTTGGTTAAATTTAGTTAAATTTGGTTAAATTTAGTTAAATTTGGTTGAATTTAGTAAAATTATCTTTTATTAAGTTAAACTTAGTTAGATTTTGTAAAATGTAGTAAAATTTAGTTGAATTTGGTAAAACTTAGTTAAATTGAGTTGAACTAAGTTTAATTGCGAGTTTAATTGAGTTAAATAATGTAATTTAAGTTAATCTAAGTTTAATCAAGTTCAATTAAGTTGTCTTAAGTTTAAATTATTCAAAATTTGTAATTTTTTTAAATAATGTTTTTTCCAACTTTTGTTATATTTCGTTTACTTTCGTCAAATTTTGATAATTTTGGTTAAATAAAAGTAAATTTATTTCAATTTAATCAAAAATATTTAAATATTATTATTATAATTATTATAGTTTATTATTGACACTAAACCATAATTTGGCATTCGTGTCATTATTTAAATATGTTTGAATTTAGTAACATTTAATTTAATTGAATTCAGTTAAATTTAGTTCAATTTAGTGAATTTTAGCTAATTTTTTTTTTAAATTTGGTTTAATTTAATTTATTTAAATTAAGTTAAACCAACTTCAATTTTGTTCAATTTAATAAACTTTAGTGAAATTTTGATAATTAATAAAATTGGTTGAATTTAGGTAATGTTCGTTAAATTTGGTTGAATTTAGTAACATTAACTTTTGTTAAGTTAAATTTAGTTAGATTTTGAAAAATGTGGTAATATCTAGTTTAATTTGGTTAAACTTAATTAAATTTGGTCAAATTTAGTTAAATTAAGTTAAACTTAGTTTAATTGAGTTGAATAAAGAAGTTTAAGTTAGAAAATTTTAGTGAAATTTAATTTGATTCAGTATTATTTAGTTAACTTTTGTTAAATTTATTTAAATGCTGTTAATTTTGTTTTCATTTGGTCATTTTTTGTTTAATGTTATTTAATTATATTTAATGTTTAATCAAGAATTAAGTAAAATTAAGCTAAATAAGGTAATATTTAGTTAGATTTCGTAAATTTAAAATAAATTTAGTTTATTTTGCTTTGTTTTTTTTTCAGTTAAATGTAGTTAAATTAAGTGAATTATAGCTAAAGTTATGTAAATTTGGTTTAATTTAATTTATTTAGAAAAATCAGGTTAAACCAACTTTGATATTGTTAAATTTCATGAACTTTCGTAAAATTTTGTTTATTTTAGTTGCATTTGGTTGAATTTAGTTAAATTTGGTAAAACTTAGTTAAATTAAGTTGAACTAAGATTAATTGAGTTTAATAATGTAATTTAAGTTTATCTAAGTTTAATCAAGTTCAATTTAGTTGACTTAAGTTAACATTATTCAAAATTGGTAATTTTTTTAAATAATGTTTTTTTTTCATTTTTTGTTTAATTTTGTCAAATTTTGATTAGTTTAGTTAAACAAAAGTAAATTTAGTTCAATTTAATAAAAAAAATGCTTGAATTTAGTAACATTGAATTTAATTGAATTCAGTTAAATTTAGATAAAATTTAATGAATTTCAGCTAAATTTATTTAAATTTGGTTTAATTTAATAAAGTAAAATAAAGTTAAACCAACTTTAATTTTGTTCAATTTAATGAACTTTAGTAAAATTTTGATAATTAATAAAATTAATTGAATTTAGGTAATTTTAGTTAAATTTGGTTGAATTCAGTAAAATTAACTTTTATTAGGTTTTTTTTTTTTTTAGTTTTTCCTGGGCCCATAACCTATTGGTTTTGGGATATGGGCCAATTAAAAAGAATACGCATAAATAAGACTCACTTTAGCTTTAGGCATATGTTGCTTGTTAGGCGGTTAAACTTAGCTAGATTTTATTTTTTTTAGTAATTTCTGGTTTAATTTGGTTAAACTTTATTAAATTTGGTCAAATTTAGTTAAATTAAGTTAGCTTGATTATAATTTTAAATTTTAGATTTATTACAATCAATTGAAACCAATTTAACTAAATGTAACTTACATTTAGTTAAATTGATTTTAATTTTAAATTTTAGATAAATAGAAATCAATTAAAATCAATTTAGCTAAATGTGGCTTAATTTAAGTTAATTTCACTTAATATTTAATATATTAAACTAAATTTATCTAAATTTAACTTATTTCAATTTAAATTTACTAAATTTAACTTAAATTAACTTAGTTAAGCGCAGTTTAACTTAATTCAACTTGAACTTCAACTTAATTTAACAAAATGAAACTTAATTTATCATAATTTTACCAAATAAAACTTGATCCAACTTTATTCAACTTTAATTCAACTTAATTTATCGAAATATGTTATTCAATTTAACTTAATTTTATTTAATTTTATCTAAGTTAACATTATTGAACTAATTTTCATTTAATTTTATTAAGTCAAATGTAGGTTAATTAGGTATTTCTATTTTAAATTTTGTTACATTTAGTTGAATTTAGTTGATTTTAGTTGAATGCGGCTAAATTTAGTCAAATTAAATTAGATTCAGTTAAAATAAGTTTAATTTGGTAAATTTCAGTAAAATTTAGTAAACATTAGTTAACTAATTTTATTAACTTTTAAATTTACCTTTTTTGATTTGGTTAAATTTTATTAAATTTAGTTTTTTTTAACTTTGTAAAGTGTAATACAATATTTTCAAGTTATTTGAAATTTTATAAGAATTTTAAAGTATTTCAAAAAATCAATGAATTGTTCAGTCTTTTAAGTATTTTTTTAAATTCAAAGTATTTTCAAGTACTAACATGTATTTTTAAGAATTTAAAGATATTTGAAATTGTTTTAAAGTATATCGATGTTTTAAATAAGTATTTTGAAGCATTTTAGAGTATATTCAAGTATTTGGAATACTTTTAACGTATTTTAAAATATGTGAAAGTTTGAAAGTTTATTATGGTTTTTGCTTATTTTTGAAAAAACAAATTCAAGGTTTTAAAAAAAAAAATTGTTGTGTTTGTTGTTGTGGTACTTCTGAGTATTATGAGAATTTAAATTTTTGCCAAATTTGTTTGAAATTTGAAAATTTTGTGTTATTGACTAGTGGAGTGTAGTTGCACGGGACTTGTTTTTGTTCTGAGATTTGACCACTATATGACATATATTAAGCTGAGTCAGCTGCATGAGTGAGGCCATCTTCCAGTACTTTTCGGAGCCGCTTCAGTCGTTCAGAAAGCAACGTCAGTAACCGATCCGCGCCACGATTGAGACGCTCGTTCAATCGAGCAGCCCTGCACTTCAGAAGATAACTGATTCCAGCCACCCTTAGTGTTCATCCAAGTTCCCTGCTTCGACGCGAACCGGGCACTTCCATGCCTTGGCACGGCCATGGTGGTCGTTTGGCCGCTTCGATGAGGCGGCTGCAAAGTTGGTTGGTTGGGCAATCATCTAAACCTTGTGAAGGGAGAATAGAATTTATGTAACGTTTTCGGTAAAAAGTAAAAATAATCATGAATAACTACCTTTAATTTACGCACCACAGCGGAAACATTCACCGGCATTCTGTCAACTTCCGGTAGAGCGCAGATTCGGATCGATCCGCGCCGCAATGTTGCTCGTTCCTACCATCTGCTACGGCTGACGGACAAGATATACAGCACCGAAAACGGTGTGGTCGCCGGAGAAGCAAGTTGCTCGGAACGGGTGAGGAGCGGGAATGGAAGGAAACGGCCCGTTGGATCAAGTACGAGGAAGGTGCCGACCGGTGGGGTCATCCCCAAGTGCCCTCGCTGTCGTTCCACTCGCCTGCGCCGATGCCTCGAAACGCTCGTTGAAATGATTGACCTGGACGAGTAGGATGTGCTGTCGGTCGCGTACCGAAATATGGAACAGATTGTCACCGTCGTGCTAATCCACACAGACGACAAGCTGGTCATCATGAGGCGCTGCTGCTGAGGCATCGTCACGTCAACGGGAACTCCCACGGTGGGTTCCACTTTGGACCAAACCAGAAGTACAGCAGCTACAGCAGCATACAGAGCGTCGACGACGGCCATGGCGAGACCAAGATCGACGGTGCAAGGCGAGCAGTGGGCAATTCGTAGGACTGCAAATCGAAGATCGCCGCCTCCGCATCGAGCAAATTCGCCTCCACCGTCCGTGGCATCCGACAAACCTCATGCTGGAAAAAAACTTAATTAGAGCGGGTTCGTCTTTAAAAATGAAAAAGATCTTTAGAACTTACCTACTTTGATTAATCCAATAAATGAAAGAAAAAACTTTGCGGAAGCCCCAAACCACATTTTTTCAAGTTTGACTGAAAACTGTAAACAAAAATGTTTGACAGCTTACCGTTATGAAAACTGAGGTAGTGTGCGTGCTGGAGAGCGCGTATGATGTTGGTGTGAGTGTGAAACACAAAAATCAAATATTTTAAGGTGTGTGTCTTGGCTTAAGAATCTTAACTAGGCCTGGCAACCCCCGATAATCGCCCGCTCCCCCCCCAAAAGTTAGAGTGGGCTGTCAAGGGAATGATTGAATGAGAAAAATCACTAATTCGCATAAATAATTTCAAGATTGTTTAGGTGTAAACCGAAAACGAGATCAAAAATTAAAATGGACGAATAAGGCTCTTAACTGCTTATTTAATTGTCGGTGTACAGGACGCCGCACTATTGCATCATTTTCTGGCGTACATTTAATTTTTCAGCCCAAATCCAGTTATTGAACTAAAATAAATAAAAATCTTTTCAAATGTTCTGTTTTTGATTTGTGTGCACCTTCGTCAAAGACCACGATTGTTTACTTTTTCTCTTTGGTCTGACAGTCTTGGTCTGACAGATTTGGTCTGACAGCTGTATCATGGATTTTGGTCTGGTCTAGGCGAGGGATAGGAAACAGCACCTTCCTGAGCACCCCTGTTTGAAAAATGTCGCACGTCGTACGAGTTGTCGCACGGTTGTGATTTTACCGTTTTGATATCGATTGGTCGAAAGGACGACAAACGGATGACAAACACTCGACATGCTCGACATGGTTTTTTTCAATCGATTTGCCTTCAATTCGACGTCGATTATCGTCGACGCAGTTTGACAGTTCTCTTCAGTTGATCTTGTTCGGACTTGATTGCAACCGAGTCGAACCCGTTGTTGTTAATTTTAGGCTTTGGGAGGATTTTGGACAGTTTAAAGGTTAGTTGTGTTCTAGGTTGAATTACTTTTTTCTGCTGGAAAGTTCCGGCCGGAGTGGGCGAGCGACCGAATCAAAGTGTTTTGTATTCCAGATTGACAAAAAATTAAATACTAGAATTCCCTTATTCTTAAATACTAAAATTCTTCAATTCATAAAAAACTAAAAATCTAACATTATACAGTTCTTAAATTCCCAAAACGCACGAATTGGAATTTTGAATTCTAAAATTCTAAAAATTATAAGTTCTAAAATTCCAAAGTTGTAAATACTAAAAATGCTAAAATTCCAATAATATATAATTTTAAATAATAAATTCGAAAATTCTATTTTTTTTACATTGTACGCATTTCGAGAATTATTAAGATTCTTAAAGTTCTACAAATTAAAAATCTCATTTTTAATTTTTTTGCAAATCTTAAATTTATGAAAATTTTAAATGAAATACAAATTTTAAAAACTTCAAAAAATAATTACAGAATAAAAATTATACAATATTAAAAACATTTAAATAATATTTTTTTTAAGTTTTAAAAATGTTGAAGCTTTTAATTTAGAAATTCTTAAAAAAACTCTAAAATCATACTTTTCAAATTTCTAATTGGAAAAATCTAAAATCTATTGGGTAACTTTTGAAAAAATTCAAGGATTTTGCAATGTAAAAATTAATACAAAAAAATGTCAAATGAAAAATAGGAGTTATAAAAACATCATGAATTGAATTAAATGATTTTGGTATTGAGGTACTCTCAAATTTTAAAATTTTAGAATTTTAGTTTTACGACCCCACAGACCACCGGAGGTTGGCCGAATCCCGGTCTTGGGATGTAAAGATAAATCACACAATTGATTAAAACAAACGGACAAATCTCGTCAAGAGCAATAAAATGCGTGCGAACTGTTTCAATCAATCAAGTTAATAACATTTATTTCAACCACATGACAACACACAGTAAACAATGACGCGCTGTCAATGACAGTCGAGGCTCGGCATTCGGGCCGAGTTCGAGTCCAGCGCCAAATGCACAGTGGGCACATTCGCAATTCCAGTCGTCACAATATTTAGAATCTTAGAATTTTAGAATTTTAGAATTTTAGAATTTTAGAATTTTAGAATTTTAGAATTTTAGAATTTTAGAATTTTAGAATTTTAGAATTTTAGAATTTTAGAATTTTAGAATTTTAGAATTTTAGAATTTTAAATTTCAGAATTTTAGAATTTTAGAATTTTAGAATTTTAGAATTTTAGAATTTTAGAATTTTAAATTTTAAATTTTAGAATTTTAAATTTTAGAATTTTAGAATTTTAAATTTTAGAATTTTAGAATTTTAAATTTTAGAATTTTAGAATTTTAGAATTTTAGAATTTTAGAATTTTAGAATTTTAGAATTTTAGAATTTTAGAATTTTAGAATTTTAGAATTTTAGAATTTTAGAATTTTAGAATTTTAGAATTTTAGAATTTTAGAATTTTAGAATTTTAAATTTTAGAATTTTAGAATTTTAAATTTTAGAATTTTAAATTTTAGAATTTTAAATTTTAGAATTTTAAATTTTAGAATTTTAGTTTTAGAATTTTAGAATTTTAGAATTTTAGAATTTTAGAATTTTAGAATTTTAAATTTTAAATTTTAAATTTTAAATTTTAGAATTTTAGAATTTTAGAATTTTAGAATTTTAGAATTTTAGAATTTTAGAATTTTAGAATTTTAGAATTTTAGAATTTTAGAATTTTAAATTTTAGAATTTTAGAATTTTAGAATTTTAGAATTTTAGAATTTTAGAATTTTAGAATTTTAGAATTTTAAATTTTAGAATTTTAGAATTTTAAATTTTAAATTTTAGAATTTTAGAATTTTAAATTTTAGAATTTTAGAATTTTAGAATTTTAGAATTTTAGAATTTTAGAATTTTAGAATTTTAGAATTTTAGAATTTTAGAATTTTAGAATTTTAGAATTTTAGAATTTTAGAATTTTAGAATTTTAGAATTTTAGAATTTTAAATTTTAGAATTTTAGAATTTTAGAATTTTAGAATTTTAGAATTTTAAATTTTAAATTTTAGAATTTTAGAATTTTAGAATTTTAGAATTTTAGAATTTTAAATTTTAGAATTTTAAATTTTAGAATTTTAAATTTTAAATTTTAGAATTTTAGAATTTTAGAATTTTAAATTTTAGAATTTTAGAATTTTAAATTTTAAATTTTAGAATTTTAGAATTTTAGAATTTTAAATTTTAGAATTTTAGAATTTTAGAATTTTAAATTTTAAATTTTAAATTTTAGAATTTTAGAATTTTAGAATTTTAAATTTTAGAATTTTAGAATTTTAGAATTTTAAATTTTAGAATTTTAAATTTTAGAATTTTAAATTTTAGAATTTTAAATTTTAAATTTTAAATTTTAGAATTTTAAATTTTAGAATTTTAGAATTTTAGAATTTTAGAATTTTAGAATTTTATAATTTTATAATTTTATAATTTTATAATTTTATAATTTTATAATTTTATAATTTTATAATTTTATAATTTTATAATTTTATAATTTTATAATTTTATAATTTTATAATTTTATAATTTAATAATTTAATAATTTAATAATTTAATAATTTAATAATTTAATAATTTAATAATTTTATAATTTTATAATTTTATAATTTTATAATTTTATAATTTTATAATTTTATAATTTTATAATTTTATAATTTTATAATTTTATAATTTTATAATTTTATAATTTTATAATTTTATAATTTTATAATTTTATAATTTTATAATTTTATAATTTTATAATTTTATAATTTTATAATTTTATAATTTTATAATTTTATAATTTTATAATTTTATAATTTTATAATTTTATAATTTTATAATTTTATAATTTTATAATTTTATAATTTTATAATTTTATAATTTTATAATTTTATAATTTTATAATTTTATAATTTTATAATTTTATAATTTTATAATTTTATAATTTTATAATTTTATAATTTTATAATTTTATAATTTTATAATTTTATAATTTTATAATTTTATAATTTTATAATTTTATAATTTTATAATTTTATAATTTTATAATTTTATAATTTTATAATTTTATAATTTTATAATTTTATAATTTTATAATTTTATAATTTTATAATTTTATAATTTTATAATTTTATAATTTTATAATTTTATAATTTTATAATTTTATAATTTTATAATTTTATAATTTTATAATTTTATAATTTTATAATTTTATAATTTTATAATTTTATAATTTTATAATTTTATAATTTTATAATTTTATAATTTTATAATTTTATAATTTTATAATTTTATAATTTTATAATTTTATAATTTTATAATTTTATAATTTTATAATTTTATAATTTTATAATTTTATAATTTTATAATTTTATAATTTTATAATTTTATAATTTTATAATTTTATAATTTTATAATTTTATAATTTTATAATTTTATAATTTTATAATTTTATAATTTTATAATTTTATAATTTTATAATTTTATAATTTTATAATTTTATAATTTTATAATTTTATAATTTTATAATTTTATAATTTTATAATTTTATAATTTTATAATTTTATAATTTTATAATTTTATAATTTTATAATTTTATAATTTTATAATTTTATAATTTTATAATTTTATAATTTTATAATTTTATAATTTTATAATTTTATAATTTTATAATTTTATAATTTTATAATTTTATAATTTTATAATTTTATAATTTTATAATTTTATAATTTTATAATTTTATAATTTTATAATTTTATAATTTTATAATTTTATAATTTTATAATTTTATAATTTTATAATTTTATAATTTTATAATTTTATAATTTTATAATTTTATAATTTTATAATTTTATAATTTTATAATTTTATAATTTTATAATTTTATAATTTTATAATTTTATAATTTTATAATTTTATAATTTTATAATTTTATAATTTTATAATTTTATAATTTTATAATTTTATAATTTTATAATTTTATAATTTTATAATTTTATAATTTTATAATTTTATAATTTTATAATTTTATAATTTTATAATTTTATAATTTTATAATTTTATAATTTTATAATTTTATAATTTTATAATTTTATAATTTTATAATTTTATAATTTTATAATTTTATAATTTTATAATTTTATAATTTTATAATTTTATAATTTTATAATTTTATAATTTTATAATTTTATAATTTTATAATTTTATAATTTTATAATTTTATAATTTTATAATTTTATAATTTTATAATTTTATAATTTTATAATTTTATAATTTTATAATTTTATAATTTTATAATTTTATAATTTTATAATTTTATAATTTTATAATTTTATAATTTTATAATTTTATAATTTTATAATTTTATAATTTTATAATTTTATAATTTTATAATTTTATAATTTTATAATTTTATAATTTTATAATTTTATAATTTTATAATTTTATAATTTTATAATTTTATAATTTTATAATTTTATAATTTTATAATTTTATAATTTTATAATTTTATAATTTTATAATTTTATAATTTTATAATTTTATAATTTTATAATTTTATAATTTTATAATTTTATAATTTTATAATTTTATAATTTTATAATTTTATAATTTTATAATTTTATAATTTTATAATTTTATAATTTTATAATTTTATAATTTTATAATTTTATAATTTTATAATTTTATAATTTTATAATTTTATAATTTTATAATTTTATAATTTTATAATTTTATAATTTTATAATTTTATAATTTTATAATTTTATAATTTTATAATTTTATAATTTTATAATTTTATAATTTTATAATTTTATAATTTTATAATTTTATAATTTTATAATTTTATAATTTTATAATTTTATAATTTTATAATTTTATAATTTTATAATTTTATAATTTTATAATTTTATAATTTTATAATTTTATAATTTTATAATTTTATAATTTTATAATTTTATAATTTTATAATTTTATAATTTTATAATTTTATAATTTTATAATTTTATAATTTTATAATTTTATAATTTTATAATTTTATAATTTTATAATTTTATAATTTTATAATTTTATAATTTTATAATTTTATAATTTTATAATTTTATAATTTTATAATTTTATAATTTTATAATTTTATAATTTTATAATTTTATAATTTTATAATTTTATAATTTTATAATTTTATAATTTTATAATTTTATAATTTTATAATTTTATAATTTTATAATTTTATAATTTTATAATTTTATAATTTTATAATTTTATAATTTTATAATTTTATAATTTTATAATTTTATAATTTTATAATTTTATAATTTTATAATTTTATAATTTTATAATTTTATAATTTTATAATTTTATAATTTTATAATTTTATAATTTTATAATTTTATAATTTTATAATTTTATAATTTTATAATTTTATAATTTTATAATTTTATAATTTTATAATTTTATAATTTTATAATTTTATAATTTTATAATTTTATAATTTTATAATTTTATAATTTTATAATTTTATAATTTTATAATTTTATAATTTTATAATTTTATAATTTTATAATTTTATAATTTTATAATTTTATAATTTTATAATTTTATAATTTTATAATTTTATAATTTTATAATTTTATAATTTTATAATTTTATAATTTTATAATTTTATAATTTTATAATTTTATAATTTTATAATTTTATAATTTTATAATTTTATAATTTTATAATTTTATAATTTTATAATTTTATAATTTTATAATTTTATAATTTTATAATTTTATAATTTTATAATTTTATAATTTTATAATTTTATAATTTTATAATTTTATAATTTTATAATTTTATAATTTTATAATTTTATAATTTTATAATTTTATAATTTTATAATTTTATAATTTTATAATTTTATAATTTTATAATTTTATAATTTTATAATTTTATAATTTTATAATTTTATAATTTTATAATTTTATAATTTTATAATTTTATAATTTTATAATTTTATAATTTTATAATTTTATAATTTTATAATTTTATAATTTTATAATTTTATAATTTTATAATTTTATAATTTTATAATTTTATAATTTTATAATTTTATAATTTTATAATTTTATAATTTTATAATTTTATAATTTTATAATTTTATAATTTTATAATTTTATAATTTTATAATTTTATAATTTTATAATTTTATAATTTTATAATTTTATAATTTTATAATTTTATAATTTTATAATTTTATAATTTTATAATTTTATAATTTTATAATTTTATAATTTTATAATTTTATAATTTTATAATTTTATAATTTTATAATTTTATAATTTTATAATTTTATAATTTTATAATTTTATAATTTTATAATTTTATAATTTTATAATTTTATAATTTTATAATTTTATAATTTTATAATTTTATAATTTTATAATTTTATAATTTTATAATTTTATAATTTTATAATTTTATAATTTTATAATTTTATAATTTTATAATTTTATAATTTTATAATTTTATAATTTTATAATTTTATAATTTTATAATTTTATAATTTTATAATTTTATAATTTTATAATTTTATAATTTTATAATTTTATAATTTTATAATTTTATAATTTTATAATTTTATAATTTTATAATTTTATAATTTTATAATTTTATAATTTTATAATTTTATAATTTTATAATTTTATAATTTTATAATTTTATAATTTTATAATTTTATAATTTTATAATTTTATAATTTTATAATTTTATAATTTTATAATTTTATAATTTTATAATTTTATAATTTTATAATTTTATAATTTTATAATTTTATAATTTTATAATTTTATAATTTTATAATTTTATAATTTTATAATTTTATAATTTTATAATTTTATAATTTTATAATTTTATAATTTTATAATTTTATAATTTTATAATTTTATAATTTTATAATTTTATAATTTTATAATTTTATAATTTTATAATTTTATAATTTTATAATTTTATAATTTTATAATTTTATAATTTTATAATTTTATAATTTTATAATTTTATAATTTTATAATTTTATAATTTTATAATTTTATAATTTTATAATTTTATAATTTTATAATTTTATAATTTTATAATTTTATAATTTTATAATTTTATAATTTTATAATTTTATAATTTTATAATTTTATAATTTTATAATTTTATAATTTTATAATTTTATAATTTTATAATTTATAATTTTATAATTTTATAATTTTATAATTTTATAATTTTATAATTTTATAATTTTATAATTTTATAATTTTATAATTTTATAATTTTATAATTTTATAATTTTATAATTTTATAATTTTATAATTTTATAATTTTATAATTTTATAATTTTATAATTTTATAATTTTATAATTTTATAATTTTATAATTTTATAATTTTATAATTTTATAATTTTATAATTTTATAATTTTATAATTTTATAATTTTATAATTTTATAATTTTATAATTTTATAATTTTATAATTTTATAATTTTATAATTTTATAATTTTATAATTTTATAATTTTATAATTTTATAATTTTATAATTTTATAATTTTATAATTTTATAATTTTATAATTTTATAATTTTATAATTTTATAATTTTATAATTTTATAATTTTATAATTTTATAATTTTATAATTTTATAATTTTATAATTTTATAATTTTATAATTTTATAATTTTATAATTTTATAATTTTATAATTTTATAATTTTATAATTTTATAATTTTATAATTTTATAATTTTATAATTTTATAATTTTATAATTTTATAATTTTATAATTTTATAATTTTATAATTTTATAATTTTATAATTTTATAATTTTATAATTTTATAATTTTATAATTTTATAATTTTATAATTTTATAATTTTATAATTTTATAATTTTATAATTTTATAATTTTATAATTTTATAATTTTATAATTTTATAATTTTATAATTTTATAATTTTATAATTTTATAATTTTATAATTTTATAATTTTATAATTTTATAATTTTATAATTTTATAATTTTATAATTTTATAATTTTATAATTTTATAATTTTATAATTTTATAATTTTATAATTTTATAATTTTATAATTTTATAATTTTATAATTTTATAATTTTATAATTTTATAATTTTATAATTTTATAATTTTATAATTTTATAATTTTATAATTTTATAATTTTATAATTTTATAATTTTATAATTTTATAATTTTATAATTTTATAATTTTATAATTTTATAATTTTATAATTTTATAATTTTATAATTTTATAATTTTATAATTTTATAATTTTATAATTTTATAATTTTATAATTTTATAATTTTATAATTTTATAATTTTATAATTTTATAATTTTATAATTTTATAATTTTATAATTTTATAATTTTATAATTTTATAATTTTATAATTTTATAATTTTATAATTTTATAATTTTATAATTTTATAATTTTATAATTTTATAATTTTATAATTTTATAATTTTATAATTTATAATTTTATAATTTTATAATTTTATAATTTTATAATTTTATAATTTTATAATTTTATAATTTTATAATTTTATAATTTTATAATTTTATAATTTTATAATTTTATAATTTTATAATTTTATAATTTTATAATTTTATAATTTTATAATTTTATAATTTTATAATTTTATAATTTTATAATTTTATAATTTTATAATTTTATAATTTTATAATTTTATAATTTTATAATTTTATAATTTTATAATTTTATAATTTTATAATTTTATAATTTTATAATTTTATAATTTTATAATTTTATAATTTTATAATTTTATAATTTTATAATTTTATAATTTTATAATTTTATAATTTTATAATTTTATAATTTTATAATTTTATAATTTTATAATTTTATAATTTTATAATTTTATAATTTTATAATTTTATAATTTTATAATTTTATAATTTTATAATTTTATAATTTTATAATTTTATAATTTTATAATTTTATAATTTTATAATTTTATAATTTTATAATTTTATAATTTTATAATTTTATAATTTTATAATTTTATAATTTTATAATTTTATAATTTTATAATTTTATAATTTTATAATTTTATAATTTTATAATTTTATAATTTTATAATTTTATAATTTTATAATTTTATAATTTTATAATTTTATAATTTTATAATTTTATAATTTTATAATTTTATAATTTTATAATTTTATAATTTTATAATTTTATAATTTTATAATTTTATAATTTTATAATTTTATAATTTTATAATTTTATAATTTTATAATTTTATAATTTTATAATTTTATAATTTTATAATTTTATAATTTTATAATTTTATAATTTTATAATTTTATAATTTTATAATTTTATAATTTTATAATTTTATAATTTTATAATTTTATAATTTTATAATTTTATAATTTTATAATTTTATAATTTTATAATTTTATAATTTTATAATTTTATAATTTTATAATTTTATAATTTTATAATTTTATAATTTTATAATTTTATAATTTTATAATTTTATAATTTTATAATTTTATAATTTTATAATTTTATAATTTTATAATTTTATAATTTTATAATTTTATAATTTTATAATTTTATAATTTTATAATTTTATAATTTTATAATTTTATAATTTTATAATTTTATAATTTTATAATTTTATAATTTTATAATTTTATAATTTTATAATTTTATAATTTTATAATTTTATAATTTTATAATTTTATAATTTTATAATTTTATAATTTTATAATTTTATAATTTTATAATTTTATAATTTTATAATTTTATAATTTTATAATTTTATAATTTTATAATTTTATAATTTTATAATTTTATAATTTTATAATTTTATAATTTTATAATTTTATAATTTTATAATTTTATAATTTTATAATTTTATAATTTTATAATTTTATAATTTTATAATTTTATAATTTTATAATTTTATAATTTTATAATTTTATAATTTTATAATTTTATAATTTTATAATTTTATAATTTTATAATTTTATAATTTTATAATTTTATAATTTTATAATTTTATAATTTTATAATTTTATAATTTTATAATTTTATAATTTTATAATTTTATAATTTTATAATTTTATAATTTTATAATTTTATAATTTTATAATTTTATAATTTTATAATTTTATAATTTTATAATTTTATAATTTTATAATTTTATAATTTTATAATTTTATAATTTTATAATTTTATAATTTTATAATTTTATAATTTTATAATTTTATAAGGAGTTTCCGTGTATACGAAACGCGTCGGTTCGTTCATTTATTGCTCTTCATTTCGATACGATTTTTGCGAAGTTGGCGTGACTCTGCGGTATAAATTTGGTGTTAACATTTTATTTAAAGTTCATGTTATGGGTATCAAGTGAAGTTTTTGCCTAATTTTGAAGATTATCCACAAAAAATCAAATTTAAAAAAAAGTTTTCATTTGGGTTTTCATGCCATTTGACATTTGCTTCGGCGCTTTGGGCGCTTTCCATTTTCCGTCGTTCCGGAGACATTTTTTTCAATGGGCATAGGTTGCATAAAACTTTCTGCGATAACTTGGATGCAAGTCCAAATCGTACCTCTTTTCATCGCAGGGGATCGCCATCTCGTTTCGTCACAGGGGGTAGATATTCAAGCTTCGATCTTGTAGTAGTGAAATTCGAACCGTTCAACGCGATAAATGGAAAAGCGTGAGAAACAGTGAGCGTTAGGTTAATCGTTATCAAAGTTATGCTGTTGCTGTGATATTTTATCGGCGAAATTTATCCTGAAAAAGCCGCTTCTAGTTTAGGTCAGTTTTAATGAGACTCGGTTTCATAATTTTGCGCGTCAGGACATCCTGAGCAGTGCATCCTTTTCAAAAATTTATGAATTATTTGACTTTTCTCCTACAACTTTTAATTTTCGTTCACTCTTTTATTCGTTATATTTATTCATGTAAAATTATAATTCAATTTTATACCTTTATGTTTTAAAGTCAATTATTTTTTTAACTTTAACAATCTTTATAATCCTGCTTCTGTTCTTTATGCGTCTCCATTTATAACAAATATTGTTTTCAGCATTTTATAAGGTAACTCATTATAAATGAATATAAATTTATAATTATGTATTATTACACTTAATACATTTTACACATACACCACTGCAATTTTAAATTTTATAATTTTATACGGTATGTTTACGCATCCTCCTCCTGTAGATTCTGTAAATTTGATAATTTTATAATTTTATGTTTTAAAACATAATTTTATAGGGCTTTATGCTTTAATTTTGCAATACATTTTATAATTTCTATAATTTACTGCAATTATTAATTTTACAAGAAAATGCTTTTATAATTTAATTTAATAATTTCCAGCATGCTTTATAATTTTATAATTTTATAATTTATTAGATTATATTATATTATATTTATAATTTTATAATTTTATAATTTTATAATTTTATAATTTTATAATTTTATAATTTTATAATTTTATAATTTTATAATTTTATATTTTATAATTTTATAATTTTATAATTTTATAATTTTATAATTTTATAATTTTATAATTTTATAATTTTATAATTTTATAATTTTATAATTTTATAATTTTATAATTTTATAATTTTATAATTTTATAATTTTATAATTTTATAATTTTATAATTTTATAATTTTATAATTTTATAATTTTATAATTTTATAATTTTATAATTTTATAATTTATAATTTTATAATTTTATAATTTTATAATTTTATAATTTTATAATTTTATAATTTTATAATTTTATAATTTTATAATTTTATAATTTTATAATTTTATATTTTATAATTTTATAATTTTATAATTTTATAATTTTATAATTTTATAATTTTATAATTTTATAATTTTATAATTTTATAATTTTATAATTTTATATTTTATAATTTTATAATTTTATAATTTTATATTTTATAATTTTATAATTTTATAATTTTATAATTTTATAATTTTATAATTTTATAATTTTATATTTTATATTTTTATATTTTATAATTTTATAATTTTATAATTTTATAATTTTATAATTTTATAATTTTATAATTTTATAATTTTATAATTTTATAATTTTATAATTTTATAATTTTATAATTTTATAATTTTATAATTTTATAATTTTATAATTTTATAATTTTATAATTTTATAATTTTATAATTTTATAATTTTATAATTTTATAATTTTATAATTTTATAATTTTATAATTTTATAATTTTATAATTTTATAATTTTATAATTTTATAATTTTATAATTTTATATTTTATAATTTTATAATTTTATAATTTTATAATTTTATATTTTATAATTTTATAATTTTATAATTTTATAATTTTATAATTTTATAATTTTATAATTTTATAATTTTATAATTTTATAATTTTATAATTTTATATTTTATAATTTTATAATTTTATAATTTTATAATTTTATAATTTTATAATTTTATAATTTTATAATTTTATAATTTTATAATTTTATAATTTTATAATTTTATAATTTTATAATTTTATAATTTTATAATTTTATAATTTTATAATTTTATAATTTTATAATTTTATAATTTTATAATTTTATAATTTTATAATTTTATAATTTTATAATTTTATAATTTTATAATTTTATAATTTTATTTATATTTTATAATTTTATAATTTTATAATTTTATAATTTTATAATTTTATAATTTTATAATTTTATAATTTTATAATTTTATAATTTTATAATTTTATAATTTTATAATTTTATAATTTTATAATTTTATAATTTTATAATTTTATAATTTTATAATTTTATAATTTTATAATTTTATAATTTTATAATTTTATAATTTTATATTTTATAATTTTATAATTTTATATTTTATAATTTTATAATTTTATAATTTTATAATTTTATAATTTTATAATTTTATAATTTTATAATTTTATAATTTTATAATTTTATAATTTTATAATTTTATAATTTTATAATTTTATAATTTTATAATTTTATAATTTTATAATTTTATAATTTTATAATTTTATAATTTTATAATTTTATAATTTTATAATTTTATAATTTTATAATTTTATAATTTTATAATTTTATAATTTTATAATTTTATAATTTTATAATTTTATAATTTTATAATTTTATAATTTTATAATTTTATAATTTTATAATTTTATAATTTTATAATTTTATAATTTTATAATTTTATAATTTTATAATTTTATATTTTATAATTTTATAATTTTATAATTTTATAATTTTATAATTTTATATTTTATTTTATAATTTTATAATTTTATAATTTTATATTTTATAATTTTATAATTTTATAATTTTATAATTTTATAATTTTATAATTTTATAATTTTATAATTTTATAATTTTATAATTTTATAATTTTATAATTTTATAATTTTATAATTTTATAATTTTATAATTTTATAATTTTATAATTTTATAATTTTATAATTTTATATTTTATAATTTTATAATTTTATAATTTTATAATTTTATAATTTTATAATTTTATAATTTTATAATTTTATAATTTTATAATTTTATAATTTTATAATTTTATAATTTTATAATTTTATAATTTTATAATTTTATAATTTTATAATTTTATAATTTTATAATTTTATAATTTTATAATTTTATAATTTTATAATTTTATAATTTTATAATTTTATAATTTTATAATTTTATAATTTTATAATTTTATAATTTTATAATTTTATAATTTTATAATTTTATAATTTTATAATTTTATAATTTTATAATTTTATAATTTTATAATTTTATAATTTTATAATTTTATATTTTATAATTTTATAATTTTATAATTTTATAATTTTATAATTTTATAATTTTATAATTTTATAATTTTATAATTTTATAATTTTATAATTTTATAATTTTATAATTTTATATTTTATAATTTTATAATTTTATAATTTTATATTTTATAATTTTATAATTTTATAATTTTATAATTTTATAATTTTATAATTTTATAATTTTATAATTTTATAATTTTATAATTTTATAATTTTATAATTTTATAATTTTATAATTTTATAATTTTATAATTTTATAATTTTATAATTTTATAATTTTATAATTTTATAATTTTATAATTTTATAATTTTATAATTTTATAATTTTATAATTTTATAATTTTATAATTTTATAATTTTATAATTTTATAATTTTATAATTTTATAATTTTATAATTTTATAATTTTATAATTTTATAATTTTATAATTTTATAATTTTATAATTTTATAATTTTATAATTTTATAATTTTATAATTTTATAATTTTATAATTTTATAATTTTATAATTTTATAATTTTATAATTTTATAATTTTATAATTTTATAATTTTATAATTTTATAATTTTATAATTTTATAATTTTATAATTTTATAATTTTATAATTTTATAATTTTATAATTTTATAATTTTATATTTATAATTTTATATTTTATAATTTTATAATTTTATAATTTTATAATTTTATATTTTATAATTTTATAATTTTATAATTTTATATTTTATAATTTTATAATTTTATAATTTTATAATTTTATAATTTTATAATTTTATAATTTTATAATTTTATAATTTTATAATTTTATAATTTTATAATTTTATAATTTTATAATTTTATATTTTATAATTTTATAATTTTATAATTTTATAATTTTATAATTTTATAATTTTATAATTTTATAATTTTATAATTTTATAATTTTATAATTTTATAATTTTATAATTTTATAATTTTATAATTTTATAATTTTATAATTTTATAATTTTATAATTTTATAATTTTATAATTTTATAATTTTATATTTTATTTTATAATTTTATAATTTTATAATTTTATAATTTTATAATTTTATAATTTTATAATTTTATAATTTTATAATTTTATAATTTTATAATTTTATAATTTTATATTTTATAATTTTATAATTTTATAATTTTATAATTTTATAATTTTATAATTTTATAATTTTATAATTTTATACTTTATAATTTTATAATTTTATAATTTTATAATTTTATAATTTTATAATTTTATAATTTTATAATTTTATAATTTTATATTTTATAATTTTATATTTTATATTTTATAATTTTATAATTTTATAATTTTATAATTTATATATAATTTTATAATTTTATACTTTATAATTTTATAATTTTATAATTTTATAATTTTATAATTTTATAATTTTATAATTTTATTTTATAATTTTATAATTTTATAATTTTATAATTTTATATTTTATAATTTTATAATTTTATAATTTTATATTTTATAATTTTATAATTTTATAATTTTATATTTTATATTTTATAATTTTATAATTTTATAATTTTATAATTTTATAATTTTATAATTTTATAATTTTATAATTTTATAATTTTATAATTTTATAATTTTATAATTTTATAATTTTATAATTTTATAATTTTATAATTTTATAATTTTATAATTTTATAATTTTATAATTTTATAATTTTATAATTTTATAATTTTATAATTTTATATTTTATAATTTTATAATTTTATAATTTTATAATTTTATAATTTTATAATTTTATAATTTTATAATTTTATAATTTTATAATTTTATAATTTTATATTTTATAATTTTATAATTTTATATTTTATAATTTTATAATTTTATAATTTTATAATTTTATATTTTATATTTTATATTTTATATTTTATATTTTATAATTTTATATTTTATAATTTTATAATTTTATAATTTTATAATTTTATAATTTTATAATTTTATAATTTTATATTTTATAATTTTATAATTTATACTTTATATTATATTTTATAATTTTATAATTTTATATTTTATAATTTTATATTTTATAATTTTATAATTTTATAATTTTATAATTTTATAATTTTATAATTTTATAATTTTATAATTTTATATTTTATAATTTTATAATTTTATAATTTTATAATTTTATAATTTTATAATTTTATAATTTTATATTTTATAATTTTATAATTTTATAATTTTATAATTTTATAATTTTATAATTTTATAATTTTATATTTTATAATTTATATATATTTTATAATTTTATAATTTTATATTTTATAATTTTTTTATATTTTATAATTTTATATTTTATAATTTTATAATTTTATAATTTTATAATTTTATATTTTATAATTTTATAATTTTATAATTTTATAATTTTATAATTTTATAATTTTATAATTTTATAATTTTATAATTTTATAATTTTATATTTTATAATTTTATAATTTTATATTTTATAATTTTATAATTTTATAATTTTATAATTTTATAATTTTATATTTTATAATTTTATAATTTTATATTTTATAATTTTATAATTTATAATTTTATAATTTTATAATTTTATAATTTTATAATTTTATAATTTTATAATTTTATAATTTTATATTTTATATTTTATATTTTATAATTTTATAATTTTATATTTTATATTTTATAATTATATAATTTTATAATTTTATATTTTATATTTTATATTTTATAATTTTATAATTTTATAATTTTATAATTTTATAATTTTATAATTTTATAATTTTATAATTTTATAATTTTATATTTTATATTTTATATTTTATAATTTTATAATTTTATAATTTTATAATTTTATAATTTTATAATTTTATAATTTTATAATTTTATAATTTTATAATTTTATAATTTTATAATTTTATAATTTTATAATTTTATAATTTTATAATTTTATAATTTTATAATTTTATAATTTTATAATTTTTTTATATTTTATAATTTTATAATTTTATAATTTTATATTTTATAATTTTATAATTTTATAATTTTATAATTTTATAATTTTATAATTTTATAATTTTATAATTTTATAATTTTATAATTTTATAATTTTATAATTTTATAATTTTATAATTTTATAATTTTATATTTTATAATTTTATAATTTTATAATTTTATAATTTTATATTTTATATTTTATATTTTATAATTTTATATTTTATATTTTATAATTTATATATATTTTATAATTTTATAATTTTATAATTTTATAATTTTATATTTTATATTTTATATTTTATATTTTATAATTTTATAATTTTATAATTTTATAATTTTTTTATATTTTATAATTTTATAATTTTATAATTTTATAATTTTATAATTTTATAATTTTATAATTTTATAATTTTATAATTTTATAATTTTATATTTTATAATTTTATAATTTTATATTTTATAATTTTATAATTTTATAATTTTATAATTTTATAATTTTATAATTTTATAATTTTATATTTTATAATTTTATAATTTTATAATTTTATAATTTTATAATTTTATAATTTTATTTTATAATTTTATAATTTTATAATTTTATAATTTTATAATTTTATAATTTTATATTTTATAATTTTATATTTTATAATTTTATAATTTTATATTTTATAATTTTATAATTTTATATTTTATAATTTTATATTTTATAATTTTATAATTTTATAATTTTATAATTTTATATTTTATACTATATTTTATAATTTTATAATTTTATATTTTATATTTTATATTTATAATTTTATAATTTTATATTTTATAATTTTATAATTTTATATTTTATATTTTATAATTTTATAATTTTATAATTTTATAATTTTATATTTTATATTTTATAATTTTATATTTTATAATTTATAATTTTATAATTTTATAATTTTATATTTTATAATTTTATAATTTTATAATTTTATAATTTTATAATTTTATAATTTTATAATTTTATAATTTTATAATTTTATAATTTTATAATTTTATAATTTTATAATTTTATATTTTATAATTTTATAATTTTATAATTTTATAATTTTATAATTTTATAATTTTATAATTTTATAATTTTATAATTTTATATTTTATAATTTTATATTTTATAATTTTATAATTTTATAATTTTATAATTTTATATTTTATAATTTTATAATTTTATAATTTTATAATTTTATAATTTTATAATTTTATAATTTTATAATTTTATAATTTTATAATTTTATAATTTTATAATTTTATATTTTATAATTTTATAATTTTATAATTTTATAATTTTATAATTTTATAATTTTATATTTTATATTTTATAATTTTATAATTTTATATTTTATAATTTTATAATTTTTAATTTTATATTTTATAATTATAATTTTATAATTTTATAATTTTATAATTTTATAATTTTATAATTTTATAATTTTATAATTTTATAATTTTATAATTTTATAATTTTATAATTTTATAATTTTATAATTTTATAATTTATAATTTTATAATTTTATAATTTTATAATTTTATATTTTATAATTTTATAATTTTATAATTTTATAATTTTATAATTTATATTTTATAATTTTATAATTTTATAATTTTATAATTTTATATTTTATAATTTTATAATTTTATAATTTTATAATTTTATAATTTTATAATTTTATATTTTATAATTTTATAATTTTATAATTTTATAATTTTATATTTTATAATTTTATATTTTATAATTTTATATTTTATAATTTTATAATTTTATATTTTATAATTTTTATAATTTTATAATTTTATATTTTATATTTTATATTTTATAATTTTATATTTTATAATTTTATAATTTTATAATTTTATATTTTATAATTTTATATTTTATAATTTTATAATTTTATAATTTTATAATTTTATATTTTATATTTTTTTATATTTTATAATTTTATAATTTTATAATTTTATAATTTTATAATTTTATAATTTTATAATTTTATAATTTTATATTTTATAATTTTATAATTTTATATTTTATAATTTTATAATTTTATAATTTTATAATTTTATAATTTTATAATTTTATATTTTATATTTTATATTTTATAATTTTATAATTTTATATTTTATAATTTTATAATTTTATAATTTTATAATTTTATAATTTTATAATTTTATAATTTTATAATTTTATAATTTTATAATTTTATAATTTATAATTTTATAATTTTATAATTTTATAATTTTATAATTTTATAATTTTATATTTTATATTTTATATTTTATAATTTTATATTTTATATTTTATAATTTTATATTTTATATTTTATATTTTATATTTTATAATTTTATATTTTATATTTTATATTTTATAATTTTATATTTTATAATTTTATAATTTTATAATTTTATAATTTTATATTTTATAATTTTATAATTTTATATTTTATAATTTTATATTTTATAATTTTATAATTTTATAATTTTATAATTTTATAATTTTATATTTTATAATTTTATATTTTATAATTTTATATTTTATATTTTATATTTTATAATTTTATTTTATAATTTTATAATTTTATAATTTTATATTTTATAATTTTATAATTTTATAATTTTATAATTTTATAATTTTATATTTTATATTTTATATTTTATAATTTTATAATTTTATAATTTTATAATTTTATATTTTATAATTTTATAATTTTATCTTTATATTTTATAATTTTATAATTTTATAATTTTATAATTTTATAATTTTATAATTTTATAATTTTATAATTTATAATTTTATAATTTTATAATTATAATTTTATAATTTTATATTTTATATTTATTTTTATAATTTATAATTTTATAATTTTATAATTTTATATTATAATTTTATAATTTTATAATTTTATAATTTTATAATTTTATATTTTATAATTTTATAATTTTATAATTTTATAATTTTATAATTTTATATTTTATAATTTTATAATTTTATATTTTATAATTTTATAATTTTATAATTTTATAATTTTATATTTTATATTTTATATTTTATAATTTTATAATTTTATAATTTTATAATTTTATAATTTTATAATTTTATAATTTTATATTTTATAATTTTATAATTTTATATTTTATAATTTTATAATTATAATTTTATATTTTATATTTTATAATTTTATAATTTTATAATTTTATAATTTTATAATTTTATAATTTTATAATTTTATAATTTTATAATTTTATAATTTTATAATTTTATATTTTATAATTTTATAATTTTATAATTTTATAATTTTATAATTTTATAATTTTATAATTTTATAATTTTATAATTTTATAATTTATATTTTATATTTTATATTTTATACTTATATTTTATATTTTATATTTTATATTTTATAATTTTTTATATTTTATAATTTTATATTTTATATATATTTTATAATTTTATACTTTTTTTATAATTTTATAATTTTATAATTTTATAATTTTATAATTTTATAATTTTATAATTTTATATTTTATAATTTTATAATTTTATAATTTATAATTTTATATTTTATAATTTTATAATTTTATATTTTATAATTTTTATAATTTTATAATTTTATAATTTTATAATTTTATAATTTTATAATTTTATAATTTTATAATTTTATAATTTTATAATTTTATAATTTTATAATTTTATAATTTTATAATTTTATATTTTATAATTTTATAATTTTATAATTTTATAATTTTATAATTTTATACTTTAATTTTATAATTTTATAATTTTATAATTTTATAATTTTATAATTTTATAATTTTATAATTTTATATAATTTATACTTTATTTTATATTTTATAATTTTATATTTTATAATTTTATAATTTTTAATTTTATAATTTTATAATTTTATAATTTTATAATTTTATATTTTATAATTTTATAATTTTATAATTTTATAATTTTATAATTTTATAATTTTATAATTTTATAATTTTATAATTTTATAATTTTATAATTTTATAATTTTATATTTTATAATTTTATATTTTATATTTTATAATTTTATAATTTTATATTTTATATTTTATATTTTATAATTTTATAATTTTATAATTTTATAATTTTATAATTTATAATTTTATAATTTTATAATTTTATAATTTTATAATTTTATAATTTTATAATTTTATAATTTTATATTTTATAATTTTATATTTTATATTTTATAATTTTATAATTTATTTTTATAATTTTATAATTTTATAATTTTATAATTTTATAATTTTATAATTTTATAATTTATATTTTATAATTTTATATTTTTATAATTTTATAATTTTATAATTTTATAATTTTATAATTTTATTTTTTTTATAATTTTATAATTTTATAATTTTATAATTTTATAATTTTATAATTTTATAATTTTATAATTTTATAATTTTATAATTTTATAATTTTATAATTTTATATTTTATAATTTTATAATTTTATATTTTAATTTTATAATTTTATACTTATATTTTATAATTTTATATTTTATATTTTATAATTTTTATATAATTTTATAATTTTATAATTTTATATTTTATATTTTATATTTTATATTTTATATTTTATATTTTATAATTTTATAATTTTATATTTTATACTTTATAATTTTATATTTTATATTTTATATTTTATATTTTATAATTTTATAATTTATATTTTATATTTTATTTTATAATTTTATACTTTATAATTTTATATTTTATAATTTTATAATTTTATAATTTTATAATTTTATAATTTTATAATTTTATAATTTTATAATTTTATAATTTTATAATTTTATAATTTTATAATTTTATAATTTTATAATTTTATAATTTTATAATTTTATAATTTTATAATTTTATAATTTTATAATTTTATAATTTTATAATTTTATAATTTTATAATTTTATAATTTTTTATAATTTTATAATTTTATAATTTTATAATTTTATAATTTTATAATTTTATAATTTTATAATTTTATATTTTATAATTTTATAATTTTATAATTTTATATTTTATAATTTTATAATTTTATAATTTTTATAATTTTATAATTTTATAATTTT